>NC_090253.1:3393366-3398366 GCF_037325665.1 Littorina saxatilis
AGACAATGCAAACATCGTACTGTGTTCTTTTTTTGGTTCATCAACTACACACACACACACACACACACACACATACGCAAGCACGCACGCACGCACGCACGCACACACACACACACACATACACACACACACACACACACACTCTCACACACACATACACACATATATATACACGCCCGCACTCACACGCACGCACGCATGCACACACATACGCACAGACGCACACACACACACACACACACACACACCCCCACACGTACTCGCACGCACGCACGCACGCACGCACACACACACACACACGCGCACGCACACTCACACACACACACACTCACATCCATATACTCCCCCCCCACCCCGCCACACAAACACACATACATACACCCCCACCCCTTTCCCACACACACACACAATCCCCACCCAGTCCTTAACTATCACCAGGAGAAGATGTCCGCACGGAACACGCCACCTAATGAAAGGCACCGAGACTAAGCGAATCACTGCAGACAAATCAGTCACTGCTTCCTTAATTGACTCCACTCTTCTTCCCCCTTGTGGCTCATGGAAGAAGAACTGTACAACCCTTTTAGGAACACATCGTGCATTTTGTGAAAAGGGACCAAGAAGTGCGTATAAAAGTACTGAAAACTTAACAACACTTTTTGTAACACTATGTGCACTTTGGGACACCGCGCCTGCGCAGAAGCGCTAAGAAATGTAGAACACTTTCTGGAAAACTATGGGCCTTTTGGGACACTGGCTGGCAAGTGGGTATAATGCTGTACTTTTTTCTTTCGCGCTATACAAGACAAATAGAATTTTTTTTTTAAACAGCGAAACCGGAAGAGAAGTCTCTTTGACTTCTGCAGGTGGGAACTGCAGAATCTTCAGACAAGACTTCCTGTTCAATTTCTAAGAGCTTTTGAAAAAATACAACCCAGAAAGTTTTACAAAGTGTTTTCCTGACGATCTGTACGGCGTGCTGACGTCACTGAGGTGTGCATGTTTACTGACAATCTTAGGGATAGCTTTCTGTTGTTTTAAGAACCGCTGGATTTTAGGAAATTAAATCCCTACTCGTCTTGCAAATACTAGCAAGGTAAACTGCTTTCAGGGCCAAAAAGGATCCGGAAGGACAAAGGTAACTATGGCTAAACACATGAAAAACAAGAAATTCCTCCGAGGTAGGAAAAACACCCCCCTCAAAGGGAAATAACCTTCTCAGTTGGTGGCAGTGACTGAGTGATAATGGTTATTTCCCTTTGACCATTAAGATGTCCCTCCTATAAGTCCTTGTATAATTTTAATCCACCAATAACTCCCTAACCGTGTGTTTGACTGGTCCCAATTTTTGTAAGGACCGTCTCAGGAATGTATAGAACCTGTTCACCAAGTTTGGTGAAGATCGGTCCGTTCATTCTTGAGATCTATATGCGAACACAAACACACAAACACAAAAACACACAAACAAACACATCGACCGAAACCTATACACACCCCTATACCGGGGGTGTAAATAGCAGTCTAAGAAGACTGCCGTAACATAGCGTTTAAGCTTGGAATAATTGGACGACATAACAAAGAACATTCCTAGCCTCAGTATACAAGACCCCAAAGCAAACTGTGTATCGCTCGGTGTGATGAGATACCCTTAGGCGGAAAGGGGCCTTTAAGGTTCGGGAAATTTAAGCTAAGAAGGATTCTGCAATCGATTGTAATTGGTGGCTTTTTAAGAAATTGATTCATTTAAAATAAACACCCACTCTATTAAGAATTGAGTTAGACTATTCATGTTTGGTATGCGTCCAAAGTGGAGGAATATAATTATGACCTTACCCCATGTAAAATTCTGGCCAGATGTGAGATAGTGAGCCAAATCCTTCAGACGGGAAGGAATGTGCTTGTAGTGACCGCCAACATTACATCCCATTGATGCTTCAGCCCAGCTCATTCAAAGTCACTCAATCCACAGGATCGAGTGAAAAAAATCGTGTTTTATTTTTTTATTATTTTTTGTCATTGCTTCTTCTTTATTTCAGTTACAGACCCTTCGGTGTTGAGGTTGGACTCTTATTCACTGTAGCCATTGATAATTATTATTTGTTGTTCTTGTTTGTACCTTTGGTACACTTACGAACAATGCAAAACTTTGTTTGTCCATGTACCCAGGTTAAACTATCTAAAAATCAAACTTGAAGAAAAGCAGTGTCCCCGTTCTAAGACAATGATCTACTGTTTTTCGAATGTTGCACGGTCTTAACGGTAAAGGTCAAAATCTAACACTTGTTATTCACTCAAGGGATGTATCAGCTTCATTGTAAGTAGCCTTTGTTTTTCTAGGTTAGAAACACCAGGGAATTGAGTACTTGCACGGTTTGCACGTGTGGGTTGCAGGGTAGAAAGTGCGCATGTCGTGTGAACTTGTCCACAACATTCATCGAGAAATAGAAATACCAATACTGAGCGAGTTTTAGCGTCAACTAAGGTGACTCGAGTCGAACCGGAGGTCGCAAAAACTCGGTCCGGTACGACTGGAGTGACGTCACCGGTTAACCAACTTTCAACCTTGCTTCCTGCGTAGGGTCTCTCCAGTTCCAAGATGGCTGCCAAGGCGAGGTGAGAAACTTCTGCAAATATTTTTTGACAAAGTTACGGATTGTGAGAAGACATTTGTTGTAAATCACTTAGCCTTTCAAAAATTAAGGATACTGGGTTGGATACTGTCTTGGTTTTAATGCATTTTATTTTAGCAGTGATGTTTATTTTGGGAAGAAATGAGGTCAACAGGAGTTTGGGTGCGATTTCGGCTCAAATGTACTTTAGCGCCCTGAACTTTTACCCGGCTGTTTTGCGCTCGATTTTCACGCTCACTTCTTCATTGACGTTCGAATCGATAGTTCAATGTTTTGGCATTACATTCACATCAACAATAAAACAGTACTGCTTGTTCATCATCGTCGTCCATCAACTCTCCACAACAGTAAATCCGTAACGCGCTTGTCGCCATCTTGTTGCAAGGGACGCGACTGGACACAACCCAACAGCGTTTCCGCGAAGAAAAAAACCAGACATGCGCAGTGACCCTACCGTAGCTCAACCCTGTTCCTCGCGAAAACTCGCTCACTATCGTACATACTCCAGTAGTGTATAGCCTGACTGACTGCACTATATGAGTTTAAGGTCCACTTTGATCAGTGTGGCCTATATTGGGACATGTATTGGTAATACGATGAGGAAATCTATAGTAGCCTGTTGAACAAAATGCCGTTTTTAAATACTGTACAAATAGCACAATCGCTCTTGAACCTTTACTCAACCAGTAGTATGACACTTCCAAAGAACAAAGAGGTTATAACAAACAATGATTCTGTGTACCATTTTTGGACTTTAATCGTACAAAGTGCGTAAAACACAGAACTTTTGAACCCTCGTTCTATTGTGTTTATTTTTCGGTACTGGGAATACAAAGTTGGGTATCTTTCCCAGGCCCAGGTCAAGTTACAACAAGTCGCGTAAGGCGAAATTACTACATTTAGTCAAGCTGTGAAACTCACAGAATGAAACTGAACGTAGTCCGCCGCTAGTGCAAAAGGCAGTGAAAGTGACGAGCCTGTTTGGCACGGTAGCGATTGCGCTGTGCTTCATAGCACGCTTTACTGTAGGCCCTACCTCTCTTCGTTTTAACTTTCTGAGCGTGTTTTTAATCCAAACATATCATATCTATATGTTTTTGGAATTAGGAACCGACAAGGAATAAGATGAAATAGTTTTTAAAGCGATTTCGGAAATTTAATTTTGATCATAATTTTTATATTTTTAATTATCAGAGCTTGTTTTTAATTCAAATATAACATATGTATATGTTTTTTGGAATCAGAAAATGACGCAGAATAAGATGAAATTGCTTTTGGATCGTTTAATAAAAAAAATAATTTTAATTACAAGTTTCCGATTTTTAATGACCAAACTCACTCATTAGTTTTTAAGCCACCAAGCTGAAATGCAATACCAAACCCCGGCCTTCGTCGAAGATTGCTTTGCCAAAATTTCAATCAATTTAATGGAAAAATTAGGGTGTGACAGTGCCGCCTCAACTTTTACAAAAAGCCGGATATGACGTCATCAAAGGTATTTATCGAAAAAAGAAAAAAAATCCGGGGAGACTAAATGTAAAAAGAAAAACAAAAACCACCAGAACTTAGTTCAAGACTTTTTTGTACTCGTACGAACTAAGGAAGTGTTTTTTTCCTCATATGAAAACAGATACGAAAATTACAATATGTACAGAATACCAATGTACAGTATCACAACAGGAAATGCAAAGTGCACTGGACGATTCCCGGAAATGGAATTACGTCAAACAAAACAGAATCAGGCCGGATTTCCGTTTTGACAAAGGATGTCGGGAGCGCGTGCAGGCACCTGAAAGTCGAGTTCGAAATTGGATTTCGTTAAGGGTGTTGTAAGCATCGTTGATTTGACGGATTCAGTGAAGAGTGGGACAATCTCCTCTTATCAATTTTTGTTGTTGAAAGATTTGTTTGTGTTTTGTCCCCCTCCGCCGTTCGGTTTCCTTCTTTGGTTTCGAAATATAAGGTTCAGTTCCCTTCGCGAGCGTTCCATACAGTCGTGTACTTTTGTTTATATGTTTTATATATTTCCTTGTTTCTTTCTTACTGTTCTTAGTTCTTCTTCCGTTTGTTCTTTCCAAATTCTTAGTTGCTTTCTTTTCTTTCTTCCTGTGTGTCTGTGTGTCTGTCTGTGTGCCTGTGTGCCTGCGTGTATGTCTGTCTGTCTGGCTGTCTGTCTGTATGTGCGTCTGTCTGTCTGTCTGTCTGTCTGTCTGTCTATCTGTATTCCTTTCTTTCTTTCTTTCTTTCTTTCTCTATTTCTTTCTTTCTTTCTCCATTCATTTCTCTGTTCATACGTTCTTCTTTCGTACTTTCTGTTTTCGTTTTCCTTTCCTTTCCTCGTTTTGGTTAAAAGGTTTAAGTCTTACAAAC
>NC_090253.1:3403366-3408366 GCF_037325665.1 Littorina saxatilis
TTAAAAACACGCTCAGAAAGTTAAAACGAAGAGAGGTGCAGTAAAGCGTGCTATGAAGCACAGCGCAATTACCGCTACCGCGCCAAACAGGCTCGTCACTTTCACTGCCTTTTGCACTAGCGGCGGACTACGTTCAGTTTCATTCTGTGAGTTCCACAGCTTGACTAAATGTAGCAATTTCGCCTTACGCGACTTGTTTGATTCTGAATTTTGGAACGTTGGCAGTCTATTTGTTTTTGGATTTCTACGCCTACACTTTGCAGCCACGCTACAAAAATATTTTGGCAACGGGAAAAGATACGAATATTTGTGAAGAAAACTAAAGGAACCAGCGTTGTTTTGTGTAAACAGTCGTTTCTTTTGATTTTACGCCTGCCCAAGTGGTTTTCTTCGCGGTACGGTAAAAGACCTAACAAAAATTGGGGGACGAGGGGCGGTTGGGTTGGGGAGGGGGGGAAGGGGGGAGCAGGGTAAAAGGGTGGGGTGAGGGGGCTCAAGAAGATTGGAATGGGAGGCGTTGGGGCGTGGCTGATGTCACGTACCTTACGTGAATTTGTAAAAAAACCGCATATTTTGCTTATCAAGATGCACACATTGTGACACTTTGTGGATCGGTCATACATAAGCTGAAGTTAATGCACACCAAACATGAAGTAATTCGGCCAACAGATGTAGAAGTAATTCGGCCAACAGATGTAGAAGTAATTCGGCCAACAGATGTAGAAGTAATTCCGCCAACAGATGTAGAAGTAATTCCGCCAACAGATGTAGAAGTAATTCGGCCAACAGATGTAGAAGTAATTCCGCCAACAGATGTAGAAGTAATTCGGCCAACAGATGTAGAAGTAATTCCGCCAACAGATGTAGAAGTAATTCGGCCAACAGATGTAGAAGTAATTCGGCCAACAGATGTAGAAGTAATTCGGCCAACAGATGTAGAAGTAATTCGGCCAACAGATGTAGAAATAATTCGGCCAACAGATGTAGAAGTAATTCGGCCAACAGATGTAGAAATAATTCGGCCAACAGATGTAGAAGTAATTCGGCCAACAGATGTAGAAGTAATTCGGCCAACAGATGTAGAAGTAATTCGGCCAACAGATGTAGAAGTAATTCGGCCAACAGATGTAGAAGTAATTCGGCCAACAGACGTAGAAGTAATTCGGCCAACAGACGTAGAAGTAATTCGGCCAACAGATGTAGAAGTAATTCGGCCAACAGATGTAGAAGTAATTCGGCCAACAGATGTAGAAGTAATTCGGCCAACAGATGTAGAAGTAATTCGGCCAACAGATGTAGAAGTAATTCGGCCAACAGATGTAGAAGTAATTCGGCCAACAGATGTAGAAGTAATTCGGCCAACAGATGTAGAAGTAATTCGGCCAATAGATGTAGAAGTAATTCGGCCAACAGATGTAGAAGTAATAAGCATTTTTGTGTGTTGCATTTTTGTTTGTCATCCTGTATTTTCATAGTCTTTTGGTCGCTTACGTAAAGAATAGTAGACGGATCCTTATCAAATCACAAAGATACAAACACCTACGTAAAGAATAGTGGACGGATCCTTATCAAATCACAAAGATACAAACACCTACGTAAAGAATAGTGGACGGATCCTTATCAAATCACAAAGATACAAACACCTACGTAAAGAATAGTGGACGGATCCTTATCAAATCACAAAGATACAAACACCTACGTAAAGAATAGTGGACGGATCCTTATCAAATCACAAAGATACAAACACCTACGTAAAGAATAGTGGACGGATCCTTATCAAATCACAAAGATACAAACACCTACGTAAAGAATAGTGGACGGATCCTTATCAAATCACAAAGATACAAACACCTACGTAAAGAATAGTGGACGGATCCTTATCAAATCACAAAGATACAAACACCTACGTAAAGAATAGTGGACGGATCCTTATCAAATCACAAAGATACAAACACCTACGTAAAGAATAGTGGACGGATCCTTATCAAATCACAAAGATACAAACACCTACGTAAAGAATAGTGGACGGATCCTTATCAAATCACAAAGATACAAACACCTACGTAAAGAATAGTGGACGGATCCTTATCAAATCACAAAGATACAAACACCTACGTAAAGAATAGTGGACGGATCCTTATCAAATCACAAAGATACAAACACCTACGTAAAGAATAGTGGACGGATCCTTATCAAATCACAAAGATACAAACACCTACGTAAAGAATAGTGGACGGATCCTTATCAAATCACAAAGATACAAACACCTACGTAAAGAATAGTGGACGGATCCTTATCAAATCACAAAGATACAAACACCTACGTAAAGAATAGTGGACGGATCCTTATCAAATCACAAAGATACAAACACCTACGTAAAGAATAGTGGACGGATCCTTATCAAATCACAAAGATACAAACACCTACGTAAAGAATAGTGGACGGATCCTTATCAAATCACAAAGATACAAACACCTACGTAAAGAATAGTGGACGGATCCTTATCAAATCACAAAGATACAAACACCTACGTAAAGAATAGTGGACGGATCCTTATCAAATCACAAAGATACAAACACCTACGTAAAGAATAGTGGACGGATCCTTATCAAATCACAAAGATACAAACACCTACGTAAAGAATAGTGGACGGATCCTTTTCAAATCACAAAGATACAAACACCTACGTAAAGAATAGTGGACGGATCCTTTTCAAATCACAAAGATACAAACACCTACGCATGCATCTGACAGGGGAGGCTTCCACACAGTAGAAACACAAATCCGATCTTTTTTTTGCAATATCCCACCCACAGTGTCACTTTGAGCAGACAACTCTTGCAGCCAAATCCTTTCTGTATGTCGCAACCGTCTCTGTCAGCAGCAGTTGTCTCCCCTGTTGACACGAGACAGGAGATTTACCCCCCTTGACACGTTCAGACACTAAGCTGTCAGGTCAGGTCTAACGCGTCTAAGCCTGTCTGTGATGACACCCTTCTGCTCAAAGACTGGTATGTCCTAACCGATTCACTACTGCTGAGGTGTGTGTGTCATATACGCTTAATATTTTTCAACACAAAATGGTCCATTAAAAACTCAAAAAGATCCAAAAGGCTCCGCTCAAAACTTAGAAAGTTCTAGGCAATATAGAAACAAGTCGCGTGACGCGATGTAAAAACAAGTAGCCAATTAATCTGTTGGCCAGAAACTAAAAGATCAAAACACACAAAATAACAGCCAACACCGAGACTACACGCACTAAGGCTTAGCTAGCCTAAACCCGAAGACTGAGACGGGTCCAGCTCGTCTCCGCGAAGCATGCCAACGTACGTAGTGCTTAAATAACCTTCTTGTTATTTTTATTGTGAGTACATTTTCAGAGTAAACTCAGCATATTTATACCACAGTCACTTCGTTGTTTATATTTATATACATTTGGATTACGGAAATCATTAAGCATAAGATGAAATCATTTTTTGATAAATAGCACACACACACAAAATTCAATTAGTATTTTTAATAACCAAACTCTTTCATTAAGATTTAAGCTTCCAAGCTGAAATGTAACCCCACAGCCCGGGCTTCGTCGATGATTGTTTGACCAAAATTGCAATCAATTTGATTGAAATATGAGGACGTGACAGTGCCTCCTCAACTTTTACGAAAAGCTGTATATGACGTCATCAAAGCGTTGCGTTTTAGCTTTTCGGATTTTTTGTCGATTTTAACGCGGGAACCTTGTTTTGCAAATTTGATTTTGGGGGTGTCTGTGTTGTAGGTTCCCCTGTATATAGCCACTGTATTATACACACTACCTTACGCAGGGCTCCGCAAAGTGCGCGTCCCTACGTCCTATACGCACTAGAAGCCTAAAACACGTGCTAGAAATGTATGGAGGGGTCCCGGGACGCATTAAACTTTAAGACAGCGGGAAATGGGACGCACTGAATTTCCTTTATCGTGCGTTCCATAGGGCCTACATACTTTTTTTTAGACTGTAATCGTACGCTATATACACATTACACTATGCGTGACCACACATTTTTTTAAAGTACACGGTGACTTTTCGGCTTTTTTACCCATGGAACCCTCTAAAAATTGTGCACTGGGGGTCATTGGACCCTCTAGAAATTCTGCACTGGGGGTCATTGGACCCTCTAGAAATTCTGCACTGGGGGTCATTGGACCCTCTAGAAATTCTGCACTGGGGGTCATTGGACCCTCTAGAAATTCTGCACTGGGGGTCATTGGACCCTCTAGAAATTCTGCACTGGGGGTCATTGGACTCTCTAGAAATTGAAAGTTGAGGTCCGGGGACCCTCTAGGGTTGGCGTCCGTGGGGAGCCCTGCCTTGTGTAAAACAATCTGTTTGTTGAATATGGTAGGGGAATGAATGGCCTTTCCAGTCATATAACTGGTTTTACAATAAACAGTCATGGCCTTTCCAGTCATATAACTGGTTTTACAATAAACAGTCATGGCCTTTCCAGTCATATAACTGGTTTTACAATAAACAGTCATGGCCTTTCCAGTCATATAACTGGTTTTACAATAAACTGTCATGGCCTTTCCAGTCAGATAACTGGTTTTACAATAAACTGTCATGGCCTTTCCAGTCATATAACTGGTTTTACAATAAACTGTCATGGCCTTTCCAGTCATATACCCTGTTTTACAATAAACTGTCATGGCCTTTCCAGTCATATAACTGGTTTTACAATAAACTGTCATGGCCTTTCCAGTCATATAACTGGTTTTACAATAAACTGTCATGGCCTTTCCAGTCATATACCTGGTTTTACAATAAACAGTCATGGCCTTTCCAGTCATATAACTGGTTTTACAATAAACTGTCATGGCCTTTCCAGTCATATAACTGGTTTTACAATAAACTGTCATGGCCTTTCCAGTCGTATAACTGGTTTTACAATAAACTGTCATGGCCTTTCCAGTCATATAACTGGTTTTACAATAAACAGTCATGGCCTTTCCAGTCATAT
>NC_090253.1:3410866-3413366 GCF_037325665.1 Littorina saxatilis
CTCTCTCTCTCCCCTCTCTCTCTGTCTCTCTGTCTCTCTCTCTCTCTCTGTCCCTCTCTCTTCCTATCTCTTTCAATGCAACTGACACCCCTCTCTCTCTCTGTCCCTCCCTCTCTCTGTCCCCCTCCCTCTCTCTCTCGCTCTGTGTCCCCTCCCTCTCTCTCTCTGTCCCTCTCTCTTCCTATCTCTTTCAATGCAACTGACAAGCATGTAAGTCGCATCATCTCTCTCTCCGCCCTTCCCCGTACTCTATATCTTTCTCTGTTTCTTCTTCCCCACCTTCTCTCTTCCCACACACTTCATGGACATGGCAACTCCTTGACAAAGGAACGTACGTCATAACCGCAACCTTGAATCCTCAGTGCTAAGTCGTCATGTTTCCGACAGGTCTTGGACACAGTACAGGTCAGATCTCACACCATGACACTAATCTGGAACACTTTTCCAACATCCGGGCAACTGCCTTGGTGATGTGTGGCAGCCTGGAATGACGTCAAGACAATAACAGAGCGAGACCAAGGAGGGGTGACTAATTAGGTTGCTTAATTAGGCTCGGAACATGTTGGGACAGGAGTACGATCGAAGCAGAACAGGCGAAACTCGATAGATGTCTTTGTTCTCTATTTCTTCGAATTGTCTCGTGTGTGTGTGTGTGTGGGGGGGGGGGGGGGGTTGGGGGATGGGCAGTTGGTGTGTGTCAGGCAGTGTGTGTAGGTGTGTGTAAGTGTGTAGGTGTGTGTGTTTATGTTTGTGTGTGTGTGCGTGCGTGCGTGCGTCAGTGCGTGCGTCAGTGCGTGCGTGTGTATTTATGTGCCGGTGTGTGAGTGTGTGTGTGTGTGTGTGTGTGTGTACGTACGTGTGTGTGTGTGTGTGTGTGTGTGTGTGTGCGTGCGTGCGTACGTCCGTGCGTGCGTGCGTGCGTGCGTGCGTGCGTGCGTGCCATATGCACGTATAAATGTATATTTGTATGAGTCTGAGAGTGTGTTCGTATATGTATATTATGTTTGTTAACAATTGCATGGGTTCCACAACCACATTTGCCGTTCTCTTTTTTGATTCCTCCTGGATAATTCAAGTCTGTGCAATTAGTTGAACCACGCATTGTGACCTTGGCAATAACAAACAAATTACATCCCCCCCCACCCCCCCCACCCCACCCCCGCAAACAAACAAAAAAGTAAGATGATATTTACCCTGCTTCACCTCCCATTGCAAGACAGCAGACTGATGCTAACGATTTCTGATTCCAACGGGATCCTAACTTAACGCTTTAATAACAAGAAGAGTAATTATCTTCGCCAAAAGATCGAACGCAGCAGGAAAATTAATGACTGCTTATGAATCTTGCCTTCTGTCTTTGGACCTTATTACCAAGGCGAAAATCGTTTGCCTCTCCGTTCCTGCCCACCTAATACGCATGCGCAGGGAAAAAGTGCAGATGTCAAAAAGGTGAACTGTGAATGCTGAGAGCCAATATGACAGGTGAACAGCTAAAGGCACATTCCTTATCGTGTATCCAGTACGGAGCACTGTCTCAGCTCTGGCTATTTTATTTTATATACGAGAATTTATATCGCGCACGTATCTCACCACACAAGGCGACTCAAGGCGCATGTTACCTATTAATGCCGTGTGAGATGGTGTTTACACAATTATATCACGCATTCACATCGGCCAGTAGATCGACTGCCTTTAGGCGCTGCATCCACCTTTCACGGCCTATTATTCCAGGTCACACGGGTATTTTGGTGGACATTTTTATCTACGCCTATACAATTTTGCCAGGAAAGACCCTTTTGTCAATCGTGGGATCTTTAACGTGCATACCCCAATGTTGTGTACACGAATACAATTACATGGGATAAGACCATCCCTCTACTTGGTCACATACCAAAAAGGAACACCCTGGGTGCTCTCTATGAACAGTGTCAGTTTTTCGTATGAATTAATTTCGCAAATATAGTGACTGTTAAGAAAGTTATTCATTGGAATTTTTCTTTTCTGAAAAAAGATCCGATTTCTTTGTTGTTGTTTGTTGCTTTGTTGTTGTTGTTGTTGTTGTTGGTGCTGCTGTTGTTGTTGTTGGTGCTGCTGTTGTTGTTGTTGGTGCTGCTGTTGTTGACATAATGAGATCATTAAAACCGCGCAAAACAGGATTGTCTTTGCCTGTTTGTATTTCGTGACTGTGGTAGGATTGGCATGTGACAATCGGGATTTTTGTGCGTGTGGAAAGACGACACCAGATTCTAAGAGTTAAAGGACCCCAACAGGCTATTTTTGGTGTCAAAAACGCGTTTATTTGCGTTTTGGTGTGACTTAGGTTAACCAGACATATGCATGCCGTGGGAAATTGTTTTCTCACCTTCCCTCACAGGGTTTAGTTTATTTCCGAATCCTTTAGATTATAATCCGACGAATTTCGTGGCTGAAGCGAAGCGTTTTCGCGTTCTGATCTGGCGGCCATTGTATCTCGAACGTCCGCGAGAGTACGGAAGTGGTG
>NC_090253.1:3415866-3438366 GCF_037325665.1 Littorina saxatilis
AAAAAAAAATTGTCTGTTTCTGGTAACATGGCTAAAAAAAATAGGGTCGGTAGGTCGGGATTTTTTTTTTTTTTTTTAATTTTTTTTAACCCCAAATGTAGACCAATAAAACTAACTTTAAAAATCGCGCAAAGAGACTGGATTCACTATACATAGAGACAAGACACTCAACACATTTACAAATCGTCAGCGGACTTTCGTTTTCACACGTTTTTGTTGTTCATTTTCTCACCCTGTCCTTTACCACCAAAAAAACACAAAAAAATTTGAGTTTGGAAAAAAAAAGTTTAGGGTCGGCGCCGAAATTTAGGGTCGGTCGGGTGACCAGAAACAGACAATTTTTTTTTTTTGGCCTTAATTTAAAAAATGATGGGATTCTAGTGTATTTTCGTGGAATATAATATTCTCTTAACTCAGCATATTTAGGGCATACTAAAACAAAGTGGACTTCATCTTCAACACTGCCACAACAAAATGGACAAGATAAATCAGCGGAGGTTGCATTTAAATTAAAGCGAAATCGATGCACTTTCAGAGGAGATACTCCCAATCTAAGTCTAATCAGAAGATTTCTAGCTTTAATATGTTTCAAATCCCTTAAATAGTTGGATAATGTTAGGGTTGATTTGAAGGTTCTGTACAGAGAGAAACGTTCACTTCCTTGTACATTTTCAAGCCAGGTTTGCTTATAGGATGAAATAAGTGTTTCTTTAAATGCTGTTAGGAACGCCCTCTCATCGCCAACAACTTGGTTTTCCCATACTTCATCAAAACCGTACATGTACAGCGTGTAACAGATCGAGGAGGCCCATGTTTTCTTATTTTGTTCATGGAGATATTTCAGCATTTTATACGCCTTGCTAGGAAGGCGATGATGTGGCATCCTCAATATACGTAGCCAAAAACGAATGCATTTAACAAAGCTGTTTATAAACAAGGGTTACCTTCCCGTTTCTCCGTAGACCATAGCATTTGGTGTTCTCATACTCGTATTCAAAAAACGTTTAAGTGCGAATAAATGAACTCTCTCTATAGGTGTATGGTCTGCTTCAACTCCCCAAACTTCGGCACCATATGCCAGCATCGGTTGAATCTGTGCGTCGAAAAGCTTGAAAAAAATAGCTGCAGATCTGTCACCCAGTTGCCATAAACATTTTAAAATACCCATGACTCCCTTTTTCCCTTTTTGCAGCAAAATCATTAAGAGTGTGAGAGAAGGACAGGCGTGTAGACAACCATACTCCTAAATACTTATACATGTTCAAAGCGCTCATAGGATGTCCACCATACACCCATCTTTCTCGCAAGGCCAAGTGACCACCGTTCCGAAAAACAACAATATTAGATTTGTCTAAATTAACTTCAAGTCCAAGACGTCTAGACGAATCCCACAGAATGTTTAACTGATTCTGGAGCCCAAATACGGAATCTGAAATAAGAATAATATCATTTGCAAACATCAGAATGAGTATTTCCAAAAAGTCTGGAATAAGTTGAATACCATGTTTTCCCTTCTGGACAATATCATTAGCTAGCTCATTAATTAGTAGAGAAAACAAAACTGGACTACAAATTTATCCCTGTTTTAGACCCCTTGGGCACATAAAGGAGTCCGAAAAATCACTTCCTGATCGCACTTTTGCTTTTACCACGTCATACATACAGCTGAGCGCCTGGTACGTCTTTCCTTTAACTCCATTTTGCTTCAAAGTTTTCCACAACGTAGTTCTTACAACTGAATCAAAAGCTTTACGAAAGTCAATAAAAGCAACATACAACTTCTTGTGTGCCAATAACTGCTTCTGTACCAAAGCTTGTAGTGTAAAAATATGATCAACGGTACTATAGCCTCTGCGAAAACCAGCTTGACTCTCATTTAATATTTCATGTTTTTCGATCCAATTCGTCAATCTGTTGTTCAAAATGTAGCTATACAATTTGCTGCATATACATAATAATGAAATACCTCTGTAATTATCAGGATTATTCTTATCACCTTTCTTGTGAAGGGGATGAATTAAGGCTTCCGTCCATACATCAGGGTAAAGTCCTGAGGTAAACAATTTATTGAAATATTTTGTAAGAAACGGCACAACAGCTGTGGCGGAATTCTTGAAGAACTCCCCAATTAAATAATCGGGTCCTGCAGCTTTACCATTCTTTAATACTCTAATAGCTTCTTTTACTTCGTTTTCAGTGATGACACGTTCAAGCGCATCCATGTCATACATCTCCTCCTCATCATCACCATCAGATACCCGATTAACACCATCCTCAACAAAATCAGTATGGTCTTTATTTTCTTTAGTAAAAGAGTTAAACACATTATAAAAATTGTTGATACCACTGTTCTGTTTTAATGGAAATCACACCTGCCACCTTAGATGCCAAAGATTTGATTGTTTTCCAAAACAATTTAGGATCACTACTCCCTTTATCTAAAGACTCCATAAGAGACTGACGATGAGATTTTTTCTTTTGTCTAATAAGTTCGTTATAGCTACTTCTTTTTTCAGTATAACAATCTTTGTCTACACGGCCGCTATGAAATAAACGAAGAATTTGCCTGAGATCTTTTCTACTATGGTAACATTCTGAATCGAACCACCTTTGTTGTCTGTCTTTTCCAATATACACTCTTTTTTTCATACACTCTCCTGCCATCGTCATTGCTTCGTTAAATTTACTCAGAGATAAATTGACATCAACTTCTATTAATTCAGTGGCATCTCGGAGGCGGGCCTGAATTTCTTCAGAAGAGAATGAGGATTCAAACGAAATCGACTTTTCATCACACCAAACAAACTTTTCAATCTTGACAGCCTTAGAAACATTACACTCAGAGTTAACAAAAACATCATTTGGCAGCAAGATCATTTCCACAGGTATGTGTTTGGATTCAATTTTTTCAGCTACGTTAAGTGAAACAGAAGAAAACAAATTTCTTGACACAATAAAATAGTCAATAACACTACAAACCAGTGCAGAAAACGCAATGAAAGCGCTCGAGAAAGAAACACATCATATAACCGAAAAATCAAGGACGGAAAGGTTACTGAAAACGTTTCAACTAGCCTTGACACCCTTGAAGTCCTTGTTGAAAGAAGGCTTGCCAGTAAGTCCAGAGCTATTCTGCTCGACCTAGGGCATCCCCTCCACGACGCACTGATGGATCTCCGCATCACACGGAACGCTCGGTTTCTCATGCCTAGGTGTCGAACGGAGCGTTTTCGGCGTTCTTTTCTTCCTGCAGCTGTGAGATATTTTAACAGCAACCGAGCCATTGTCCTGGCCACAGACTATCAGTGACGCCTTTTAAATGTACCTCTTAGTGATAGATTTAATTTGGTTTGATGACTGTTTGACCTTTGATCATAACTAGTGCTGTGATAATGAGCTTTAGCACTGTTGTGATGGTGTTGACACTATACTTTGCCCAATTGAGTCTAACTACCTGATGGCTAATCTACTGTGATACCTGTGATAACTGATGATGATTACTGGGATTGGTTTTATGTGTTTGGTTGGTCTCTTCTTTTGGTAGTGCAATAGCGTTAATTATGGATTGTTGTTATCATCATTTACATAAAAACTTATCTGTTAATCCAAACAATGATATACTTACTGTGATGTTCTTAACTACACTTTAACATGGAATGTATGTATGTATGTATGTATGTATGTATGTATGTATGTATGTATGTATGTATGTATGTATGTATGTATGTATGTATGTATGTATGTAGGTATGTATGTAGGTATGTATGCATGCGTGTTGGTGTGTCGGTGTGTCATGTGTGCAAGTAAAAAGGGTATTGTAGTTGTACATATATTACTTCAGATATTTTTTTGTGTGTGTTATCATGGGTTTTATGAATTTTCTTCTCTTATTCTTTTATAATTATTAATTAATGACCTATATGTGCTGATGACCAATTTAATTTCCTTTGTTGGATCAATAAAATGTTATGAGTTATGAGATATGAGTTATGAAGACAATATCAAACTTCTCAATGTAGGCTCTTATTTCACAGTCATAAACATTTCTCAACCCTTCAATATTATATGTCATAAACTTGACAATCCGTCGAGTACTGTCACAGTTGAGAGAGAGAGAGAGAGAGAGAGAGAGAGAGAGAGAGAGAGAGAGAGAGAGAGAGAGAGAGAGAGAGAGAGAGAAAATTGAATTGAACTTTCTTCAACAAGGATTAAGATTTAAGGCTACGCCTTTTCTTACGATCTGTCCTTGGGACGCATAGACACACAATTATACAATTAAAACATTAAAAATTTTAAAAAAAGAGAGAGAGAGAGAAGGGAGAGAGAGAGAGAGAGAGAGAGAGAGGGAGAGAGAGAGAGAGAGAGAGAAGGGGGGGGGGGGCAGAGGGAAATATAACGTGGATAGGGAAAGAGAGCGGGAGATGGAGAGAGAGTGAAAAGGTTGGAGGGAGGGAGAGTAGGAGAGGGAAAGATAGGGAGAGAGAGGGAGAGAAAGAGGGTAAGAGAGAGAAAGAGAGTGAGATACAAGATACATATGTATTTTAGAGAGAGAGACTAGACACACACATAGACAGTCAGACAGTCAGACAGACAGACAGACAGACAGATAGACAGACAGACAGACATACAGAAAGGCAGGCAAGCAGGCAGACAGACAGACAGACAGGCAGGCAGTCAGACAGACAGACAGACAGACAGACAGACATACAGAAAGGCAGGCAAGCAGGCAGGCAGGCAGGCAGACAGGCAGACATGACAGACAGGCAGTCAGACAGACAGACAGACAGACAGGCAGACAGGCAGGCAGGCAGTCAGACAGACAGACAGACAGACAGACAGACAGACAGGCAGTCAGGCAGGCAGGCAGACAGTTAGACAGACAGACAGGCAGGCAGGCAAGCAGGCAGACAGGCAGGCAGGCAGGCAGGCAGACAGACAGACAGACAGACAGGCAGACAGGCAGACAGGCAGACAGACAGACAGACAGACAGACAGACAGGCAGACAGACAGACAGACAGACAGGCAGACAGTCAGACAGACAGTCTGAAAGACAGACAGACTGACAGACAGACAGACAGACAGACATCCAGACAGACAGAAATGATCAAAAAAATCGGAGAGATGATCTATGTAAATTTACAAATGACACCTCTTCCCCTTAGACTGAAGTTAGCACTTCTCTAGGAAATCATTACATTTCAGAATTGTTGGTGCTCTGTGAAATTCTCATGCTTGATTTCATTCATATTTGTCAGACTGAAAATGTCCGTCTTTTAATTGTTTTATTTTAAATAATTACAATTAACGGCGTAATTAAATTACCGCTCACTTCTTGGACAATATAGAGGAAAATACGAGCTTCCAGAACTCGAAAAATGTTAGAATCTTCTTGTATTTAAAACTACTATAAAATAAAATAAATAATGGCGAAGTCTAATGAGGAAGCCAATACAACAACCAGAAAAGACGAACAAAGCATCGGAAAACATTCCACAAAGAACACCCTAAACAGGAATATCAACATTATCCTGTTTCATGTTTCAAACCACTGCGCTAACAGGGATCCCAAGAGTAGGTTCCTATTACTGGGAACCCGTTCGAAAAATAACCGTCTTCAATGCCACCTTGCACGACGTAACTTCTGAAAAAAACCCGGATGCACTGGTTGATATGGCTCTACACATACTTACACACAGACCCACAGACCCACAGACAGACACACGTACTACGTTGGCCCTACACCAGAACCCCAGTCACGATTCCCCAGGCCATCTAAGTTAAAACATTTAGTCAAAACTTGACAATATGTAAAAAAAAAAAATAATAATAAAATTTCTTTAACTCTTTCGTGTGGTCGTTATAGACAAAGGGTGGACAAGCTTTCATTGGACAGGTTTGATTGCACGATCGGACTAAAGATTCAAAGACATACGACACCGATTGGCTTCAAGGGAGCCCAGGTAGCTCAGGTGGTGGACTTGTGATCCTAGGGTCGCGGGTTCGAATCTCGGCCGGGGCCCAGATATGTCATATACTACAACAACAACAGTTCAGGGAAAGATAGAAACGCTTACTTGCGTTGCAACTTTCAAAACATTTAAGAGTATTTTGCAGTCGGCTGCAGGTCGAACATCATGGAAAATTACATATGAAAATCCGGACGAGGAAGTAAACTTTACCAAAACATTATTGCGAGAAATGTCGCGACAAAACTGCCGGTTGTTGTTCTTTTTCTACATCAAATGCACTCGACATCTGCATGAGTAGGAATAGCATAGAACAACAAGTCGCGTAAGGCGAAAATACAACATTTAGTCAAGTAGCTGTCGAACTCACAGAATGAAACTGAACGCAACGCAACACAGCAAGACCGTATACTCGTAGCATCGTCAGTCCACCGCCCGTGGCAAAGGCAGTGCCAGTGGAATTGACAAGAAGAGCGGGGTATTCGTTGCGCTGAGAAGGATAGCACGCTTTTCTGTAGCTCTCTTCGTTTTAACTTTCTGAGCGTGTTTTTAATCCAAACATACCATATCTATATGTTTTTGGAATCAGGAACCGACAAGGAATAAGATGAAAGTGTTTTAAAATTGATTTCGAAAAAAAAAATTGATAATAATTTTTATATATTTAATTTTCAGAGCTTGTTGTTATTCCAAATATAACATATTTATATGTTTTTGGAATCAGCAAATGATGGAGAATAAGATGAACGTAAATTTGGATCGTTTTATAAAAAAAAAATTTTTCTCCAATTTTCAGATTTTTAATGACCAAAGTCATTAATTAATTTTTAAGTCACCAAGCTGAAATGCAATACCAAAGTCCGGGCTTTGTCGAAGATTACTTGACCAAAATTTCAACCAATTTGGTTGAAAAATGAGGGCGTGACAGTGCCGCCTCAACTTTCACGAAAAGCCGGATATGACGTCATCAAAGACATTTATCAAAAAAATGAAAAAAACGTTCGGGGATTTCATACCCAGGAACTCTCATGTCAAATTTCATAAAGATCGGTCCAGTAGTTTAGTCTGAATCGCTCTACACACACACACACAGACACACAGACACACACACACGCACACACACACGCACGCACATACACCACGACCCTCGTCTCGATTTCCCCCTCTATGTTAAAACATTTAGTCAAAACTTGACTAAATGTAAAAAATACGCATGCTAACTTAACAAGACAACATGTTCTAGGTAGATAATGTTTGACTTTCTTCTCTCATGTAAAAGTTGCAAAGTTCCCTGTTTTGAGTTTTCGTCGATTTTTCATGGGTCCCTTCCGGTTTTTTTCTTTCCTTCTTTGCCACTACTAAAGCAAACGTGTGCAAGATTGTATGTTACACGCTTTGGAGCATGCGCAAGAACGGATTCAAACTCGAAATCGTCCCTCCAAAAGCCCCAAAATGCACACACGACTTTTATTTCTCCTGCTGTTATCGTTTCCTCTCTTTACAAATTCTTCAACGTTGAGAATACTGACAACGGCATCCCAGACGACAGAACTGTTTCCATGCGCGAATTTAGCTGCCCTTGGAAAGTGGCTCGCTCACGAGGCTTGTCTGAATCTAGAAGGACAGAGTTATGAACATAGATGACAAAGATCCCGGAAAGAACAAACATTTCGCGGATGCAGACACAGAAAGACGTCATGAAGATTGCGATGCTTCAAAAGATACAGACTGTGACGATGACTGTGACGTCATTCACATATACCGAGACGTCATTCATAGTTGTTCGGTCACTTTCGTCAAAAAGTAGATCTCTCCACAATGGCTGCTCCTGTGTTTAGGTTTATCAAGCCCGAGTACGCAAAACGTGTTTGTTCTCTCCTCTGTTGAAGCTGTGAGACATAAATGCTATTCCGACTTGGTCGTGTGACAAGAGTTTTCTTCCACACTCGATTAGCTGATGTCTAACTCAGCCTGACGGCTTCGTTAGACAATCAACGTAATCTCGTGTGGAAGAAAACGTCTGTCACACGACCAAGGCTGAATAGCAGGTAATATATAACCGTCCATTCTTTTTCTTGTATCTAGAATCCACCCATCGCATCCTAGATCAATATAAATGCATCTTTAATCCAGTTTTCCGGTGCAATAATCATTAGCAGACAGTCAAAACGATTTGCACATTCTGCTTGCAGAGGAGTTCTGGTCTCCCCCCCCCCCCCCCCCCCCCCCCCCCCCTGCCTATTCGTGTTTGAGATTTTCCATTGACATTTTCGTTTCTTAAGCCTGCTTTCTGCACGCCCATTTTCCCAATTAGCAGTCACTCTGCATTTCAAATGTTCCTACTCTCAATAATGCAACTGAAATGCATACCTGTGCCCAATGATGGACACACACGCGGACAGAACACGGCAAAAACTTTTTTTTAAAGATGTATTATTCAGACATCGCGACGAATACTCGAAACTTAAAAAAAATCGCGGTTTTTTCAAAATGTTATACCACAGGAACTTTAGCTATGCTACATACATATTTATAAATAATTAAAATTATGCGGACTCCTTATCAAATCGGTGACCCAAAAAACAACAACAACCCTGCAATATAAAGAGATGAGATGTTGATTCCTAACGAAGTTATCAACTTGGAATTACGGTGATGGTTGAACGGGATGTCAACTGAAAGCGAGTTTGAGCTATTCAATGCACAGCAGTGGTTGTTGTCATTGATGTTGCTGCTTCTCTTGTTGCTTGAGGATACGCCACGCTGTTGGTGAATAAGCATTTTTCTTTCATGTTCGGTGTTAAGCCAGTCCTCTCCTCCTCTCCGTCAAAATGTCCAACCATTACGAAACGAAAATCGAGAGAGGATGAAAATATGAACGATCTACTTAGCAACGAACCCCGAGTAAAAAAAAAGGGCACTTTTTTTGTCAAACACGAGAAAATGAAACTCCGATGCAGGATACAAATATCAATAATCTACAAATTTGCACAAAACCCTTTGTGAAAATCAGAAATATGAAGTTAAGGTAGTTAGTCCCATACATCATCATGAACTTGATGTACAGTAGTCTACTTTTCCAAACAACTAGAGAGGAAAAATTCCTTTGCAGGATGCACATTCATCCGAGGTTTACAACACATATATAAACGCCCAATTCGCATTATCGGCAAAACGTTGCCAATTTTGCGGAATCGGCGGCGATTTGCCGAATATGCGTAATGGTTTCTAAAAACTTCTTGGCCATTTCAAAACAGAGCTGAAAAACAAAAGAAATCGAAACTCACCAATACAAGTACAACACACACAATACAAGTACAACTCACCAATACAAGTACAACTCACCAATACAAGTACAACTCACCAATACAAGTACAACTCACCAATACAAGTACAACACACCAATACAAGTAAAACTCACCAATACAGGTACAACTCACCAATACAGGTACAACTCACCAATACAAGTACAACTCACCAATACAAGTACAACACACACAATACAAGTACAACTCACACAATACAAGTACAACACACACAATACAAGTACAACACACACAATACAAGTACAACACACCAATACAAGTACAACTCACCAATACAAGTACAACACACACAAGACAAGTACAACACACACAATACAAGTACAACACACACAATACAAGTACAACACACACAATACAAGTAGAACTCACCAATACAAGTACAACTCACACAATACAAGTACAACACACACAATACAAGTACAACACACCAATGCAAGTACAACACACACAATACAAGTACAACACACACAATACAAGTACAACACACACAATACAAGTACAACACACACACAATACAAGTACAACACACACAATACAAGTACAACTCACACAATACAAGTACAACACACACAATACAAGTACAACACACACAATACAAGTACAACTCACACAATACAAGTACAACACACACAATACAAGTACAACACACACAATACAAGTACAACTCACACAATACAAGTACAACACACACAATACAAGTACAACACACACAATACAAGTACAACTCACCAATACAAGTACAACTCACCAATACAAGTACAACACACACAATACAAGTACAACACACACAATACAAGTACAACACACACAATACAAGTACAACAGACACAATACATGTACAACACACACAATACAAGTACAACTCACACAATACAAGTACAACAGACACAATACAAGTACAACACACACAATACAAGTACAACACACACACAATACAAGTACAACACACACATTACAAGTACAACACACAATACAAGTACAACACACACAAAAACATGTCGACATGTTCGCCTGTGGAGACTTCTTTGGGACAAACAAACACAGAGCGGGGAGAAAAAAGCAGCACAGAACCAAACAGGGATTAACATAACAGAACTAAAGTTTGACTTGAGGTTGTCGGGTCAGACAGCAAATTCAAACATCCCAAAACCTTGAGCGGAAGAAGGTCCACCAGGAAGCTGCAGCGGAGGAAGACGAAGCCCCGCGGAGTAAATCGCCCGCGTTGCAGTCGATGCCCGCAGAGACTTAAACAAACATGGCCGCGCTAAAGACAAACTTTAACCCGCTTCCACCGCACCCTGACCGCAATGGGAAAAGAAAAGCAAAGCAAGAACGAAAGGAGAAAAGACCCAATGATCCATCACAGGACATTGCATGCAGCACCTCGGTGCATGTCTTTGTTTTAGTGGGCGGGGAAGGAACTATTTTTTTCTGTCGAGGAACTTTTTGTTTAAACATCTGATGCTTCCGCGGATGGTTTAATTACCTCCGTGGTGCATGCGCAGTAAATAAAAGCGTTGCTGTTTGTCGAAGTGCGAATCATGACGTCTTTAATTGCGTAGCATTTGCCAAAATTGTGTTTTTATGAGGCTGCTGGTCGAGTTTGTCGTGAGAATATCAAGGGATGTTCAAGTACATGCACTCCGCAATGTCCGGAAAAGTAGTTGTAAATACGAATTTTCCGTAAAGAAATGAATTAAGAAAGCTTGGACAAGTATTCCAAGAAATAAAGTCCAAAACTCAGACGCTTAATTCGCCTGTAGCTCTCTCTGCAGGTTTCATCCGTTATAACCTGATTGTCTTTTATGGAAATAGATAGTCTGACCGACTTCCATTAACTTACACTTCTAGAAACATAAAACGCAAATGGACAATCTGATTGTGACATACATTCATCAAAATGTACAGTAAAAAAAATGACAAAATGAACGGCAAGATCACACGCTCTCCGGAACGTAAAGTGCAAAGATATGTGAATCGGAAATGTTAGCTAGGGATACATATATAAAAAAAATAATAATTGGGCATACATGTTTCCCTGATGATGAGAAATCGTATTGCAGGACAAAAGCATTACCGTCTCAGACACTGAACTTCCTTTGTACTAAAATTGCCACAGCAATTGCTCACATTATATATTATTACAATCGAAATATTTTCAATCACACACTCTCTCACAAAAAGGTTTGAGCAAGGCGCACATCAAGAAACTCTTGAAACATACAGACAGACGGACAGGCGGACAACACGACACTGACAGAGACAGAGACAAAGACAAGTAGACAGACAGACAGATTGACAGACAGCCAGCAAGACAGACACGCACACACGCACTCACTCTCTATTATTCTAACCACTCGGTCTGCAGTGTGTCTATGTGTCTGTGTGCCTGTGTGTCCGTCTATCTGTCTGTCTGCCTGCTTGTCTATCTGTCTGTCTGCCTGCTTGTCTGTCTGTCTCTCTGTCGCCGTCTCTGTCTGTCTGTCTGTCTGTATGTATGTCTGTCACTGTCTCTCTGTGTCTTTCTCTCTCTCTCTCTCTCTCTCTCTCTCTCTCTCTCTCTCTCTCTCTCTCTCTCTCTCTCTCTCTCTCAGACACACACACACACACACTCTGCGTGCGACGTAGATGGCATTAAACTGGTTGCCGCATATCCAACAGCTTACAAGGGGTGTCGGTAACAAATGTGTATCCGCTTAACTCAAATTAAGGACCAAAAGGCAACCAAAAAAACCAAAAAAACAAAAAACCACCAAATACACGAATGGGACAACAAAGTGGACTGTAACTACACTTGTAATGCGCCATTTGTCCTTTTAAAGACGCTGTTTGGTCAAAATCTAAACGTCACAGATCATTCTACAATTATAAGTACAGACGCAGAGAAGGTGTCCATGCCCCTGCCACGTGTCACAACCTTTGCACGTAAAAGATATGGGTCATTCTTAGACAAGTGTAGGTGGCTGATTACATCTGAACACATATTTATCGTGGGTAGCGCCATTCTTGTTGCTGCTAGCTTTCCACTGGCAAGAAGCGACCCACATTTCCAAACGAGGGGATAATTAGGGAAAGAAAAACATGAAATTGGAACAAAACGTACTCAGACAGGTGATGGTTGTGACGACCGGGAAGTATTGAAGTTGGCGGACATTATACCTTTAAAGAGCGGCGGCGACCAATAATCAGCTATAGCAGCCGACAGGGGGGGGGGGGGGGGAGTCCCTTACAAATGGGCGCCTTCCTGGCCGGAACCGCGGATGACTACGGACGTTTCTGCGCAGTCTGCGGAGTTACGCCACGCTGGCCTGAGAGTGGGATATGAATAGATATATCACCCGCTCTGTCCGTACTATGCACGGTATATGACTGTGTAGTACGACGGATAAAAATAGATCAAACAGACTGAGGGTGTGCAGGGGGTGGGAGGGGGAGGGGGAGGGAGAGGGAGGGGGGGTGGACTGCTTGGGAGGGGGATAATTGAGAGAGAGAGAGAGAGCGAGAGAGAGAGAGAGGGAGAGGGAGGGGGAGAGAGAGAGAGACAGACAGACAGACAGACAGACAGAGAGACAGAGAGACAGACGGACGGACAGACAGACATACAGACAAACACAGACAGAGGTGGAGAGAGAGAGAGAGGGAGACAGAGAGAGAGACAGACAGACAGACAGACAGACAGACAGACGGACAGACAGAGACACAGAGAGAGACAGACAGAGAAACATAGACAGACAGACAGAAAGATAGACAGAGAGTCCGACAGAGACAGAGAGACAGAAACAGAGAACAGTCAGACACTTTTTATATTGCAAAGAGACGATAGGGCAATTATACAAGTCGGCCAAATAGCTCTTCACCTACCAAGATCACCTAAGTAACCACAAAAACTCAATACATACAAACAGTCATTTTTTAATCCCATCGGTTACGAAAGCAGACAGTCACAACACAGGCCAGAGAACAAAAAGCGTGCCAGACTCACAACAACCACACACAAGAAAAACAAAACCAAGAATAACAAGAACAAGAACCAAAAACAAAGAGAAGAAGATCAAGAACAAAAACAAGAAGACCAAGAAAACAAAGACAGAACAACAAGAATAAGAACAAAAAGATGATAAAGAACAATAACAAAAAGAACAACAAAATGAAGACCGATAAAAATGGACAAGAAAAAGAAGCAAACCCAACGAGACGAGAATGAACATGAAGAACAAGAACCATCAAAAGATCAAAACTAACAAGAACAAGAAAACCTAGAACAACAAGAACAAGAACAAGAGGAGCAAAAAGGAAAAGAAGTCAAAACGACAAAAAGAAACGGAATAAGAATATAAAGAACAACTAAATCAAGAACAACAAGAAGAAGAATAAGCAGAAAAAACCCACACGTACCTAACATCATCCGCAACAATACGAAAACATCTCCAGTTTACATATCACCACGTCACTTCCTGTCACCATCTTTAAGGCTCACACGTCTTTATCCAGCAAAGGGCTCTTTCACGAATGGCTGCGCGTATTAAAACAACCTCTTCTCCGCCTCTCCTTCCGCGGGGTCTGTTAAAAGTATATCTCCATTAACTGTAGGAGATTCAATCAATCGTTCACCACTAGGTGCTCACGGCGCCGCAGGTCACAAACTAAAAGGATAATGATCTAGCGAAGAACGGTATAGCAGAACAACACAATGACAAGAGTCTTCAGTTTTGTCGTTTAAGTGCGAGGCGATACTGCTCAGCGATTGGTCGATAGGAAACGGTGTCGCGGCTTAGTGGTAGAGACGCTTGGAGCTGGTTGGTTAATCGTTAAGAATTGTTTTTGAAGATCTAGGGATTGTACGGTAGACGGCTTATGCGACAGACGACTGGATTTAAAAAAGATTTTCCTTTTTCTTTTGTTTAGAATAAATGTGGGCATCATGTGAAGTATGTCAGCTTTGCTTGGGTATGTTTTGTTTTATTTTGTTGAACGTGAGTTTAGTTTTTCTGTTTCCTGCTTAGGTCATTGGTTATTTTACTTCTTTTTATTTTATTTTGTGTGTGTGTGTGTTTTTGTTGTTGTTGTCTTTGCTTCTGTTTTCAGTTTTCTTTTAATATTGTAACATGTTAGTTATGTGTGTGTGTGTGTGTGTGTGTGTGTGTGTGTGTGTGTGTGTGTGTGTGTGTGTGTGTGTGTGTGTGTGTGTGTGTGTGTGTGTGTGTGTGTGTGTGTGTGTTGTTTGTATATTTGTTGTTGTTGCTTTATTTGTTTTTGTTTTTCGTTGCTAATGGAAGTCACAGTCGTAAACAATAATACGAGCAGCACGACTTAAACAACAAACTGCATCATTTGTATAGATGTATACTTATACTGAGGCTCAGCCAACGCTTAGCTTTTGATGCACTGTACTTACAAAATATTACGATAACGGTCTTGGGTCAAAACCTAAAACAAACCCACAATTATGCCGTCTGGTGACAACAACAAACAGAAGGCATGCTCAACAATGCTTTAAACACAAAACTAGAATAGTTAACCCTTAGGCTGGTTGTCGCGACATATGTCGCGCTACTTTACGTATACTGTCACCTGGTTGTCACGACATATGTCGCGCTACTGGCTCAGTCTGTTTGGTCGGTTCCGATTACCTCCCATGGATGCGAAAACCTATATGACAGTTTTTTGCTATTTTTCTCTCTGTTAATTCACCAGTGGCTATGTAACATGTGTTACAGAATTGCACCAGGCCGACATGACAGTCAGAAACAAAAATCATACTGTGAAAACCCATTATGGCAGACCACACGCTGCCATGGAGGTCGACACAACAGACACCAGCATATACACAGGGTGTCTCAAAACAAGTACCCGATTTTTTTCAATACTACAGACAAAGTCAGTAACTTTATTGAAATCATTTTTGCGTGATATTGTAGTCAGTTCATAGAAGTTTTGTGCCCAGTTCACCGCTTTCAGTTGAGATCGTCTGTTTCTTCAGACCACGTGATCAATGTAGCCACCCCGTTTTTCAATGACAGACTGCATCCTCATTGCCATAGTGTTCATTACATTGGGGAATGTTTCCTGTGGGATGTTCTGGATTTCTATGACAATGTTTGCCTTCAGTTGTTGTAGGTTTCTTGGTCTGGGGTACATATTAGCGTATTAGCTTACATATTAGTTTTTCCATTTCTCGGTACTGATGTTTCAATGTCTTTTGGGGTACTTTTTTTTTAGACACCCTATACATCCATCCTGAACTCAGGTCAAAATGAGTTCGGCTCAGGGCGGGGATGTAGCTCAGTCGGTAGCGCGCTGGATTTGTATCCAGTTGGCCGCTGTCAGCGTGAGTTCGTCCCCACGTTCGGCGAGAGATTTATTTCTCAGAGTCAACTTTGTGTGCAGACTCTCCTCGTTGTCCGAACACCCCCGTGTGTACACGCAAGCACAAGACCAAGTGCGCACGAAAAAGATCATGTAACCCATGTCAGAGTTCGGTGGGTTATAGAAACACGAAAATACCCAGCATGCTTCCTCCGAAAACGGCGTATGGCTGCCTAAATGGCGGGGTAACAAACGGTCATACACGTAACATTCCACTCGTGCAAAAAACACGAGTGTACGTGTGAATTTCAGCCCACGAACGCAGAAGAAGAAGAAGAAGAAGTTCGGCTCATTCTCTCCCTGACCGGACGCGACAGTCCTACGCGAATATATCAAAACTAGGAATACAGAGTTATCTCCCATATGTTTTTTGTGAGCACTGATCTAAATTTGAGATCAGTGTTCGCGAGACAAAAATGATTGCAGATTGGCCGACTTCGACAGTGATCTCCGTTCTGTTCTTCACAGTTATGATAAAGACATCGTTCTAAGGTCAAAACAAGTCGAAATTTTGGGACTGCTGCCGGAAGGAGACCGTAGTATATATAGTTGCATCACTACAGAAAAAATCGTCTGCTTCAGCGAACGCCGAAACCAAACGGTTGATTATCACGTGACACTTTTGCCATATTTAGAGTTGTTTGCACAGTAAATACAGCCGCGAGAAAATAGCTCCCTTGAAACTGTCTTACACATCAATTCCTTTGTAATTTAAAAATTACACAACACCATGAAAAATCATTATCGACGATCGCGAATCTGCTTATATCAATAATACATTACAAAAATCTCTAAATATGTTAAAAAAAAAATCGGTTTCCTTGCCAGACAAGGACACTCAAGGCATCCTGTCAGGTAGAGAGAATGAACCGAACTCATTTTGACCTGAGTTCAGGATGCCCATACATCCTGAAACAAAAGTGGTGACAACTGCTACAGCGAGGGCCGGAGGTGAGGGGATAAATACACTATTTAACTTTTCTTCACACAACTTGCTCTATATAACTGTAACAGAGTGCACGAAGCACAACTTACAAGGATCATCGCCAGTCAAACGGGGTTGAGCATTTTTGAGCCAATCTAATAGCCCTACAAAAAACTGTCATGGGTACGCAACGGTTCCCAGGAGGATGCAAAGAGACAGCAGCAGCCAGACCCCATCACTAACACAACTCTACAATTGACAGGTGTCTAACCGGCAGCCATACCCCATCACTAACACAACTCTACAATTGACAGGTGTCTAACCGGCAGCCATACCCCATCACTAACACAACTCTACAATTGACAGGTGTCTAACCGGCAGCCATACCCCATCACTAACACAACTCTACAATTGACAGGTGTCTAACCGGCAGCCATACCCCATCACTAACACAACTCTACAATTGACAGGTGTCTAACCGGCAGCCATACCCCATCACAAACACAACTCTACAATTGACAGGTGTCTAACCGGCAGCCATACCCCATCACTAACACAACTCTACAATTGACAGGTGTCTAACCGGCAGCCATACCCCATCACTAACACAACTCTACAATTGACAGGTGTCTAACCGGCAGCCATACCCCATCACTAACACAACTCTACAATTGACAGGTGTCTAACCGGCAGCCATACCCCATCACAAACACAACTCTACAATTGACAGGTGTCTAACCGGCAGCCAGACCCCATCACAAACACAACTCTACAATTGACAGTTGTCTAACCGTCGAGCAACTATAAATAGCTCGCGCTCTTCGCCGGCAAACAACTCTGTGTGTGTTTTTTTACGTGTATGACTGTTTTTACCACGCCAAATAGGCAGCCACACGCCGCTTTCGGGGTAAAATAAATACAACGAGGCTGTAGTGGCGTTTAGAAAAATAAGGTCACACCAATGAAGGTTGAGAATCAAATTCAAAACCTCAAATGCCCAGGAGCTTGCAACACAGGCAAGGGTGAGGCAGAGGGTCTCAGAAGACAATCGTTCAAGACCAGGTATGAACCTCACCGGAACAACTCATGTTCGCCTTCGACGTCATATAAAGCCTAGATGGAAGGGCGCTGATCTTTTATGACGCTTAGTTTTCCAGATAGGTATGACATGACGAGGAACACCACGAAAAAAACCACCCTCAAAAATAGAATTATGTTACATTTGGCAGCAATCTGGGAGGTATTTCTCTGAAAACGTTTTGGCAAAATAGATCTGGGCTGTTCGGTTGAGGCGGATCAGTTGGTAAGCAACATGTTCTATTCATCAATGTCACAGTTTCAGTGACACGAGTGGGAAAGTACCTCTTTGTGGGGCGCCTTTCCCAAATTGCAATGTAATGCGCCTGTTGCTGGCAGCCGCATTGCGGAAAGGTTCTGCTAAACCATCACGAAATTCACGTGGAATTTTGCCGGCGTGAAATCCGTGCGGGCTCATATGGGGTGATTTTTTTGCTCACGGTTAAAAACACGTGTTCCGGGCATGCTATACCTGCGTATGGTAGGCGACCAGTGATTGGTTAGGGAGATCACTTGTTCTGGGACAGGCGATTGCTGATTGGTCAGGGAGATCACATGGTCTTTCTTTCCCGTCTTGCTTGCTTTCTTTTTTCTACATGCTTTTGCAGACGGAGGTCTGGTTTGTTTCCGTGATTAAGATTTGGAGGATTCCAACGCGTTGCAAGACTGGTTTAGGTCGACCAACGGGCTTCTGGCGTCAGAGCAGAACGCAGAAGGCTTAGGACGTGAGGGATTTGGCTACATACTTTCGCTGACGAGCGGGAGCCAAATATTCAAGGGGTTTGCTTGGGAGAGCTACGTTTTACGAGCTGTTGAGGTAATTAGCCGTTACTTTACGCTGGTGACCGGTCAATGTCTGTGAAATGTAAATTCTGTTGTGTTTCTCCATGATAGTGTATAACTTGCTCATTATAACGCTAAATTGTAATCTGTATATGGTTTTTGCAGATATGAAGAGGAGGAGAAAATGTCTTGAGTTGTTATTAAAAGTCTATTCTTGCAGGTACCACGTGCTCGCTGAAAGGGGAAGTTAGATATGTTTAAAGGTGGTAAAAGAGGGATTGTTGGCATGGTCACTGCACCAACTACTCTGTTTCAGCTTGTTACATTGTTGCTGGAGACTCAGTGCTGGAAGTTTGCTACCCAGTTGCTACCTGGTTGCTGGAGACGTGCTACACTTTGCTACACGTTTGCTGGAGACGGGCAACGCTGTTGCTGTTCTTTGCTGTACGGTTGCTGTTCTACGGCTGTTACTGGTGTTGCTGCAACTTTCACCTGTATGCACCACTGCGCCACTGTGTTTCATCGAATGGACCCTGGCTACACTGAGAGTTGAGTGCACCCATGCGTAGACGCCCCCGAACTTGTCATTTCTTTCTTTATTTGGTGTTTAACGTCGTTTTCAACCACGAAGGTTATATCGCGACGGGTGTCATCTTTCTAACCCTTTATGAAAAACTTTGAGTTGTGACAACGTGGAGTGTTAACGCCTGTACAGGCTAAGACTTTTTACAGAGCAGCTAAGTGTTTTCTAACTTTACACGGTTCAGCGTGTTCTTATTATTTCATAAACTTTAACTGGCTTTTGTCAGTTATTTTTGGTTTACGACTTGGTCGTAAAAACACTTTTGGCTTCACGAGAAGAGGGAGGTGGAGAGTTAGTGTACATAAACAGACGTCTAGAACTTATACTTTTGTTGATTCTAACTTCTTTGTGTGACTGCGAGAGTGGATCGTGGTGTGGTTAGTCAGTTAGCAGTAATTGACCGTTTTAGGTCATTCATTTGACTATAAAACGTGACAATCAACTCACGAGCTTTTAATATGACATCATTTCAGCTTTCTTAATCCAAGATCGTTTTGTATTCCAATCAGTCGGAATTTTCGTCACTGTGTGCGTTTTGACGGACCAGACTTGTTGAGAAAAGCATCGTCACACATTGCTGAAAAGAATATGAAAAGAAAAGGAAGCGTGCAGAAGGATGTTTGAGTCTTGCAAATCTGTCTGAAAAAGAATCCGCCCTTGACAGAAAACAAAGATGTCTGCGTTTCGTCTTCTTTGAAGGTAGGGAGATTTTGAAGCAATCAAGTCAAAAGGCAAGTCGCGTTGATATGCTTGTTGTTCTTATTCTTTCTTTGAATTACCTTGGATTTGCTCGTAACCATTATTTAGTGCTGCGCCTTGTTAGGTAACGTCATAAACGCCTTTGAACACAAACTTGCAAAGAAATTTGGATCGTTTGCTCCGGATCTGCAAAACGTCGATGTGCCAAAACGATTATTTTTATCGCAAAACCCTGAAACAGGCTGGTAGTGTCACATTTTTAATATGGGTTTGGAAGAACTGCTCATAATTTACATAGCACTCCGGTCCTGTTCTTCTCTTTGTCACACCCCCTGTTGACCGTTATTCTTAACGACGCAGCAGTACTGGACAATTCACAGAAGCGCGATTTCTAAACTTTAAAAACAAAACAAATTACACATTTTTTTAAAAAGCAAAAAAGCACGAACTCACACAGACAAATGTCGAGAACTAGAGGCAAAGCAGGGCAAATAGTACCCCCAAAAAAGCTATCCGGATTATCTGCCGAGTCAATACATTGACGGTAATACACACGTTCTGTCTGCTCTGTCTGAGCTGATAGCAGCGGACTAGCGTGCGTAGCTGATGATCGATGTGTGTCGATATTATCCTCTGCGGGATCTGGCTCCTTTTATCATGACTATCCCTGTGTAGTTAGAGAACAGGTAGATTAGTGTGTATGTGTGGGGGTCGGGATGGGGGGGGGTAGAGTGGGGGTGTTAATGTGTGTGTTTGAGGGGGCATGTGTGTGTGTGTGTTGTGTGTGTGTGGGGAGGGGGCAGGAAGGGGTTGTTAATGCGTGTGTGTGAGTTTGTGTTGTGTGTGTGTGTGTGTGTATGTGTGTGTGTTGTGAGTGTGTGTGTGTGTGTGCGTGTGTGTGTGTGTGTGTGTGTGTACGTGTGTGTGTGTGTGTGTGTGTGTGTGTGTGTGTGTGTGTGTATGTGTGTGTGCGAGTGTGTGGGTGCGTCAGTCTGCCACTGAGTGTACGATTTTTAGAAGGTTAGTCTTAGAACCGAGTGAGGTAACATTTTACAATTACAGTAATAATGAAAACTAAAGAAACATTTGCCGAATGACTCTTAGAGCTGAAGAGTTTCTTCTGTTTGTTGTTGTATGTTTGTGTGTGTGTTTGTTGTTGTATGTTTGTGTGTGTGTTTGTTGTTGTATGTTTGTGTGTGTGTTTGTTGTTGTATGTTTGTGTGTGTGTTTGTTGTTGTATGTTTGTGTGTGTGTTTGTTTGATTGTTAGCTTGTGTCTTTGATTTCTGAGGTTTTTTCCCCAGACACCTTAGAGGTGCAGCAGAGGAGCGCAGAAGGAGAAGCAGAACTTCAATCAACTCATACAGTCAGTGGACATAATATGTGTGTTCTGTCAGGGGACATAATATGTGTGTTCTGTCAGTCTTTTGGCCAGAGTAGCTGCACCCACAAAACCAGTCATGCGTATCAGGTGGTGGATTCCAGAAAGTATTTTGAGACATGGATCACGGGACAACACTTTCACTGACAGAGACATGACACTGCTCTTTCACGCTCGGCTGACCCTACAAAGCGCAGTTTGACGTCATCCAGTCACCCGTGACGAGGTATCTGGATGCGATCATTATCTCAGTCATCCCAGGTAGCAAAGTGCACGAGGAAGGGTGAGTAAATAAAAGATGTGCGTTTACAACAACAGTAGATATATGACTCGCGTGTATTGAAATTAATACCCTGGCTTACAGAATAGTCCCCACGGGACAAAATAGGCCAAATTGATCTGAATGACGAGCGCAGTGGCGTGGTGGTAAGACGTCGGCCTCCTAATCGGGAGGTCGTGAGTTTGAATCCCGGTCGCTGCCGACTGGTGGGTTAAGAGTGGAGATTTGTCTTCTCTCCCAGGTCAACTTATGTGCAGACCTGCTTGTGACTTAACCTTTCGTGTGTACACGCAAGCACAAGAAGAAGTGCGCACGGAAAAGATCCTGTAATCCATGTCAGAAATCGGTGGGTTATGAAAACACGAAAGTACCCAGCATGCCTACTCAACGAAAGCGGAGTGAAGCTGACTATGCTCTCAGAGTATAGTGTGGGGAACCCAAATGGGGAAACGAGCTCACACGTAACCAGAAAATGTTGGAACGCTGAAGAAGAAGAAGAAGATCTGACCAGGCTTAAACATGAAATGATACCACCCTTACACTTGGTCGCATGTCAAAAATCAACACCCTCACTGCTTGCTGTGGCGAGATCAAATGTCTGAATGAATGAATTTCTTAAATCCTCTAGCGGCTTAGTTCATAAAACAAAAATCCCACTGTCCACACAGTGCACCCAGGCTGTTTAGTTTTGGTATGTGACCAAGTGGAGGGGGAGTCTTACTCTAACCAGATCTCAGACGATGATCCGAACTGTCTTCACGAGAGAAAAAAGTGCCTTTTAGGGAAGACACCACAGTGAAAAAAGTGCCTTTAAGTGTTTTAACTTTATTATTTTTCCAATTGACCTGATGTGTCGCTCTGTGGTAGTCTGGTTCGGGTTTTCCATTCTTATTTCATGGCATTCTCAGTCTTTTTCCTCCTACGCCTTTACCACTGTCTCCGTCGACAAACACTTTCAAATTAATGGGCCTGAGGGCACATATACATCTTACATTAGATAATTGTAGACATAAGTCGGTGTGAGTTCTACTTATGGGGAATTTAAAGACGAAGATAATTTATGCTCCAATGGCAAGTGGGTGACTTTCACAAACTCGGGCAGTGGTAAAAATAG
>NC_090253.1:3443366-3453366 GCF_037325665.1 Littorina saxatilis
AGGTTTCTAGCTGATGGTGAGAAAAGAATGTCGGTGTTGCCTATTTGAACAGAAACAGGTTGGGGAGAGGGAAATGTAGTGTTCTTCTTTTTGCACAGTAAGACTTCAGTCTGATCATCCATCCAAGATTTAACATCAGTGATGCATGTCTGTTTATGACTTGGTTCCTTGTTCCTGCAATGACTTTTATTTACTGCTGCTTATCATTTACCTTTCTTTTTCTTTCCCTCTTTTCATCTTCAGTCGATCTCTCGATTTATTTTGTTATATTCTGATTGCATTCAGCTCTTTTTTTTTGGTATTATTATGATAGTTTGTATGCTTTTTTTTAAAGTGAATTTTACATCTCTAGTATTTGTTTAAGGACAGGTTGTTAGACAAGGTAATGTGTCTTAAACCTTTATCCTTGTAAAATAAAGTTCGTTCGATCGCAGAGGAAAAGAACAACTAACAGGGAGAAAAAACCTATAAAAAAAACCCATATACCCATACAAATTAATACGGATATACATTTATTTTCTAAAATTCTTCCCGCGCCAGTCAATACAATGATGCTGTTAAAAATGTTAAAAAGACACAAACAAACCCTTTTGATCAAGACACTCAAAAGGGAATTCGAGCACGTGAAAAACGGAACCGGGTTACAAAGCGTGACTTCACGGTACGTCAACAACAATGATTTTTCGATCAGTGTACCGACGACAGTTATGTTGAATCTATATGACACAGTCAAAAACAACAAGCTGTATTGATTATAAAATGAACAAAATGTAAAAAATAAAACTAAGATACAAGTTGGACAAAAGTGGAAAGAGAGAGAAAAGAAGAGAAAACAATGACCTTCCTTTGTTTTGGCGTTGAAAGCACACACAACAAGAAATTCCTCCGAGGTAGGAAAAACACCCCCGTCCTTACCATTCTCACTGCCACCAACTGAGAAGGTTATTTCCCTTTGACCATTAGTATGTCCCTCTATAAGTCCTGGTAGAATCTTAATCCACCAATAACTCCCTAACCGTGTGTTTGACTGGTCCCAATTTTTGTAAGGACCGTCTCAGGAATGTATAGAACCTGTTCACCAAGTTTGGTGACGATCGGTCCGTTCATTCTTGAGATCTATATGCGAACACAAACACACAAACACACAAACAAACAAACAAACAAACACATCGACCGAATCCTATACACACCCCTATACCGGGGGTGTAAAAACAACAACACTTCTTGCCTTCCACCTAGCTTTTTTCCCTCTCCGCTAACTCATCTGCTCTACTCCCCCTCCACTGACAATAATGCAGAAGATCCACAATAGAGTCTGAGAAAAAGTTGTATGCAACTTCTCAGCGTATCTGTTTGTGTGTCCGTCTGTTGGACTTTTCCTTCTTTCTTGGTCTCACTACCCCATCCCCTACCCTCACACACCCCTCCACCTTCCAACAGCCACCCCTCCACCTTCCAACAGCCACCCCTCCACCTTCCAACAGCCACCCCTCCACCTTCCAACAGCCACCCCTCCACCTTCCAACAGCCACCCCTCCACCTTCCAACAGCCACCCCTCCACCTTCCAACAGCCACCCCTCCACCTTCCAACAGCCACCCCTCCACCTTCCAACAGCCACCCCTCCACCTTCCAACAGCCACCCCTCCACCTTCCAACAGCCACCCCTCCACCTTCCAACAGCCACCCCTCCACCTTCCAACAGCCACCCCTCCACCTTCCAACAGCCACCCCTCCACCTTCCAACAGCCACCCCTCCACCTTCCAACAGCCACCCCTCCACCTTCCAACAGCCACCGCACAGCTAACAATGATGACTCCTCAGATTAAATTTTGTTTGTCTGTTTCTCACTCTGTCTGTCTGTCTGTCTATCTGTCTGTCTATCTGTCGGCCTGTCTGTCAGCCTGACTGTCTGTGTGTCTGTGTCTGTCCGCCCGTCCGTCCGTCTCTGTCTGTCTGTTTGTCTGTTCAGTTATCTCTCTCTCTCTCTCTCTCTCTCTCTCTCTCTCTCTCTCTCTCTCTCTCTCTCTTTCTCTCTCTCTCTCTCTCCCTCTCTCTCTCTCTCTCTCTCTCTTTCTTTCTCTCTCTCTCTCTCTCTCTCTCTCTCTCTCTCTCTCTCTCTCTCTCTCTCTCTCTCTCTCTCTCTCTCTCTCTCTCTCTCTCTCTCCCCCCTCTCTCTCTCTCTCATTCGAAGTCACCAAGGCATATTGTTTACGGTTTGTGGTAACGCACATAAAGTGTATGAAGTTTTGGCTTTGATTAACTCGGATGGATGGCAACAGGTACCCCAAGAAAGTGTATAATATGTTATTGTCTATACAAAGGCAAAATTACACGACTTGGGCTTGTAACGTTCGTAATGTTTTGTACAAGTATGGATTTGGTGAAGTGTGGGAAGCACAAGGTGTTGGTGATATTTCCACGTTTGTAAGAGAATGTCGCCAAAGACTTGTCGATTGCTTTAGACAGGCTTGGCATAGTTCCCTTGAATCACACGTGTTTTATAATGTGTATTCGTTAAGCAGTCCTTGTGTATGAGTGGTTATTTGTATCAGATAAGAAATGTTCATTTGAGGAGAATGTTAGCACGTTTCAGATTTGGTATGTCACCCTCAAATAACCACTATTTACAGTATAAACCCAATGTGAATAACGTAGACAGACTTTGCCCTTTGTGCTCAGATGATACACTGGAGACGGAAGTACATTTTTTACTTGTTTGTCCCGCATATAATGAGATCAGAGTTGAATTAATAGCCTCAAAGTATTATCGGAACCCATCCATGTTTAGAATGTGCCAATTACTATCCTCAACAAATGGCCAAGTGGTAAGACAATTAGCAATGCATATTTACAAAGCACTACGATTTCGCACTGATTCTCTGGAAAATGCACAGTTGCAAGATGCAGGTCCATAATGTTGCTTTTTCTGCTTATTTTAAACATTGTTCGCTTGTATTATGTGTCACCAGTCTTGTTATGGGCCGGAGGCCAAACAAATAAAATTTCCGACTGCGACTCCGACTCTCTCTCTCTATCTACCTATCTCTTTCTTTCTTTCTTTCTCTCCCTCCCTCCCCCCGTCTCCCTCGTCCCCCCCCCCCCCCCCCCCGCCACATCATCCTGAATATAATGATGCTAGACGATGCAACGATAGAGTTTGAACGGGGAGTGTTACACAGGTCCCAGCAGCTCCCCGCAGACTGATAGGGTTAGAGGGATGCAGATGAGGAAGTAAAACAAAATTGATAACATAAATCGCTCACACTTTCCTCAAGGAATCCAAGAAATTTACGCGAAAACTTCTGAAGGAGAAGCGATCTGGGCAAAGTAAAGAGTCTCAAATGCGAGGATGTTAGTACGGTCCTACCTGCCCTTGTGACCACCTCTCGAAAGCGACCCCCAGCCTACAACGACCCCCAGCCTACAACGACCCCCAGCCTACAACGACCCCCAGCCTACAACGACCCCCAGCCTACAACGACCCCCAGCCTACAACGACCCCCAGCCTACAACGACCCCCAGCCTACAACGACCCCCAGCCTACAACGACCCCCAGCCTACAACGACCCCCAGCCTACAACGACCCCCAGCCTACAACGACCCCCAGCCTACAACGACCCCCAGCCTACAACGACCCCCCAGAGGATCCCAGATGACTTTTTTTCTCCTATGTAATTGACCTTTCCATATAACCCAACTGTCGATAAGGACCACTTCTGGTCGGTCACTTGGCTGATCGTTATAGACAGGTCGATAAGGACCACTTCTGGTCGGTCACTTGGCTGATCGTTATAGACAGGTGCGACTGTAATGAACCTTTCCATAGCGGCCAGCTGTCTACACCGACCACTTTCGCTCGCTTTTTACATTTAGTCAAGTTTTGACTAAATGTTTTAAGGCTGGAGTATACACCTGAGGCCATATTTCAAAGTGGTTAGGCAGTTTTAAAGGTTTGTTTTTATGTTAGTTCACACACACACACACACACACACACACACACACACACACACACACACACACACACACACACACACACCCGCACGCCCGCACGCACGCACACACACACATACACACACACACATGTGTGGATTTTTAATAAAGTGCATATATCCATAAAGTTGTGTTGCGTAGTGAAAATTCGCAAACGGCGCAAATTCACGAACCCGAAGCAAAGTAATCGAACATTATGGACAAAGGGTCATAGGTTAGCGGCTTGCGTGGTGACCTATGAAAGTGGCTATGTCGCGAGGTTACACTAGGTTCGATCTTGGAGAATGGAGTTAAAGCTAGTCGAAACTAGGAGTGGAATACGAAGAAATCCAAGACTGCCTTATAATACGGGTTTGAATCTAGACCGGGAGGACACGGGTCAACTTTATGTGCAGACTGAGAGACGGTATCCATGTCCAACCCTGTGGCACCACTGTGGCACGTTTCCTCTCTCTCTTTGTCTCTTTTCTGTCACCACAAGGTCATGTTGCAATAAGTGGAGGTGGCTCATTACACTTGAACACGCACACACATGGGTAGCACGACTCTTGTTGCTGCTAGCTTTCCCTTGAGAGGAAGCGACGCGGATTTTCCTAGCAATGGGATAATAAAGTATTGGAAATAACAAAAATCGTTTGCTATGCTGCATATTGTAAAACTGTTGCAAGCTGATTAAATGCAGTCGCTTTTATTTTGATTGTAGGTCCAGCATGGTCAAGAGAGGAAATGTAGTCAGCATTGTTTTTGCTTCTTTCTTCGTTCCTTCTTACCTTCTCTTTGCTTGTTCGTCCGTAGAATCATTTTTGTCGGTTCTGTGTTCGGGTTTTTTCTTATCTTCACTTCTTATTACGGTGGATTTTTTTTATATTATTTGGGTCTTCAGGGTTTAACCTGGGAGAAAAAGGCACTGGGACATTTGTACCCCTCAACCAAATTCCGATGGGACATGGTCGAAAGCAAGAAGCGCCAAAATGGTGCAATTCGGTGCGAGAATTAGCCGCAATATCGTGTTATCTCTGTATGTGTGTTTCTCTGTGTGTGTGTGTGTGTGTGTGTGTGTGTGTGTGTGTGTGTGTGTGTGTGTGTGTGTGTGTGTGTGTGTGTGTGTGTGTGTGTGTGTGTGTTTGTGTTAAGTATATATTTGGTGGCGCAGTGGTACGTATTCTCAATGCGCCCTTTGACGCACTGAAGGGAATTGTGATGGGACATTTTCAGATTTAATGCGCCAATGGCGCAGGGCGCACTAGTAAATGAAACCCTGGGTCTTTAGTTCTCTCATATCGCAGGTCTGTTGCTCTTTCCTTCTCTGTGCTTGTTTTTCTGTTGGTACATTGTTTTGGTCTTTTGCTCTCTCATTTCACAGTGTATTATTCAATCATTTCAACAAGCTCTTTTCACACGCCTGTGGGTCTAAGGAAGAGAAACAAACGAAGGAGGAAGCAATGAAGAGAAAGACCACGACAGATTTTGTTAAGACCGTGCCGACAATCTTCTCTAGTGTCACAAGACGATGTCTTCATCCTCATCTTTCTACCATCGTTCTGACTTTGGGGCGTTCTTTTACGGCCGGAGCGTTTTCCCATCTCTGCGTTTTGTTCCCATCTCGAGACACCTAGAAATAGGACAATGTTCCTTAGGGTTAGGACAGTTGTCCTTGAGGGGGTAGGGTTTGTTCTTTCGTTTTCTACCTCTTCTTCAGCCCTCGACATGGGAACGGTACAAGTTGTCAGTAAAGTGGTTTTAGACTTTGGTCTGAGACGCTGATTTGTACCAATAACCATCCGACCTGACTATGATTTGTACCAATAACCATCCGACCCGACTATGATTTCATGATCCAAAAAATCGATACCTTCATCGTGTTTGCTATATTCGTAGGACATAATTTTCCCCTAAAGGCAAACATGATTTGACTTCTGGGTACAGTTGGCCGATTTGAGATTCTTGATATTTCAACGCAAAATGCCCTTGGGACATGCGATGTTTGTTTGTCTGTTTTTGTGTGTGTGAGTGTTTTTTGTTTTTGTGTGTGTATTTATTCCTAGCCAGCAAATAAAAGTCCATTGTTTGCAAAAAACTGGTAAACAGATGACGTGTATCTGCGATACCGGCAGTTGATTGATTGATTGATTGATTGATGGATGGATGGATGGATCGATGGATGGATGGATGGATGGATGGATGGATGGATGGATGGATGGATGGATGGATGGATGGATGCATAGATGGATGGATGGATTGATAGCACTGTGGCACTTACTTCTGTTTGTATGAAAGTCTTTGAGAGAGTTGTTTTGTTCAAATTGAGTGATTGTGTGAAAGATTTTATTGATCCATGTCAGTTTGCATACAGGAAAAACAGGAGTGTTGATGATGCTGTGTTGAATGTTTTAAACAAGATCTACTCTCATTTAGAAAAGCCTGGCTCTTATATTCGCTTGATGTTCTTTGATTTTTCCAGCGCTTTTAATACTATACAGCCTCATTTAATGGCGGAGAAGCTTTTTAGCATGAATGTCCCAGCAGCAACCATCCTCTGGGTTATGGACTACCTGACAAACAGGCCACAGTATGTTAGGGTGGGGGGGCAATCAGTTTCAGACACAATCTGCACAAACACAGGGGCACCACAAGGCACAGTACTCTCACCTTTTCTTTTTTCTCTCTACACAGCAGATTTCAGAAGTTCTAGTGACTCCTGCCCCATAACCAAGTTTGCTGACGACACTGGACTGACCGGACTGCTGACTGTTGACGACGACTCTGACTACAGGCAGGAGGTAGATAGGTTTGTGGGGTGGTGTGAAAACAACTATTTAGAGCTTAATGTGGGGAAGACAAAGGAAATGATAATGGACAACAGGAGGGGGGAACATGTACACAGGGAGATAGTGATCAAGGGGGAGGTCGTAGAGAAGGTAGAGCAGTATAAGTATTTGGGGGTGATTATAGACAATAAGTTGACATGGAAACCAAACTCTGATGCCCTTGTGAAGAAACTCCACTCTCGCCTGTACTTTTTGAGAAAACTCAGGTCTTTTAACATCAGACAAGAAATCCTTCAGATGTTTTACACTTCAACGTGCAATAGTGTGTTGTACTTTGGCTCCGTGTGTTGGGGTGGCAACATCAACAAGCAAGACAGGGATAGATTAGATAAATTCATCAGGAAAGCAAGTGGGGTGGTAGGGAGGAAGCAGGACAATTTCACATCAACACATGAACGACGACTGACTGACAAGGTACAGAAGATTTTGGCTGACGACTCGCACCCACTCAGACCGGAATTTGACAGTAGACGGACAGACAGGAGCAACAGATTCAGACAACCAACCGCAAGATCCACACGCTACAGAAATTCGTTCATTCCATCTGCAATTCACATCTTCAATTCTCAGGTGGGGCGGTAGATGCTGGTGTTGTCGCTCTGATGCACGGGGTCAGTGTTTCTGTATTGTTTCAGTATTGTTGATTTTGTTTTGCATTCTACTCTCTTAATCTTAGACAACATGTGATAACCGGCAAGGTGCTGACTTTCTTTTGTGCATTGTTGATGGTGAATGCATGTTAATTTATTTTTAATATACTTTCTTATGTGATAACCAATGTGCTATATTTTCTCAGGACAAAGAACAAATGTTTATTGTGAATGTGTTATGTATGTTATTATTACGGACACAAACGCTCAGCAATGTAATTTCTCTTTTAGAGATTAATAAAGTTATTGTATTGTATTGTATTGTATTGTATTGTATAGATGGATTGATAAAAAGACTGATTAACTGTCGAATTGACTGATTGCTTGGTGTATTTATTAACATATAGCGTGATTTAGAACTATATCTATTAATTTACTATAAATATACTTTACTAAAATAACTGATTAATCGATAATTGGCGATTAACAATGAAATCTTGCGAAACGAAATCAACAGTTTTGGAAGCAGTATCAGTTACTTTATGGATTTTGTTCTGACTGTTTATCTTCTTTGTCGACTTTGAAGGCCGATAGTTCGACCTTTGTGAGGATGATTCGTTTTGTCAATAATTAAATGTTCTGAGGTTATTAACTTAACTTGTCTTGTTAAATTATGATTAATAGATTGGTTCTTGGATTGATTCTGTCACTCGATAATACCACACTGCCGCCTTTAAACAATAGAACAATAATAATAATAATAATAATAAAGTGTATTTATATTGCGCCTATCCCTTACAAAAAACAAAAATATTTGGCTCTAAGCGCATTACAACATGTGAAGGACTTGGTACAATCAAGTCTGACAAGTACAACAGCACAATATACAGTCGGTCTCTTAGGTAAAAGCAGCTTCGACAGTTAAACACTTCTACTAAAAGATCCTCTAACAATTTACAAACATAGTTAAAGAACATCGAGTTAATAGGAATTAAAAAAAAAGGTTCTTATAATAAAACTATCTAGCGAACGACGAAGAAGAAGAAGAATAAAACTATCAATGTCAATGTATAACAAGTCATTCAACGTAAATGGCCAAAGAACAACAATAAAACAATGGTGATAAAACAGTTATACTCAATGGCTAATAACGAGGCAGAGTTAAATAGTATCGACACAAGATTAAAACAAAACATATTTCTGGAGACGAATTAACAACAATAAAGCAATGGTGATAAAACAGTTTTACTCAATGGCTAATAGCGAGGCAGAATTAAATAGTATCGACACAAGATTTAAACTAAACATATTCCTGGAGACGCATTTAATAATTATACATGTATCAAATAATCAATGTACAAAATACAGCCCTCGCAAGCAACCCGCCCCCAGCCGGCCCACAGCGCGCTACGATGGCAAGCGACCCCTCTCCTTAATGTGGCAAATACTGAACAGTGCACACAACCAATTACTCGCATATACTCGTGTCGCTCACTCGCACACACACACAAACACACACACGGACAACATCGAATCACTCGCACAGGCTAGGGGTTGAAGTATTCCCGGAAGAGGTGTGTTTTTAGAGAGGACTTGAAGGAAGGGAGAGAGGTAGAAAGGCGGACAGACATGGGCAGAGAGTTCCAAATAGAGGGAGCTGTGTAGGTAAAGGCGCGCTTGCCGAAAGCGTTCAGTTTGACGCGTGGGACAACAAGGTGCCCTGCGTCAGCGGATCTGAGGTTGCGTGTGGGGACGTGTGGCTTTAAGAGCGAAGACAGGTAAGAAGGGGCAGAGTCTTGAAGGCTACGGTAACACAGGGTAGCTATTTTATATGTAATGCGTGCTTTGATTGGTAGCCAGTGAAGGGTCATGAGGAGAGGGGTGACATGGTCGCGCTTGCGCTTGCGCAGCACAAGACGTGCTGCATTGTTCATGATGCGCTGTAGGCGGTCTAGCTTGGCGTCTGGGAGGCCGGCTAGGAGCGAGTTGCAGTAATCCAGTCTCGACAAAATAAAAGCCGAAACCAGTGTCTTGGTTGCGTCGAGGGAAAGAAGGTGTCTGATTTGGCTAATCCTCCGCATTTCAAGAAAGGCGGTTCTGCAGAGTGAGTTGATGTGGGCGTCCATTGACAGGTTACTGTCAAGGTGGACACCCAGGTTTTTTACTTTGGTGCTGAATGTGACTGTGGTATCAGAAAGGGTAAGACTGGATGTTTCTGAAAGAAGCTTTAACTTTGATTGTTTGCCAACTGGCATGATCTCTGTCTTATCATCATTCATCTTGAGCTTGTTGACTGTCATCCACTGTTTGATGGAATCGCTGCATGATTCTATTGACTGCACTAACTCTGTAAACTGTTTGGTGTGTGCGGATTTTTGTAGTTGAGTGTCGTCTGCGAACATGTGGTACAGGACATTGTGGTGCTTTATGACTTTGCTTAACGGCTGCATGTACATAGTGAATAACACTGGGCCTAACACAGATCCTTGTGGGACACCATACTTTAATATGGTGTCCTCGGAGTGCTTATTCTGGATCACAACAGCCTGAGTGCGTCAATGTCTTAAACAATAGAACAATGTCTTCAAC
>NC_090253.1:3465866-3470866 GCF_037325665.1 Littorina saxatilis
AGCCGTACACCGGCTTCGCCGGGTCCGAACAATGGACCCGCCAAGCTTAGGTCCCTCCCAGATTCGTGGAATGGGAACAGCACGAAAATGATTCAGTGGCCATAATGCCATTCCTGACCATATCGAGTCCCATCCTTGTCGACGAATGTAACCGTGTTAATCACCTTTGGAGGCGAACTCCACTCAAACAGGATTGAGCAATTTATAGCTTATCTGTAAGCCCTTTTGAACTGTTATGGCTTCTCAAAGGAAGGCCAGTACATACAAATACACAAAAGCCGCCAGACCACATCACAAACAGAACTGAACAATCCCCAGGTGTTGCTCACATAGCGAGACACACACACACACACACACACACACACACACACACACAAACACAGAGAAGCCGTATATATAGAGAGATAGATGACAGTGTATTTTTCGCGTGGCTATAAATTGATTCGACCTTTGCACTTTTACAGTGAGGATAATTTACGGGTCCAATTTACGTTCTGGACACTGCGGTGACCTTCTAAAAATAGTAACAGAACGCCGGGAATATCCGAAGACGCACCACTCATACTATAGTGCACTATACGAAGGAAGGGAGGTAAACGCTGAAAACCTGGAGAAGATGAGAAGATAAGGAAGAGTTACTTATAATGGTGAAATGAACACAAAAACCAAAATCGGTTCTGCGCTGCGCGCTGAGAGCACGTGTTGAAATATCTCATCGATGATATTGTGTCCGGGGTGTAGCTGAATACGGTGTCCAAATTTGAAAAAGATCCACCGAGAACTTTGGCTTTGGTGTGTCAGTATGGGGGCCCGGGTAGCTGAGGTGGAACCAAAATAGCTGAGGTGGAACCAAAATCGGTTCAGCGCTGCGCGCTGAGAGCACGTGTTGAAATATCGACCAGGTTGTGTCCTGTCCCGGGTCTACCTGAATATGCCCACCAAATTTGAAGCAGATCCATCGAGAACTTTGGCCGTGCATCGCGAACTCACAGACAGACACACACACACACACACAGACAGACAGACAGACAGACAGACACAAGTCGTATATATATATATAGATGGGGAGATTTATATAGCGCTTGACGTTCTCTAAGCGCTTTACATATTAATTTCTGCCGTGTGAGATGGAACTTTTGACACAATATATCACACATTCACATCGGCCAGTTTGTTTGTTTGTTCGTTCATGGGCTGAAACTCCCACGGCTTTTACGTGTATGACCGTTTTTACCCCGCCATATAGGCAGCCATACGCCGCTTTCGGAGGAAGCATGCTGGGTATTTTCGTGTTTCTATAACCCACCGAACTCTGACATGGATTACAGGATCTTTTTCGTGCGCACTTGGTCTTGTGCTTGCGTGTACACACAGGGGTGTTCGGACACCGAGGAGAGTCTGCACACAAAGTTGACTCTGAGAAATAAATCTCTCGCCGAACGTGGGGACGAACTCACGCTGACAGCGGCCAACTGGATACAAATCCAGCGCACTACCGACTGAGCTATATCCCCGCCCGGCCAGTAAATCTCAAGCCATTACGGCGAATATTTACTTTTCACGGCCTATTATTCCAAGTCACAGGGGTATTTGGTGGACATTTTTTTTTATCTATGCCTATACAATTTGCCATGAAAGACCCTTTTGTCAATCGTGGAATCTTTAACGTGCACACCCCAATGTAGTGTACACGAAGGGACCCTGGTTTTTCGTCTCATCCGAAAGACTAGCACTTGAACCCACCACCTGGGGAAGAAAGGGGGAAGAAAATTGCTTACGCCCCGAACCAGGGTCGAACTCGCAACCTCTCGCTTCCGAGGCAAGTGCACTTACCACTCGGCCACCCAGTCCCAGCATTAGAGATTGTCTTAATTTGCACCTCAAAGGCTGGACACGTTTTGCTTTCTTCTCATTCAGTTTATTCACCGGTTAAGGAACATATCCCAAGAGTTAATTAATTCAAGAATTCTAATTCATCTTGGACTTTATTCCTTTTATTTCCATAGTTGCTTCGTATTTGCAACGCTTTCGAATCTGTTCCTTTTCAACGAAACAATGTACTACAAATCGAAACAAAAAACAAAACGTTTGGTCCGCATTTCACCATTGACTTCGTTGAATGCTTGAGGCATGCAGTTCACATCTTGTTGAACGTCTTACTCCATATAAAATAGAACAAGCCCATTGAATACGATTCGAAGGAACCTGTATTGGCCTGTATGAATATTCATGGCAAACACGACAATAAGCCTGCTTTTTGGGGGGTGAATATTTAACTATGTAATCGGTGAGGACATTTTGTTTATTTATATGAAGAAAAACACACACACACACACACACACACACCCGCGCGCGCGCGCACGCATGTACACACACACACACACACACACACACACACACACACACACACACACACACATACACACACACACACACACACACACACAAACACACAGCAAATCTAGATGTCATTTAAAATGCCTCATCATGCATCAAAGCCTTTTCTTCAATATTTCAATGCAAAGAATAAGAAGCTATGACCTCTATCCCAATTAATTTCACGCAATATCATACAGTGGGTTTCAAAGCGTGTGTGTGTGTGGGTGGGGGGGGGGTGGGGGAGTTGGTGAGACGGGTATGGCAATATTCTGATCGCGCCTTGAAATCAAGCTTACTTATAACAATTATCTGATGCTAAATACCTCTCGATTGATCAAAACTACAAAAACAATTCACCAAAACAAAATCCTCTTATCCGAATTGCCAACAGATAAGCACCTCTCTGCCCCTGTGCAAACTAACCAACGAATTTGAACCTATAAAAAAAGACGGCACTGATTGTTGATAGTTGGCGATGAAGTTCACTGAAGGAGAGACAACATAATGGAATAAGATTTCTCTTCTTTTTTTTAAAGATAATATCTAAAACAAAAAAAGCCCTCTTTCTATGATTCATAACAACAACAAAATCAAATTGATACCATGAACAGAAAGCCGTCAGTATGCTGATTTTCTGGTATGTGTGTAAGACATAGACATAGACATAGACATAGACATAGACATAGACATAGACATAGACATAGACATAGACATAGACACAGACATAGAACACTTTATTATCTCAACGAGGAGAAACCCAGGTGTGGTGTATACAGCATTACAATAAACAACATAAAACGTAAGAACATAAATAAAATATTGAGGCGCAAATAGTCCGCTCATAATAGTCAAGATTAGGACGACAATATCAAAACAAATCTCTCTCTCTCTCTTTCTCTTTCTCTTTCTCTCTCTCTCTCTCTCTCTCTCTCTCTCTCTCTCTCTCTCTCTCTCTCTCTCTCTCTCTCTCTCTCTCTCTCTCTCTCTCTCTCTCTCTCTCTCTCTCTCTCTCTCTCTCTCTTCTCTGTCTCTATCTCTGTCTCTCTGTCTCTCTGTGTGTGTCTCTCTCTCTCTCTCTGATCTGTCTCTCGCTCTGTCTCCCACTCTCTCTTCTCTGTCTCTGTCTCCTCTCTCTCTCTCTCTCTCTCTCTCTCTCTCTCTCTCTCTCTCTCTCTTATTAGGCGACTTCAATATCGATTAGCATAAACCACAGACAGCTTGGTGCACAACTTTGTCCCTCTTTGGCCTTCAACAACTAGTTGAAACGTCAACAAGAATAACTCCATCAACAGCGACATTAATTGACCATATATACACGGATAGATAAACAATGGTTTCGAATGTTAATGTGGTACATTCTGGCATTAGTGATCATTACGTGACTTGCTGCTCATGGAACTATATAATCCCAAAATGTCATAAAAAAGGACACACAACCATCGAATATCGGAGCTTTAAAAAATTTTCACGAGTCTAAGTTTTTCATAGACTTATCTTCAGCTCCGTTCCATGATGTGTTTAATTGTACTGAGGCTGAGGAGGCGCTTAATTGTTTCTCAAGTATACTCTACCCGATTGTTGACAAACATGCCCCTCTGAGGCAACACCGAGTAAAATCCCCTACATTACCACCATGGCTTACTCCTGAGATTGTAGAAGCTATGGCACTACGTGATTTTTTTAAGAAAAATCAAAGGAAATCAGAATTTAAAGTACAACGCAATAGAGTTACCGAGTTAGTACACCAGGCAAAAAGTAATCATTTTCATAAATTGGTTGAAGACAAAAAAGATGTTGCCACGCTTTGGCAAGCCATAAATGAAGTGTTAGGTAAATCCCAAAGAAGAAATAGCAGATTAAATAGCGCCATTTCTCCTGACGAATTCAATGAGCACTTTCTGTGTTTGGCTGATCGATTGAAACAATCTAAAAATGTAAATGAAGAAGTCGAGGGTGGGGACTCCCTGTTGTTTAGATTAAAAGAATTTTGTATTCATAAATTAAAATCACAAGATTCATTCTCTATCCCAACTATTGCCGTACATGAAGTTGGAAAATTTTATAGAAAACCTTCAGAATAATAAATCCATGGGGCCTGACAAAATCCCCCCGTCGTTGCTTAAATTAGCCCCACCGTACATAGTGGAATCCCTAACGTATGTGTATAATCTTTGCATTGAACAAAATATTTTTCCTGATGCATTTAAAACGGCAAAGGTCGTTCCACTTCCTAAAAATAAAGATGTGTCTGAACCTAATAACTTCAGGCCAATTTCATTGCTTCCTATTTTATCAAAGCCTTTAGAGAAGCACATACAGAAGAATCTTCTGAACTACATGGAAAGGTGCAAATTATTTCACAACTTTCAATCTGGGTTTCGTCCGAAGCATTCCTGTAGTACAGCTCTTTCATCACTATGTGATAACTGGCTATCGGCAATTAATCGTTCGGACATATCAGGGGCTGTATTTCTTGATTTTAAGAAAGCTTTTGATCTTGTAGATCACACATTACTTTTACATAAACTCGCATTGTACGTGAACAATCCTGCAACGTGTTCCTTCTTTAAATCATATTGAGCCTCAGTGACCCCCTGCCTACATCTTCACACACCATGTGC
>NC_090253.1:3475866-3485866 GCF_037325665.1 Littorina saxatilis
AATCTACCTTTTATTCAAAACTAAGTGCCACGATATTACAAAAAATAGCATCATGCAATGTCTATAAAGACTGTATTCTAGCTAACACTCGTTTTTCTGTCTTGTTTACATTCTGTTCTTTCTCTGTATTCAAAGTTTCGGGTAAATCAAGATTATTAGGGTGTGCAAATTCTACTTTCCCTAGTGGTTTGTTTCTGTATTCTCCAACACGCTTAAGAAACCACCACAAGACTTGTTGGTACGACGTTGCCTTATCATGCTCGTTAGCAGTCTGGTTGTCCAAAATACCCTGCATCGCTTGATCCATTTCCTTTAAACTTTCAGAAGTCGCATCGGGTACAGGGGGACCACTAGAAGACTTCTGTAAAGCCTCCAACACACGCGGTTCCACCAATATCATTTTTTTTACAGTGTTCCATTGCATCAAAGCCCTAAAGCACCAAGCAAACTACCAGCAAGTCCAAGAATAGGTTTAAGAAGCGCTGAGGCAAAAAACCCTTTTTGAAGAATTGCTTTCCGTTGTTTCAACGGTGTTCTTTTTTTCGCCAAAATACGTAGGTTCTGCTTGTGTCGCGACAATTGTTTCTTCTGGGCAGCCGTGATGCGTACATTACCCTTTAAAATGTTTAGTGAGCATTCGCACAAAGCGTTCATCAAATCAGGGGACCCGGCTTTCAAAATAGCCTTAATTAAGGTAGGTTTAGCCCCACACAACAGTCGCAGTAGTGGTAAATTCCTCTTTACCCGGGTAGACATACTTCATTTTTGGAGATAGACCGTTTGAAAGTCTGGTGGAAAAAGTTTGGAGCGCAAACGCAAATGATCCGGTGTTTCCTGTCGCAGGTCAAACAATAAATAACCATGTGCTACAGAGGTCGCATCTCTAAATGCTTCTTGCACATTCTTCAACTTCCCAGGATACATCTGCTTTGCCAAATGTGTAATTTGTGAAGCGTCTCGAGGGTTTTTAAAAACACCAAATAATGACTGTTTAAACTAATTGTTCTCTGTTCTTTAGTTTTTCCAAACAGGTTTTGAACAATATACATTACACTGATATTCCTATGATGAGAGCCTTTGGTGAATAGTTTTATTACTCGTTCATCCGTCTCACTCATCAAATCATCGATAATAATCAACTGTCTTTTATCTCCTGACCACTGCTCCACGTTGGGGATACCCTCGGCAAATGTTACACCTTTAATCTGATTATACCCCGACTGCCACTCGCCATAACACCAAACCACCTCGTCAGGAAGCGGCGTCATCACGCAAAATGAGATTTTCCGCTACCGGTCGGACCGGCAATCACACACGTAAACGGATGTTTCCACCTTGGATCCATGATTTCTAATAGCAGCTGACACTAACTTAACTTACACCTGTGTCTTTCTTTTATACAATTTTTCAAACTCACACAAACAACACCAACCAATACAAACAGTTATTGTTAGACAAAAAAAAAGTGTGTAAACAAATTCTGTTGGTTATCGTGTAAGTATAGCAAAGGTTCCTTGGTGTCATGGTTAGCACTCTTGGCTTTGAATCCAGCGATCCGAGTTCGAGTCTCGGAGGGATCTAATCTTTTTTTGTACACCTAGATTACCCAAATCCTAAAACACCTACAATGTAACAACAGACTACTTTCCCCTTACCTCTACATTATCTTAAGCTTATTAGCTGTAATAGAAAAGAGGGGAGGTAATCCTCACACCAACGCTGGGGAGGGGCTTAATTAGCGCTTAGCGAACAGGTACAGGCGCATGAAACAACATTACAAAGTATGAGGTAAATAAAACGTTTAAACACGATCCCTCTTTATCACTACTTAAAACCACAGGCACCTAAACCCTATAACGTCATATCAAATACGGCTGCGCATTTTAGCTGCGGAATGGGGGATAGAAAATTCCTGTCCCTTACAACTGGAGCATCCTTTTTCATTGGTCTCTCCTTCTTAATATTTATATAATTTGTCAAGCCACCGGCATGTCTCTACCCCCCCCCCCCCCTCCATCTCAAGCCCTCCCCACCCCCCCCCCCCCCCACCACCACCACCACTTCACCTCTAAGATGACCAGCCGCAATTTAGCAGAATGACGCCCCGTCTCTCCTGAAAACGAACCTGAATTACAACTTGTCGGCTATTTATAAACTACAGCACGAAGCAGACGAAAAATATGACTGGATATAGAGCCCGTTGCATTATGGGAACCCGTGTTAGTGTCGGGACCTCAAGAGCTTATCAATTAATGTCCGAGCACACTCCCGTTCTCCCTAATCAAGGTATTCGCAGGCGGCCACAATCGAGCAGCAACCATCCAGAAAAAGCAAGAACAAATAAATGACGTCAGAAGATCGAGTGTGGAGATTTGCAAGCCAGCAGTCTAGGAAACGCACAAACCGATGACCATAAAACGGACGTGTTGGTTTAAGGGGAGACAATTACGTCCTTGATGGGCGTGGGTGGCTTCCCTTGACGAATTTCCACAAGTTGGGGGAAGTGACTCCATAAAACACAGGCATCATTAGTAATAAGCACTTGAAGTCCTTGAGAGACTTTGCTTAATAATGATTTGGATTACCATGTCGACAACTCTCTGAATCTATCATAATAAAGCTATTCCATGACAAAAATGTGCTTAAATAGTATGCTTTACCATCAAACGAACAACATTTAAATCATTTGCATGTTTTAAGAAATAGTTCGGTTAAGTATTGTCATACAGCACACAAGCAACATTAATGGAAAAAATCGATTCAGCCAAACGGAAAAAGTAAGCATGTCTCTGGACAGTCTTAAACAAAACTGCTAATTCGGCCGAATTGTTAGCAATCCACGAAATAAACGAATTTACCACAAATGATGCTCTGTCCAAAAAAGTACTGATGGTTTCGCAGGCAACAAAAAGTTCGAACACTGGCAGGAACAACAGCTCGGAAACGCTGATATATGCAATCTATAAACAGAGAAAACCGAAGAGTAACATGTGAAATATCCAATCTATTCGCCGAACGCACCACCTGCGTCCTTGGCGGATTCGGTCGCCGAGACCTTCAAACTGACGTCCGGGTTCACCAGACCAATGTAAAACGACTAATTTCCTCGTAGTCTGCGAGAAAATCCGATAAACGAGAATTGTCCCACAAACCCAAACTTTTCTTTATTCTTTTCTTATCATTGCGCAAGACTGCAGAACATTGCGTATGTTTGTCTTTCTGTCTATATAGGTGTGTCTGTCTGTCTGTTTCTCTGTCTCTGTCTCTGTCTCTCTCTCTCTGTCTCTCTGTCTCTCTCTCTCTCTCTGTCTCTCTGAGGAGAGTTGATGTACTATTGCATAGTATTCTGACTCTATTTGACTTGCAAATTTTTGCTTTGCACCTTGTCATGAACATTTATAAACTACAATGTTTCATATGTTTAATTATGTAAGTATGTAGTAGTAGTTATTATAGTAGATTTAGTCCCTCTTTAGGGCGAGGGTCAGATGCAAAAAAGTATACCAATGCTTATTCTGTTACCCTCGTAAAATAAAGAATTGTCATTGTCATTGTCATTGTCTCTCTCTCTCTCTCTCTCTCTCTCTCTCTCTCTCTCTCTCTCTCTCTCTCTCTCTCTCTCTCTCAGGCTCTCTCTCTCTCTCTCTCTCTCTCTCTCTCTCTCTCTCTCTCTCTCCTGCCTATGTATCTGTCAATGTATCTGTCTCTGTCTGCCTGCCTGCCTGTATCTATGTCTCTGTCTCTTTATCTCTCTCTCTCTCTCTCTCTCTCTCTCTCTCTCTCTCTCTCTCTCTATCTCCCCCTCTCTCACTCGATCTGTCACATCCTTCCCTCCTCTCTCTCTCGGTCTCCCTCTCTCCCTCCCTCTCTCTAACCCTCTCTCCCTCACTCACCCCTAGCCAACCCCCACCCTCTTCCTCCCATCTAATCCCCCCCCCCCCCCCCACCACCCCAAGTCCCTCACTTTGGAACGCGAGAAGCCTCCATCAATAACTCCATTTATAAGAGTCTGACACTGTGCAAAGAGCGACGCAGTTTGCCAGCGTCCCGAAAGCGAGTCGCTCGTGCAACCACGGCGCGGCTAAATGAGGGTGACGTTATTTGCACACGCCGAGGGCCAAAACAGATGGTCATTCATTCATACTGTTGGCCTCAACATCAAAATAAAACACAAATTATGGGGTGGGAGGGAGAGGTGGAGGAGGCGTAGCAGAGAGAGGGGGGATGTATGTTCTTTGCGCTGTTTGCGACTCGACTTTGGACACAAATTATGGGGTGGGAGGGAGAGGTGGAGGAGGCGTAGCAGAGAGAGGGGGGATATATGTTCTTTGCGCTGTTTGCGACTCGACTTTGCACACAAATTATGGGGTGGGGGGGAGGAGAGGTGTGGTACAAGGGGAGGAGAAGTAGTAGAGAGGGTGGGGGGCGAGAGGTGTGGTACAAGGGGAGGAGAAGTAGTAGAGAGGGTGGGGGGCGAGAGGTGTGGTACAAGGGGAGGAGAAGTAGTAGAGAGGGTGGGGGGCGAGAGGTGTGGTACAAGGGGAGGAGGAGTAGTAGAGAGGGTGGGGGGGCGAGAGGTGTGGTACAAGGGGAGGAGTGGTAGTAGAGAGGGTGGGGGGGCGAGAGGTGTGGTACAAGGGGAGGAGAAGTAGTAGAGAGGGTGGGGGGCGAGAGGTGTGGTACAAGGGGAGGAGGAGTAGTAGAGAGGGTGGGGGGCGAGAGGTGTGGTACAAGGGGAGGAGAAGTAGTAGAGAGGGTGGGGGGCGAGAGGTGTGGTACAAGGGGAGGAGAAGTAGTAGAGAGGGTGGGGGCGAGAGGTGTGGTACAAGGGGAGGAGAAGTAGTAGAGAGGGTGGAGGCGATAGGTGTGGTACAAGGGGAGGAGAAGTAGTAGAGAGGGTGGGGGCGAGAGGTGTGGTACAAGGGGAGGATGAGTAGTAGAGAGGGTGAGGGCGAGAGGTGTGGTACAAGGGGAGGAGGAGTAGTAGAGAGGGTGGGGGGGCGAGAGGTGTGGTACAAGGGGAGGAGAAGTAGTAGAGAGGGTGAGGTGCGAGAGGTGTGGTACAAGGGGAGGAGGAGTAGTAGAGAGGGTGGAGGCGATAGGTGTGGTACAAGGGGAGGAGAAGTAGTAGAGAGGGTGGGGGCGAGAGGTGTGGTACAAGGGGAGGAGAAGTAGTAGAGAGGGTGGGGGCGAGAGGTGTGGTACAAGGGGAGGAGAAGTAGTAGAGAGGGTGAGGGCGAGAGGTGTGGTACAAGGGGAGGAGGAGTAGTAGAGAGGGTGGGGGGCGAGAGGTGTGGTACAAGGGGAGGAGAAGTAGTAGAGAGGGTGGGGGCGAGAGGTGTGGTACAAGGGGAGGAGAAGTAGTAGAGAGGGTGAGGGCGAGAGGTGTGGTACAAGGGGAGGAGGAGTAGTAGAGAGGGTGGGGGCGAGAGGTGTGGTACAAGGGGAGGAGAAGTAGTAGAGAGGGTGGGGGCGAGAGGTGTGGTACAAGGGGAGGAGAAGTAGTAGAGAGGGTGGGGGCGAGAGGTGTGGTACAAGGGGAGGAGAAGTAGTAGAGAGGGTGGGGGCGAGAGGTGTGGTACAAGGGGAGGAGAAGTAGTAGAGAGGGTGAGGGCGAGAGGTGTGGTACAAGGGGAGGAGGAGTAGTAGAGACGGTGGGGGGCGAGAGGTGTGGTACAAGGGGAGGAGAAGTAGTAGAGAGGGTGAGGGCGAGAGGTGTGGTACAAGGGGAGGAGGAGTAGTAGAGAGGGTGGGGGGCGAGAGGTGTGGTACAAGGGGAGGAGGAGTAGTAGAGAGGGTGGGGGGCGAGAGGTGTGGTACAAGGGGAGGAGAAGTAGTAGAGAGGGTGGGGGGGCGAGAGGTGTGGTACAAGGGGAGGAGGAGTAGTAGAGAGGGTGGGGGCGAGAGGTGTGGTACAAGGGGAGGAGGAGTAGTAGAGAGGGTGGGGGGCGAGAGGTGTGGTACAGGGGGAGGAGAAGTAGTAGAGAGGGTGGGGGGCGAGAGGTGTGGTACAGGGGGAGGAGAAGTAGTAAAGAGGGTGGGGGGCGAGAGGTGTGGTACAAGGGGAGGAGGAGCTGTTAAAAGTCTGTCATTATCATTATGACTTAAAGGACAAAATCGGCGCGCGGCAGATGTATCTCTAGTTTCTCGTGCTGACAACACTAAACTTGCCTGTGGCCTTCTACTATTGCAAGCCTCGGTCTCATGCAGACTGAAGTTTGCCTTCATAACTCAGCAGTAGTCTAACAGCAAAATGGTGTAGTCAACAGTTAAAAGTATGGACACTGTTTCAGTCACAACTGATCTTACTCCTCGCGGAAAATGTCAAGTATTTGACTTTGAAATGGCAGGGTGCTCGAAGCTCATATAAAAGACTGGATGGATATCTAAGCAATTTGCAAAATGGTTTACATTTGAAAGATATTGAACTTTTCCATTCCAGGTGCACGGAGCCCCTGGGGCTTTACGTCATGCCTCAGGCGTCTATTCATTTGAAAAAATACTAAGTTTAATAATTTAACTTTCTTGAAAGGAGTAACATTTTTGTACAAATTAGTTTTTATCTTTGTCTAGGGGTGACAGCGTAACACTTGCTCAGCCTCACATCAGGTCCCGTTCGTGAACTAATTACGTCAAAAGCCAACATTAAAGTCAATTAGTCTCGACGTGAGAAAATAATTCATTCTCTCTTGGGTAGTTCACGTCAAGACATTGTGTTTGATTACGTAAAACACGGTGTTTGGTTTCATTTTGGCACGTCGCACACAGCCTTTAGCCCCAGAACGTGATCACGGGAATTGTTGATTACGTTTCGTCGTGAAATGCGAACTGACAAACCGCAAACAGTTTCGTTTGGCTGGCATCACTACAGGTATGTGTATTCATCTTTAGGGTGTTTGTGTAAATACATTGACTGCGTATACATGTACCTCTATCTGCGACAAAAAGACTAATCGTTGCTTTGGCAATTTGATGTGTGCTGCACTGCATCTTTAAAAAGCTTTGCTCTTGATGCAAACAAGTTTATAATTGCGTCTTGCTCCAAAAGTGTGCCCACAGAACTTACTCAGTTTACCAACAGTTAAGCTCACGTAAAAGATTGGGTGGACCTTAAGTGATTTAAGCTAATTTCAAAGTAGTTTTATTTTTATTTTTGATGCATTGCTCTTGATGCGACAAAAATGTTGGTTCAAAACTCCTTCCACAAAACGTACTCAGTACAACCGTGCTTAAAACAGCATGTATCAATGACAAAGGAAGAAAACATCGTGTCCGGCCTTAACTTATCCCCTACGCAGTCATTGTCCATTAAACCACAACGTAAACATACACAAACAAGTTGACAAACATATGAAGATATGGGGTCTGGATGTTGTTGCGCAGAGTCTGCGGTTACAGTGGAGTTATAGACGATAACGACGATGACGTAGAAGAAAATAACGACGATGACAGAGGAGCAAGATAACGACGATGACAGAGGAGATAGATAACGACGATGACAGAGGAGGAAGATAACGACGATGATAGAGGATATAGATAACGACGATGATAGAGGAGATAGATAACGCCGATGACAGAGGAGAAAGATAACGACGATGATAGGGTAAAACGATAACGACGATCATAGAGGAGATAGATACCGACGATGACGGAGGAGAAAGATGACGATGGCGTTGAAGAAGCAAAAGAAGATGATGAAGTGGATAATCAAGTGGGCAAGAGGAAGGGGAAGAAGAAGAAGAGAGGACGGATCAAACGCAGATGGAGGAGAAAACGGAAGAGGAGAAGTCCGACGACAAAAGTGAGGAAGAAGAGGACCAAGGAGAAAAGCGAGAGGAGGACCAACAAGTCGCGTAAGGCGAAATTACTACATTTAGTCAAGCTGTGGAACTCACAGAATGAAACTGAACGTAGTCCGCCGCTAGTGCAAAAGGCAGTGAAAGTGACGAGCCTGTTTGGCGCGGTAGCGGTTGCGCTGTGCTTCATAGCACGCTTTACTGTACCTCTCTTCGTTTTAACTTTCTGAGCGTGTTTTTAATCCAAACATATCATATCTATATGTTTTTGGAATCAAGAACCGACAAGGAATAAGATGAACGTGTTTTTAAATTGATTTCGAAAATTTTATTTTGATCATAATTAAAAAAAAAATTAATTTTCAGAGCTTGTTTTTAATCCAAATATAACATATTTATATGTTTTTGGAATCAGAAAATAATGAAGAATAAGATGAACGTGAATTTGGATCGTTTTATAAAGACTTTTATTTTTTACAATTTTCAGATTTTTAATGACCAAAGTCATTAATTAATTTTTAAGCCACCAAGCTGAAATGCAATACCGAAGTCCGGCCTTCGTCGAAGATTGCTTGGCCAAAATGTCAATCAATTTGATTGAAAAATGAGGGTGTGACAGTGCCGCCTCAACTTTTACAAAAAGCCGCATATGACGTCATCAAAGACATTTATCGAAAAAATGAAAAAAACCTTCCGGGGATATCATACCCAGGAACTCTCATGTCAATTTTCATAAAGATCGGTCCAGTAGTTTACTCTGAATCGCTCTACACACACACACACGCACACACACACACACACACACACACACACACACACACACACACACGCACACACACACACACACACACACATACACCATGACCCTCGTCTCGATTCCCCCTCTATGTTAAAACATTTAGTCAAAACTTGACTAAATGTAAAAAGAGGAAGAAGAGGGTGCAGAAAAGGAGGACAATGACAAAGGCAATGACAATTCTTTATTTTTCGAGGGTTACAAGAATAAGCATAGATATGCTTTGTTTGCATTGCCATAAAGAGGGACTTATCTACTGCTACAACTACTACAACTACTACTGAAGACTCATTACATAAATACATAATTGTTTGGGGGGGGAGGGGGGTAGAAGAAAAAATACATAAGTGTATGTACATGGAGCACATTATATTGAACCATTGTAATTCAGACGGAAGAAGGGGGGGTAGAGGAAGAAAGGCAAAAGGAGAGGGGGTGGCAAAAGCGGAGAGGTATGGGGGGGGGGGGGAGGGAGGGACGATGACGATAAGATTAAGCATGAGGATGAGAATGAGGATGAGGATGAAAGTTGTCTTGAAATAGGTCATAGTTAGTTTTCCCTCTGCTATCCTCGTTGCCCTTCTATGCATCATCATTATATCAAAACTATAAAAAATAAAAACCACATACGATGATGCATGGTTTTGATCGTAGATGAATTTGAGGATGAAAATTTGACTTTGAAATAGGTAAGAATGATGGACGGAAATGTATCTTGTTGGTTGTTCCTTCGTGCATCTCTTTTCCCTTATCTGTACTCTCTGCCATTCTCTCTGCTTTCTATGAATCATTGAAAAGCACGCACGATGATGCATGCCTTTGATCACAGAGGCTGTGCATCGAAAGTTCGCGCTGTCTTTGTAAAGAATTAGTTTTAAAGTTTTGCGTGTGGTGGGTTCAAACAGGGTGATCAATGGGAAAGTTTATTTCTGAAATGTTTAAAGGCACATTTCTCCCCATAAATAAGGTTTGGTCGTTCAGAAATTAGTTCATCGGAAAAGTCAAACTCTGCATAGTAAACCTCCAGCCTGCCGATAAGTGCTCTTGTTGATAAAAATGTGGGGTTTTTTTGTTAGTGTGTTTTTCTGTTGTTGTTTCATTAAGATCACTGTTTGCTGTGCCTGCGTGCACTCTCGTTGTGCGTGTGACTTAATTGTGTATTTTTGTTTGCTTAAACGCCAAAAATAAAACCTTGAAAAACCTTGATACTTTGGCATGGGGGGCCCAGGTAGCTCAGTTGATATAGAGCACTGGACTTGTCACCCTAGGGTCGCAAGTTCGAATCTATGGAAAGCCGTTTGGCTCATAACCATTACACGCGTAATAAAAAATAAATACACGCGTAATAAATGATTAATACGCGTGTAATAAATGATTAATGCGCGTGTAATAATCATTTTTTACGCGT
>NC_090253.1:3490866-3510866 GCF_037325665.1 Littorina saxatilis
GTAGGATGGGTTAATTGTCACGGGAACTTCGATTTGCGAGTTGAACAGCATGTAATTAAGACCACAATAATTAATTTACGCAAGTCAGAATTCCAGCAGAGTGTGTTAGTAGTGCAATTGTGATCAATGTTCAAAGTTGCGTGTAAAAGAAAGCTTTTAGCATCACATTTTCTTTTTGATATTTTGTGTCGTTTTGTCTGCTGCTGTAATGACTTATTTTTACAACCTAGATAATTTGCAATTGAATTTCTGTGTAATGTATTGCAATATATTAATCGGGTTATGTTATTGTAATTATTGTTTTGGTCAAAATCAAAAAACAAAGAGACTGCCAACGTTCCAAAATTCAGAATCAAACAAGTCACGTAAGGCGAAATTAGTACATTTAGTTAAGCTGTGGAACTCACAGAATGAAACTGAACGCACTACATTTATTCACAAAGACCGTAGTCCGTAGAAGGCAGTTAGTTAGTTAACTGTTGCTTAATGGGTCCAGCGGACCATTTAGGCCAAATCAGGACCCCGTAGAAGGCAGTGAAATTGATGAGCCTTGTTTAGCGCGGTAGTGGTTTCGCTGTGCTGCATAGCACGCTTTTCTGTACCTCTCTTCGTTTAAACTTTCTGAGCGTGTTTTTAATCAGGAACCGACAAGGAATAAGATAAAATTGTTTTTAAAAATCGATTTTGGAAATTTTATTTTAATCATAATTTTTATATTTTTAATTTTCAGAGCTTGTTTTTAATCCAAATATAACATATTTATGTGTTTTTGGAATCAGCAAATGATGAAGAATAAGATGAACGTAATTTTGGATCTTTTATATAAAAAAAATAATTTTAATTACAATTTTCAGATTTTTAATGACCAAAGCCATAAATTAATTTTTAAGCCTCCATGCTGAAATGCAATACCAAAGTCTGGCCTTCGTCGAAGCTTGCTTGGCCAAAATTTCAATCAATGTTATTGAAAAATGAGGGTGTGACAGTGCCGCCTCAACTTTTACAAAAAGCCGGATATGACGTCATCAAAGACATTTATCGAAAAAATGAAAAAAAACGTCTGGGGATATCATACCCAGGAACTCTCATGTAAAATTTCATAAAGATCGGTCCAGTAGTTTACTCTGAATCGCTCTACACACACACACGCACAGACAGACAGACAGACAGACAGTCGGACACACACACACACACACACACACACACACACGCACACGCACACACACACACACACACACCACGACCCTCGTCTCGATTCGATACCCCTCTATGTTAAAAAAATTAGTCAAAACTTGACTAAAATAATGTAAAAACAAGAAAGGTAGGTTGTTGGAACGTTTGTTATCAATTGACAAAACAATACTTAAGTGAACAGACAAACAAATATTTATTTATTTTTATTAAAATGAATAAATTCTTTCTTGTTTTTGTCATCACTTAATTGTCACGTTTAATTGATATAATTATGTCACTCATTGCACACGCGTCGTCAGCCAAGCATTAATAAAGTAACAACACTTGACAAAGGGATCGGGTTATGGGACTGATCAAACAAGTCGCGTAAGGCGAAATTACAACATTTAGTCAAGCTGTCGAACTAACAGAATGAAACTGAACTCACTGCATTTTTACAGCAAGAGCGTATACTCGTAGCATCGTCAGTCCACCGCTCAATGCAAAGGCAGTGAAATTGACAAGAAGAGCGGGGTAGTAGTTGCGCTGAGAAGGATAGCACGCTTTTCTTTATCTCTATTCTTTTTAACTTTCTGAGCGTGTTTTTAATCCAAACATATCACATCTATATGTTTTTGGAATCAGGAACCCACAAGGAATAAAATGAAATTGTTTTTAAATCGATTTCGGAAATTTTATTTTAATAACAATTTTTATATGTTTAATTTTCAGAGCTTGTTTTTAATCCGAATATAACATATTTATGTGTTTTTGGAATCAGAAAATGATGAAGAATAAGATGAACGTAAATTTTGATCGTTTTAAAAATAGATTATTTTTTTTACAATTTTTAGATTTTTAATGACCAAAGTCATTAATTAATTTTTAAGCCACCAAGCTGAAATGCAATACTAAAGTCCGACCTTCGTCGAAGATTGCTTTGCCAAAATTTCAATCAATTTGATTGAAAAATGAGGGTGTGACAGTAGCGCCTCAACTTTTACAAAAAAGCCGGATATGACGTCATCAAAGGTATTTATCAAAAAAAAGAAAAAAACATCCGGAGATATCGTTCCCAGGAACTCTCATGTCAAATTTCATAAAGATCGGTCCAGTAGTTTGGTCTGAATCGCTCTACACACACACACGCACAGACAGACAGACACATACACACACACACACACACACACACACACACACACACACACACACACACACACACACACACACACACACACACACACCACGACCATCGTTTCGATTCGATCCCTCTCTATGTTAAAAAATTTAGTCAAAACTTGACTAAATGTAAAAACAAGAAAGGTAGGTTGTTGGAACGTTTGTTATTGACAAAACAATACTTAAGTGAACAGACAAACAAATATTTATTTATTTTTATTAAAATGAATAAATTCTTTCTTGTTTTTGTCATCACTTAATTGTCACGTTTAATTGATCTAATTATGTCACTCATTGCACACGCGTCGTCAGCCAAGCATTAATCAAGTAACAACACTTGACAAAGGGATCGGGTTATGGGACTGATCAAAAAACAAGAAGGGTAATTTGTTGGAACGTTTGGTATTGACAAAACAATACGTACGTTACAATCACAAATATGTCGACCCAACGGTCTTTTAAGTGCACGGACAAACAATAAGTAACAAGAACTTAGCTTGGTTCAGTTTTCGGCCGCATGCTGGTAAACCACAAGGGAATGAATGATTACATTTTTGAACGTTGGCAGTCTCTTTGTTTTTGGATTTATGGGACCGATAGTTAAGGGAATTTCGATTTGCTACCAAAATAATTTGCTGCCAAGGCAGTGGCACGCATCGCGTCACTTTTGAATGTAACGACTGTTGTGCGTGGTGACGTGTCCACATTCATTTCAACCCATAATGCATCGTGTACACGATTGTCTATTTGTTTATTTGTAATTGTTTTGTTGTTATGGTGCTAGTAACTCATCGTGCTCATAATTGTCCATTTCTTTATTCGTCATTCTTTTATATAGCTTAAATTGTTTTTATGGTGTTGATCGCTCATCACGTGCATAATTGTCTATTTCTTTATTTGTATTCTTTAAAACAATTGTTGCTGTCATGGTGTTGGTCTCTAATCGTGATTATAATCGTCAATTTGTTTTTTTGTACTTTATTTCAAATTAGTTTTGTTGTTATGATGTTGCAGGCTTGGGACTATTATAATATTTGCGAAAATTGAATACAGTATACCTTTATCATTAGTATTACCACACCTTGTTATTGGCAAGAGACACATGTTTTTTGTGTGGGGATTCTCACATAATAGATGGGCTCACATTCAATTTTGTGTTTTCGTTTCATTTGTTAAAAGGATATCAGTGGCACAAACCGACATGAAAATTCAATTAAGAGAATAGTATAGGTTAGATCTGTTGGGTGGATTAGTTGGTTAATTGGTTTGTTGATTGATTTGTTTGTAGTTGTTGCTGTCATGGTGTTGGTCGCTAATCGTGATTAGAATCGTCAAACCAGCTTAAGGTAGATATGGCAGGTGATGAGGAGGACTTTGAAATTCAAGGCAAGACTGTTGAGAAGGTTTTTAGCAAGTTGAATGTAAAGAAAGCAGTTGGTCCTGATAACATCGGTGGACGTGTTTTGAGATCATGTGCCTGTCAGTTGTCCGTTGTTTTTAGCCGTTTGTTTAGTTGGTCTCTGAAAGATTGCACTGTGCCTAGACTCTGGAAAAAACTCTACGATCTGCCCTGTCCCCAAGAACAACAAGCCCAAAACCCTGAATGACTATCGCCCTGTAGCTCTCACCTCTATTGTTATGAAGTGCTTTGAGCGCATTGTCCTCTTTAGACTGCTCCATCAGGTCAAGCCCCATCAGGATCCCTTCCAGTTTGCATACAAGCAGAACAGATGCACAGATGACGCCACACTCACACTCTTACACAACGCATACACACACTTAGAAAAACCTGGCTCTTTTGTACGCATTCTTTTCATAGACTTCTCTTCTGCCTTCAACACTATCCAACCCTGCCTCATGGCCCAGAAACTTCTCCGCTACAGCGTGACTCCAAGGCTTATCCTGTGGATTATCAACTTTCTCGTTAACAGAACCCAGTCAGTCCGCTTTCAGACAGCTCTCTCTTCCCTTAGGTCCACCTCCATAGGCTCTCCACAGGGTACAGTTATCTCCCCTGTGTTGTTCACACTCTACACTAACGACTGCAGTGGCACTGACTCCACCCTTCTTATCAAATATTCAGATGATACAGCGCTAGAAGATCTCTCCAATAGTGACGCAACTTACTTTGCAGAAGTAGAACGTTTCAACGCCTGGTGTAAAGACAACTTTTTAGACCTAAATGTGACAAAGACCAAAGAACTTCTGATAGATTTTAGAAGAAACCCTGCCCCTGTCCCTGACCTGATGATTGATGGTGTGACTGTTGAGCGTGTGACTGAATATAAGTATCTTGGCACAGTTATCGATGATAAGCTGTCCTTCAATGCAAACACCACCCTCATACACAAAAAATGTCAGTCACGCATCTACTGCCTTCAGAAACTTAGGAAGTTGAATGTGAACCCTTCTATCCTCCAAACTTTCTACCGCTCTTTCATTGAGTCTGTCATCACTTTCGGTTTTGTGGCCTGGTATGGAGGTCTGAGTGTGAAGAACAGGAATGTCTTAGTGCGAATGGTGAATGTCAGTAGCAAGGTGATTGGCAGGCAGCAAGCAAGTGTGGAGTCCCTGTTTGAAAAGCGTGTGGTGAGAAAGAGTAGGCGGATAGCTTCAGATAGGTCCCATGTCCTTGCCCACCTCTATGAACTCCTTCCCTCTGGCCGTAGACTTCGCACGCACAAAGCTAGGACACTCCGGCTGCAAAACAGCTTCATCCCCAAATCCATCACCCTTAGCAACATGTAAACACATCCACATACCCGACCCAGCCCCTCTTCTGCCAGTGCAATCAGTAGTAATGGACATGTATGTATTGGTTTTATGTACAACCGTATATTTTCTGATATATTGTATGCTATGATATTTTGCAATGATGTTTAGCCATAGTTCGTTATACGCGCAGGTGTGCGAGCATGTAAGCGCAGTGCTTTAAAGATGTCCATGTGTGGGCGTGTAAGTGGGCGTAGTCGAATGTCCATGTGGGAGTGGAGCATATAAGAATGCCCATGTGTGAATGTGTAAGTGGAGCGTATAAGAATGTGTAAGTGGAGCGTGGTGGAATGTCCATGTGTGAATGGGTAAGTTGAGCGTATAAGAATGTCCATGTGTGCGATGTGTAAATGAGACATGGATGTGTTCATGTCTGAATGCGTAAGAACAATGCAAGGAATGTCCAGAGAGGTATGTGGAAGGTGTTTCAATAACCTGCCCTGTTATATAGTGCTATATGTTTTATGTAAAATCAATGTCTTGTTTGTACTATTGTTATGTACCACGCCTGAATTTCTCTATGAGATAATAAAGTATTCTTATTCTTATTCTTATTCTTAATTTGTTTATTTGTACTTTATTTTAAATTAGTTTTGTTGTTATGATGCTACACGCTTGGAACAATTATGATATTTGGGAAAGTTAACTGCCTTTATCATAAGTATTACCACACCTTGTTATTGGCAAGAGACAAATGCTCTTTTGTGTGGATTCTCACATAAAAGATGGATGTACATTCTGCCCGTCAGCATATATTTTTTTTCGTTTAATTTGTTAAAACGATGTCAGTGGCACAAACCGACATGAACATTCAATTTAGAGAATATTACAGATTAGATCTGTTGGTTTAAACAATGTTTTATTAAATCAAACATGGTACAACAATACAACGATAAACAATAGGGACACGAACTCAAGCGAACGCTTATACTACGCGCCCTACGTAGTTACAAATTAACAAAAATATGATGTCGGACAAACATTACTTATAAACTATGGAACTATCTAGGTAAACAGCATAGTTGAAGCAAACCAAAAAGAACAAGAGAAAGCTAGCAGGAGGAAGAGGGGGAGGGTGGAGGTGGGACGAAAGAATGGTAGGTACATATGAAAGATGAAGGTGGTTAGCGCATACAAAAAGAATATACATAGTACATTGTAAACTGTAATCCAGTGGCAAATAAGCAGTAGTTCGCTGAATATATAATTGAAAAATGTATATAGAATACATGGCATGGATATGCGTACTGAGTCAAATTAACAAAAACGACCAGATTTACAGACAAACGATTGGACACTTTCAAAAATAAGCTTGTTGGTGCGAAGAGAAAGGTTTTCGCTACCATTTAACAATATTTCAACATGTCTGTAATGTACAGGTAGTGCATTTATTGTAGATAGGCGAGCGTCTACGTACAAAGGGCAATGTATCAAGTAATGGTCAGCTGTTCCGTGCAGGTAGCCGCAAGCGCACTGCGGATTTTCCTGTAAGTGGCGTTTGCACAGGTCAGAGTTCAAGTTACTCATGTTTAGGCGCATTCTGCAGTGATGAATCTCTTCCAATCGTTTACCACAGTAGTAATAGGCAGGTACGTTATAATCAGGAATAGTTAGATAGTGTTTGAATTCGCTGATTGAGTTAGTTGTTTTGATGTTGTCTGGCAAGTTGTTCCAAAGGACAGTGGTAGATGGTATAAAAGATCGACGGTATAATTCAGTTTTGCAAGTGGGAACTCTTCTTTCTGATGGTCTTCTTCGGTGATAGGGGTTAACATCAGAAGTTAAAGGTGGCAAAAGTTGTGCTAAGTAATGAGGACATTTGCCAAATACCATCTTGTAATATAAAATTAGTTTGTGTCTGCTCCGTCTTTCTTTTAGGTTACAAAATCCGCTTTCTTTATACAGCTTTTCGTGGCTGGTGCCGCGTACACCACCGATTATAGTCCGAATGGCTTCCAAATGTAATTTTTCCAGTGCAGTTGACCAGTACTCGGTGCAGTTGTCCCATAGGATGTCTGCATAGTCAAAATGTGGAAGAACAAAGGATTTGTACATAGTTTCCAGACTTTTACGATTTAATCTGTATTTGTAATATCTTAAGCAATTAATTAAGAGGGTGACCTTTTTTACGATGCTTCTCACTTGGAAGTCCCATTTACAATTATTCTGCAAAATTACGCCAAGATGTTTATGTTGGTTCACGTTTTCCAAAACAATATTATTAAAAATGATTGGTTCGGTTGGTATATTATCACGTTTTATGTCTAACAATTCCGTTTTTGCTTCGTTAAATTTAACTTTCCACTGTTTTGCCCAGGTACTAATTTTATTTAGGTCTGCGTTCAAAGTCTGCGCTCGTCTAATTGGATCTTCTAAGGACATGGACATGCTCGTGTCATCAGCAAACAACTTTATAACAGATTCAATATCATTCACAATGTCATTAATATATATCAGGAATAACAAGGGGCCAAGAACAGAGCCTTGTGGAACACCTGCCGGGATACATTTTAATGCAGACTTAGCACCCTTAATAACAACAGCCTGATGGCGATTTGTTAAATAATCGTGAAACCATTTTAACAATTGTCCTCTTATTCCTGCTAGTTCCAGTTTATATAATAACCCTTTATGCCAAACTTTTTCAAATGCTTTTGACACATCACAAAAAAAAACAGCTTGAGTGGTAATTCCCATATCGTAATTTACACAAAACTCGTCACAAATCGAAGCCAGCTGACAGATGGTAGAGTCACCAGAAATAAATCCTGACTGTGCAGGTGATAATATATTATTTCGCTGTAAGAAGGTGTAAACATGGCTGTGGACACATCGCTCCATTACCTTCCCAACACAACTTAATAATGAAATTGGTCGATAATTGTTACAACAATCGGCTGGGCCGGCTTTGTAAATAGGAGTGACATGAGCCGTCTTCCACAAACTAGGATATATACCTTCTCTAAGGCTTCTGTTAAACAAATATGTCAGGGGTTCTGCTATGGCGTCAACAGCAGCAACTAGAAGTCTATTGTAAATAAGATCCGGACCAGTGGCTTTACCTGTATCAAGGCGTTTAATAACCTCTTTAACCTCATCGACTGTAAGATAAATCTCATTAAGTTCGCTGTCTAAAAAATCAGCTTGAGGCAAATTGTCGTCTGGGGTTTCAAGAACGGAATTATGTATGAAAAAATTGTTCAGAACGTTGGCTTTTTCCTGGTTTGACTGGTAAATCTTGCCTTCAAAATTAATCGGAGGAATCTGTTGTGTGTGTTATTTGGTTTATTGGTTCGTTGATTTGTTTATTTGTAATTGTTGAACAGGTTTTTTTGTTTTTTTGGTATGGTGATAGTGGCTCATCGTGTTTATAATTGTCTATTTCTTTATTTGTTTTTTTATTTCCATAGTTTTAGTTGTTATGCATGATGGTAAGCGTTTTTTGTAATGCTATGTGTGCTATAGAAATACCCTTATATAGCTATTCTGATGGACACGTGGGGGAATTCGGGGGCTGTGATTGGATGGTCTCTTCCGATCATCAAAGCATATTGCTACGGAAGTCGGCCATTTTTGCCAATATCCAAAAGCATATTGGCAATAACAAAGACGCATGGTTCCGGTTTACCCATCTGTACCACACGATGTTTCAGTCGACAACAGTATACACTGACGACTTGAAATTCTTCTCGGGAATGTTTTTCAGCTTTACAAATGCCGATAGCATACCCTTTTCTGCTAACTTCCCAATGAAACAGGACTAAACCAATTATTTTCTGTCCCTAAACACCACAAAATGCCCAAAGTCGAAAGATGTAGTACAAACAGGGGAGTAAAACGGAACAGCCGTTTTTGTGAGCGCAGTTGCCGACTGACACAAACTTTCGCATTCGGCTTTTCTTATCTCGTAACTCCACACTAAATACCCCACTTCCCCTCTGAAGTATTGATGTACAACCCATGGCACTAACATTCATGTAGTCGTTTAAAACTGAGGTTGAAAAATTCGCTTCATGACGAGACAAGTATAAATGCCATTCACCCAAACTGAAAACTTCGTGCCGTCTGCTCACGTTGTACGGATTAGCTGTTCTCTTCTCATCCCCTTGTTGCATCATAGTTCTTCAGTTGTTTCTATTCTTCTGTTGATGTTGTGTTTTGGTCTTCTTCATAAGTAGTCTTGTTCAAAATTACAAAAACGCAAACTTCTTTTTGTTGTATACGAATGAACTAATAAAAAGCTGTTTAACAGCTGTGTTGTCAAATCGATTTTTTTTCCAAAGTCAGTGTGGCGCCTGCGCAAAACTAATGCGCATAAGAAACGGCGTCTGCTATCAAAATCTGAGATCAACGCATCGACGCAAAAACTGTCATTTTGTAAGTTTGGAACAACAAATGAAGGTCAGAACTGCTATATAATCGCTATTGTATTTTCAGCGTAGCAAGAGGGTCCGATATTTAGACTCTAAATATCGGACCCTATTGCTACGCTGAAAACACAATAGCTGTTAATCATTCGTTAAAGGCATTCCCTTCTGTCGGGATTCTCACATAATAGATGTATTCTGGCCGTTAGCGTTTGTTTTTTGTTTTCGTTTCATTTGGTAATCAACATAGTGAACATTCAATTCAGAGAATAATACAGATTATATCTGTTGTGTTTTTTATTGGGGCGATTAGTTCATTTATTTGTTCTCTCATTCATTCGTTCGTTCGTTTGTTCGTTCATTTGTTTGTTTGTTTATTCGTTGGATGGGTAGTTTATCGCTGGATTGGTTGGGTTAGCGATGAACGTTACTTGTATTTGTAGTGATTATTGTTGTCTAGAGAGCCAGGAGTCTGGTACTTCACACCTCTAACGTGCCGTTGTCTTTCTCTCGGCGTTGAAGCTACTTGTATTTGTAGTGGTTATTGTTGTCTAGAGAGCCAGGAGTCTGGTACTTCACACCTCTAACGTGCCGTTGTCTTTCTCTCGGCGTTGAAGCTACTTTTTTGTCTCGATTGTTAGCACTCTGGATGTATTCATTGTAAAATGTTTAGTTCATATCGAGTGCGACAACCATCCCTCCCTTGCGGTGGCCTTTTTTTTCACCCATCTAAAGTCGGGGTCAAACCCGGGAACACACCCCTAATGGTTTTACGGGCTTCTCTCCAAAATGCAGTCAGAAGATTAAACAAATCTTCAAAAGATCGCTCTCCAGAATACACGATGTCCTGAAATAACTCTGTCGGGTTTGAATGGGCTGTGACAGAGTAAATACTATTGCTTTTGTTGAGGAAAACTTTCCCACGTGACAGTTTAGGCCATTCACTAGCGAGGGGGGGGGTCTGAAACACGTGGAAAAGCTTGCCTCAATAAAACCAAGAGAATTCACTCTTTCACAGCCCATACAAACCGACAGAGTTATTTCCGGACTTTGTCTATCCGAGAAACTACATCTGAGAGGTTTGAATTGCACCACTCCTTTAGCTTCACAGGGCCTGTGGACGTGTTATCTAGCAACATTTGTACTTTATCAGTGTCTGATCATCTACCATATGTGTTGCGAACAACAAACATGTTGAAAGACAGCCTTTAGTTTATCGCCTGGAATGTGATGTATGATTGTTTTGCACTGAGGACGCTACTTTCGGCTTGTACGAGAACAATATTTTGAGTTGTGGGCGTTTGTTTTCCAATTCCTGTAGTTTGTTCTTTATCGTGTTTGTGGTAATAAAGGAAAAGTATAAAATGGTTGTTTGTTTGTTTTTCTTGTTTCGGGTCATATTGTCGGTGAGGTGTGTGTGTGTGTGTGTGTGTGTGTGTGTGTGTGTGTGTGTGTGTGTGAGTGTGTGTGTGTGTGTGTGTGCGTGCGTGCGTGCTTGTGTGTGTGTGTGTTTGTGTCTGTCTGTTTGTGTGTGTGTGTGTGTGTGTTAGTTCGTGTGTGTGTGTGTTTGTGTGTGTGTGTGTGTGTGTGTGTGTGTGTGTGTGTGTGTGTGTGTGTGTGTGTGTGTCTGACATCAGGTGAGGAAGCTCTAGAGTGTATGTTGCCAGTTTTAGTGTATTTGTTTTTAACTGCTACCCAGTGTCGTTTTTAGATTGATGTCGTTGATCAGTTTGTATAGATGCGTGTGTTGGTGTATATGGCTGGAGTGAATGTTTCTCAACCTCAATGTCAAGACAAATTCCCAACCTTGGGCAATTACAGATTCTGTATTCTTAAAATAAAATAAAACACACCAGTAACCAGGTTAGGTACGTTTATATCTATAATCAATATTTCGGCACGTTACTGAAATTCTGTATTCTGTAATAATTCTGTTTTTCTAATGCTTGAGAACCCCTTTGTGCTAAAAGTCAAAGATAATAAACCTGTATAATATTGAATTAGACACTGCCTTAATTTTGTGTCCAAGTTTTACCGAGAAGTTTTGTAAAATTACAAAGTACGCAGGAAGTCGACTCAGTAAATGGACAAAAAGCGGAAACAAACAACACCCACAAGTGTCATCAAACCATCGTCAATAACAGCCAATGAAATAATAGCTCTTAACCAGTCATCCAATCCTCTTGGTCGTTTCTATAGCGTCATGGCAACCCAGTCCTTCAAACCGGATTCCGTTCCAGTTTAGAACAAGTGTGACACACAATAACAACGGTCAAGTCTGGTCCCAAACCAAGGGAGATAGCCTTGACGACACCGGGCGGTATCCGAGTATGGAGATGTTATTACACCCCCGGTATAGGGGTGTGTATAGGTTTCGCTCGATGTGTTTGTTTGTTTGGGTGTGTGTTTGTGTTCGCATATAGATCTCAAGAATGAACGGACCGATCGTCACCAAACTTGGTGAACAGGTTCTATACATTCCTGAGACGGTCCTTACAAAAATTGGGACCAGTCAAACACACGGTTAGGGAGTTATTGGTGGATTAAAATTATACAAGCACTTATAGAGGAACATCTTAATGGTCAAAGGGAAATAACCATTCTCACTCAGTCACTGCCACCAACTGAGAAGGTTATTTCCCTTTGACGGGGTGTTTTTCCTACCTCGTAGGAATTTCTTGTTTTGTCGCTTTTTTGAATGTCTGGATATTTGTGCAAACGTGTAGAGGTCCTTTTCTTTCTTTTCCTTTCTTTCTGTTTCGCTTCTTTTTTTCTTTTTTTTTTAATCGTTTCTTTTCTTTTTGTTTCGTCTATTTTCCTTCCCATCTCCCCCCTTTCCCCGTCGCGATATAACCTTCGTGGTTGAAAACGACGTTAAACACCAAATAAAGAAAGAAAGAAAGTCTATTTTCCTTCTTCTTTCCCTTTTTTCTCAAATAAATCATATATGATAGGTTCCACTGTATAGCCAAAAGGCACGCCCCCCTCTCCCTACCCCCCAACCCCCCCCCCCCTCCCCCCACCACCACCCCAGCCCAGATTTCGTCCACAGGGAATGTGAGACAAAGCAAAGGAGGATTAGAAGCATCATCTTTCATGTGACAAGCTAAAGTGAGCATCCTCAGAGAATTTCTCGGCATATTCTGACCTCTTATTGAAAGAAGTTGCTGCTCGGTTGTTAATCATTTCCGGTGTATGAGGCGCTGATTTGATGCTTTGATGGCGAGATTGGGGTGTCTGTTTCAATGTCAACTATTGTCGAGATAAAAACTCAAAGAGCGAATCGGTAGGAGCATCTTGCCTGGGATGAATGTCGACAAGAGTCTGCTTCTTATAACTAACTACTATGATATATGTGTTTATCTATCTATCGATCTATCTATTTATCTATCTATCTATCTATCTATCTATTTTTATATACGTATGTATGTATGCATGTATGTATGTATGTATGTATGTATGTATGTATGTATGTATGTATGTATGTATGTATGTATGTATGTATGTATGTATGTATGTATGTATGTATGTCTCGTCTCGTCTCGTCTCGTCTCGTCTCGTATTGTATTGTTATGTATGTATGTCATTCAACTCGTCCGTTGTTCCGTCTGTCAATCAATCAGCCTACCTGCTTGTCTATCCGTCTGCCAGTTTGTCTTAAAACCGCTTTCCCCCTCTCAGAATCGTTTTTTTAAGGACAATTAAGTGTCGTCATTGGGAAATACTCATCTCCCAGACTAACTGTCTAATCTTCTTGCTCTTTTTTTGTATTTTCACCAGTAATGATGTCTTTGTGCAGTAACAGAGAGACTTTCTATGACTGATTCAAGTATAAAGACTTGCTTATTTTTCCGACATTTATTGTGTGCCTATGATATCTACCAAGGAAACAAAATATGTTCATAAATATGATCAATTTGCTCTGTTACAGCATCTAGATACCTTTTTTGAGTAAAATAAAACATATTTCAAAGTTCTATCTTTCTTTTTCTGTAGATGAATGGTTCCCAAAAACTAAAAACGTCACAAAAACGTTCATTTTGACCCACAATTAATTTAAATATTGATGTTTTGGAGAGAACAAAACACCTTTTCTGTGGGGTTTTATCAAGAACCTTGAAACACAGATTGAATCACTTGCCAAAAACACAAATCCTAATTTCCGTGCCACCTCTGCATTTAAAATGCTCAAAAAAGATGGAGCATCAACTGGTTCTTACTTTGACAATTCAATGCCGTGACACAAAAACTGTTATAACGAAGGTCAATGAATATCTTGAAACCGACACATTTTCCCAAGATTGCGTTTTTGAGACCATCTTTTATTCTCTTCTTGCCAGATGTGATTCGATGGTGTTGCCACTTGAGAGAACGCATCCCTGATTTGCTGCCTGATACCGGGTTGTCACGTGTCAGTTTTAATGCATCTGTCAGTCAATGACGACATTGATTGTTTTTGTGAGGTGGGGAGGGTGCATTTGAACAGCGCATTTCGCTGTGTCACATCTTGCCATACTGGTTCTGTTTCTATCTTTCGTCTTCTGATGAAAAAATGAAACGGGGGAAGAGGGAGGCAAAGACAAAAGAAAAGAGAACATAATAACGCAGGCACACGCACGCAAGAGGGAAGAATTTTGTTTTGTTTGTTTGTTTGCTTAACGCCCAGCCGACCACGAAGGGCCATATCAGGGCGGTGCTGCTTTGACATATAACGTGCGCCACACACAAGATAGAAGTCGCAGCACAGGCTTCGTGTCTCACCCAGTCACATTATTCTGACACCGGACCAACCAGTCCTAGCACTAACCCCATAATGCCAGACGCCAGGCGGAGCAGCCACTAGATTGCCAATTTTAAAGTCTTAGGTATGACCCGGCCGGGGTTCGAACCCACGACCTCCCGATCACGGGGCGGACGCCTTACCACTAGGCCAACCGTGCCGATCAGGGAGAAGAAAGATGAAGAACGAAAGTGAGAATGTGTTGGTAAACTGCTGGACTATAATCACTCACACATTCAATAAAACAAAAAATTTAAACACACACACACACACACACACACACACACACACACACACACACACACACCACGCCCCCCCACACACACACACACACATACACTTACAAACTTACAATCTAAAGAATCATTGACACCCACCAGACTTCACGATCAAAAATCCCTTATAAACCTGTATAGGTCATAACAATAAAATACATTGAATACAATCCCTTTCATCGATAGACAGTACAGACACATTAGCGATCACCAGTCCTCGTGTCATAAATGGAGGACACCTTCTTCTTCTTCTTCGTTCATTGGCTGAAACCCCCACGTGTTTGCCCCACCATTAAGGCAGCCATACGCCGCTTTCAGGAGATGCATGCTTGGTAGGTTCATGTTTCTATAATCCACGGCCACCGAACTCTGACATGGATTACAGGATCTTTTCCGTGTGCAATTGGTCTTGTGCTTGCGTGTACACACGAAGAGGGACAATGCACTAGCAGGTCTGCACATCAGTTGACCTGGATGGCACCTAATCCCTAGTAGACCTGCCACAGTAAAGCGCTGTTCACATGACAGGCTTGCAACCAACTTTCCCCAAATTTCGAGCGATTTTTAGTCGTTGGCAAGTCAAATCAAAATCGCTGCCCATGTGAACAGCACAAGTGCGCAAACTAGTTTTAAGCGGCGATTCTCGCCAGACTTAACCGTTCGGGATTGTCCGGTCGTCTTCGTTGTTTTTCGGAGAAGGGAAGTAACTGCATTAGCTAGAGCTAACCAATCAGTAAGCGCGATAAGAAAAGTCGGGGCAAAATCGTTGACAAGTCACGGCCGAGTCGAGCAGTGCTCAACTGAGTTTTGAAGTCGCTGCCGAGTCTGGCCTAAATCGTTTCTAAATCGCTGGGGCAGACTTTTCGTCAATTTGGTCTCGACGACTCAGGAGCGATTTTCAAACGACTAAAGTTGGGCAAAAGTTGGTTGCAAGTGTGTCATGTGAACAGCGCTTAAAGCGAACACTGGTGCCTTTGATCAGTGTAAGTGGACACACCGTTACGACCAGTTGTCATGCAAGTCACACGACAAAAACATAATGCAGTTTGGAGGTGACGGTCACAGGTAGTTGATAATGCAACAGAATGCAGTTTGGAGGTGACAGTCACAGGTAGTCGATAATACAACATAATGCAGTTTGGAGGTGACGGTCACAGGTAGTCGATAATACAACATAATGCAGTTTGGAGGTGACGGTCACAGGTAGTCGATAATGCAACAGAATGCAGTTTGGAGGTGACAGTCACAGGTAGTCGATAATGCAACAGAATGCAGTTTGGAGGTGACGGTCACAGGTAGTCGATAATACAACATAATGCAGTTTGGAGGTGACGGTCACAGGTAGTCGATAATGCAACAGAATGCAGTTTGGAGGTGACGGTCACAGGTAGTCGATAATACAACAGAATGCAGTTTGGAGGTGACGGTCACAGGTAGTCGATAATACAACAGAATGCAGTTTGGAGGTGACGGTCACATGTAGTCCATAATGCAACAGAATGCAGTTTGGAGGTGACGGTCACAGGTAGTCGATAATGCAACAGAATGCAGTTTGGAGGTGACGGTCACAGGTAGTCGATAATGCAACAGAATGCAGACGAACCACCTTATTAAGACACCTCCCCCCCTCCTCCCCAGACCTGGGAACCGTTGTTTTGCACTTGGAGTATTCTCACACAATAATTTCAGAACAATTAGCGCACTCCACACATCATTTGCTTCAAAACATGCTTCACACGCGTCCGTCGAACCGTTGATCAAGTTTACCAATACATCTAAAACACATGCTTCTTTCAATGTTTACTGACAAAAACTGTAATCATGATTGTGTCAAAATACTGGATCAGCTTCGGAATGTGCTTGTGAAGACCAGTAGCGCAGCAATTTTTCTTGTCGTATTTTTTGTCCCTGACCGTACTGGTCGTATTCTAGACAATCATGCGTACACAATACGGCGACATCGTATGGGTTCCCAGGTCTGGCTCCCCCACAATGTAAGACTCCCTCCCTTTAAAGACTCCCTCCCTTTAAAGACTCCCTCCCTTTAAAGACTCCCTCCCTTTAAAGACTCCCTCCCTTTAAAGACTCCCTCCCTTTAAAGACTCCCTCCCTTTAAAGACTCCCTCCCTTTAAAGACTCCCTCCCTTTAAAGACTCCCTCCCTTTAAAGACTCCCTCCCTTTAAAGACTCCCTCCCTTTAAAGACTCCCTCCCTTTAAAGACTCCCTCCCTTTAAAGACTCCCTCCCTTTAAAGACTCCCTCCCTTTAAAGACTCCCTCCCTTTAAAGACCCCTTTTCTCAGATTGTCTGCTGCACAAAACCGATGTAGCTTTACCAACATTTAAAGACTACCTCCTTTCTGAAGACCCTGGTTTCTCAGATTGTCTGCAGCACAAAACCGATGTATCTTTACCAACATTTAAAGACTACCTCCTTTCTGAAGACCCTGTTTTCTCAGATTGTCTGCCGCACAAAACCGATGTAACTTTACCAACATTTAAAGACTACCTCCTTTCTGAAGACCCTGTTTTCTCAGATTGTCTGCCGCACAAAACCGATGTAACTTTACCAACATTTAAAGACTACCTCCTTTCTGAAGACCCTGTTTTCTCAGATTGTCTGCCGCACAAAACCGATGTAACTTTACCAACATTTAAAGACTACCTCCTTTCTGAAGACCCTGGTTTCTCAGATTGTCTGCCGCACAAAACCGATGTAACTTTACCAACATTTAAAGACTACCTCCTTTCTGAAGACCCTGGTTTCTCAGATTGTCTGCCGCACAAAACCGATGTAACTTTACCAACATTTAAAGACTACCTCCTTTCTGAAGACCCTGGTTTCTCAGATTGTCTGCCGCACAAAACCGATGTAACTTTACCAACATTTAAAGACTACCTCCTTTCTGAAGACCCTGTTTTCTCAGATTGTCTGCCGCACAAAACCGATGTAACTTTACCAACATTTAAAGACTACCTCCTTTCTGAAGACCCTGGTTTCTCAGATTGTCTGCCGCACAAAACCGATGTAACTTTACCAACATTTAAAGACTACCTCCTTTCTGAAGACCCTGGTTTCTCAGATTGTCTGCCGCACAAAACCGATGTAACTTTACCAACATTTAAAGACTACCTCCTTTCTGAAGACCCTGGTTTCTCAGATTGTCTGCAGCACAAAACCGATGTATCTTTACCAACATTTAAAGACTACCTCCTTTCTGAAGACCCTGTTTTCTCAGATTGTCTGCCGCACAAAACCGATGTAACTTTACCAACATTTAAAGACTACCTCCTTTCTGAAGACCCTGGTTTCTCAGATTGTCTGCCGCACAAAACCGATGTAACTTTACCAACATTTAAAGACTACCTCCTTTCTGAAGACCCTGGTTTCTCAGATTGTCTGCCGCACAAAACCGATGTAACTTTACCAACATTTAAAGACTACCTCCTTTCTGAAGACCCTGGTTTCTCAGATTGTCTGCCGCACAAAACCGATGTAACTTTACCAACATTTAAAGACTACCTCCTTTCTGAAGACCCTGGTTTCTCAGATTGTCTGCCGCACAAAACCGATGTAACTTTACCAACATTTAAAGACTACCTCCTTTCTGAAGACCCTGGTTTCTCAGATTGTCTGCCGCACAAAACCGATGTAACTTTACCAACATTTAAAGACTACCTCCTTTCTGAAGACCCTGGTTTCTCAGATTGTCTGCCGCACAAAACCGATGTAACTTTACCAACATTTAAAGACTACCTCCTTTCTGAAGACCCTGTTTTCTCAGATTGTCTGCCGCACAAAACCGATGTAACTTTACCAACATTTAAAGACTACCTCCTTTCTGAAGACCCTGTTTTCTCAGATTGTCTGCACATTAACTCTGTGATTTTACCCAAATTGTAAGCCTTATTCCTTTTAAAGACCCAAGGTTTTTTTTTATCTGCTGCACATAAACTATGTAACTTTACCCGAATTTAAAGACGCCCTCCTTTCAAAGACCTTGTTTTCTCAGGCTTTCGTTCACAACCGATATGACTTAACCTCGATTTAAAGATGTCCTCCTTTTTAAGACCTGATTTCTCAGATTTTTAGGTCTTTGAATGGGGGTTCCACGGTAACAGCTAGAACAGAAGAGCGCTTGCCTGGGAATGAATGTCAATTACGTCACTTCCGGGTGACTCAAAACAGTTTCGCACCAGCCTGGATAGTTCCATCAAAGGAAAAGCGATCGTTTAATGACATGCGGACTTAGTTACAAGTCTGAAGTCTAAATTTAGCATAGTGAAAATAATGCTAGATATGTGACAATTGGTCTTGGGGGAAAAAAAACTTCACAAACTGGGGCAGTGTTGGTGCGGCGATGAATCAGTGGCACTCTCTTTGAAGATGTTTCTTTGGGAAAACGGCAGCCCCCGCTTCTCTCTCTCTCTCTCTCTCTCTCTCTCTCTCTCTCTCTCTCTCTCTCTCTCTCTCTCTCTCTCTCTCTCTCTCTCTCTCTCTCGCTCTCTCTCGCTTTCTTTCTCTCTCTCTCTCTCTCTCTCTCTCTCTCTCTCTCTCTCTCTCTCTCTCGTCTCTCTGTCTCTCTCTTTATCTCTGTTTATTACCAATTCAGTGTCCCATATGGCTTTTTCGTCAATCAGGACGGATTCAAGGTGACCCTCTAGATGTTATAACGTTCAGGCAGGGACCCTTTTTGTTTATCAAGCTAAAAATTAACAAGACAAAGTAAAAATGTAAATCAACAATATCAGCGTGATTTATTCTAACGAATGACACTTCAAATGCTGTAAGATAATATTCTCTTTATCTAAAAAATACCGAAAAGCGAGTTTTGTCGGTGGGTGCTTTTTGGAACAGCAAGGCACCGCCCATCCTCTGAGTGTACAATGCCGACCCGCTCACTTGAAATCTAAATTATCTAAGTTCGGAAAAATCAAATGAAATTGCGTCACTCACTTAACGTCAAATGTATCTTTACGTCATTTCCCATCCGTCTGGAGTCGGTTCTAAATCTGTCGCTCTCTGTTCTACAACTCAACTCAACTCAACTCAACTCAAATTTTATTGGCTTCAATTTCCATAGAAGAATTTGTCTTGCGCTTGGGAGAAAGTAATCGAGTATAACATATAAAAACAGCACTCATATCACATTTCATGTATCACACACAGTAATCACTAGTATAAGCCTACAATTATCACATTTGTACCTGTATCATACATGCAAATAAATAGTATCACATTTCCACGTATCACACACAATATATACATTACATAACATACAGCAAGCTTCCATCTCCCGCGCCCCCCCCCCCTCCCACACATACATATCCTCGCACGTGCGTCGACTCCATACAAGAAAAAGAAGCAACCGAAACGCATGTTCAACATGGTTGATCTTGTGAGATTGTTGTGTGTCAAACGCATTTGACCTGTGAATATTCATCACGTCAGGTG
>NC_090253.1:3515866-3520866 GCF_037325665.1 Littorina saxatilis
TGTTTGTTTAATACTTTATCTAATACTTTATCATTTTGTCTGGCCTCTTGAACCCAGGGGATATTGTATATCAGCTACAACGTTTCCCTCTTGTTTTTCGTGTGTAAATCATCATGTATTATGCTAGACCGATTCCCTTTCTAAGTCTCGGCCTTCTCTTAAAACTAAATTCACATAAAAAGCACATCACGGGAGAAGGTGCAAGGTTCCTTAAAACTCGGATTCTCTCACATTCAGTATTGTAAACCTCGTTAAAAAATCACGATCTTGTTAAAAATCCCGATCCCATTCAAAAAAGCTAAATAAAAAAAAAATGAAAACATTGTATGTATCACTGCAAGACAGGTTTCACTGTAACACGAGGTTGTCCCTGACAAGTACAGTACCTGAACTTGGCCGCGGCGGCGATTCAAGCAACCCAGTGACGGAATTATGACATCTCATGAATATTTAATCAAGCACGCGTTCCTTCACGCGGGACTGAGCAAAGGCCGTTCTTGTCTGAGGCGGTAAAAACAAAGGTTCGGACACGCATGAACAACCTCCCGTCGTTTGGAGTAAACAGCATCAAACGATTTTCTTCCATTGACTAGATCTCTTGTTTTCGTTGGTCGGGGAAGTCGATGGTTACTCGTGGTTGGTTGGGCAAAACAAAACGATGACATACTTTATAAACAGTTGACATTGTTGTTTCTGGGTTTTTTAAGTGTTATCGTTAAAACCAAGGACCTTTATTGAGGACTTGTGTTCTTGATATTAAAGATGATATCATTTTCTCATTGGCTGAATTAACTGTCAAAACACGCATTAAAAGTGAACCAAAAGTTAATAAGGTCACGTGCGGTACCCAGAAGCTGTAACATTTCAAAGCGGGCGCTCATCTTTGGTATCAGTATAGATACAAATTTATGTATACGTTTATTTATGTACTTATTGACTTATTTTAGTGTTGATGGACTCACCGAAAATGTAGAAGAGAGAGCAGTAAAACTTTACTTGTTCTAGCTCAGCTTAGCACTTCGTCGGCTTCAAAAGGCAAACCATTCTTTTCAGTGGGGCAAATAAATTATTAAACACCCTTAAAATTCTTTCGATTTATGTTTAATCGATGATACAAAGCCTGCCCTCTAAACAGCGTTTTAGTGTGGAAAATAGCAACTGTCCTTGTATCTGGGTTTTAACAATCCAACAGATAAATGATTCACAAACTCAAGGGAGTAGTGTTGTGACGACGTTGCTAAGTCTTCATAACCTCCCTTCAGTTCAGTTCGTACAAAAAAAAGCGGACAGTATCTTTAAACCAGAAATTGTGTGCACTCAAACCTGCAAGCACCTCTTGATAACGACAACCTGTTAATCGCGACCACCAAGAAGGATCTTCAGCTAGGTTTCTTCCCAAATAATTTACCTTTCGAATTACGACCATCTGTCAATAAGGACTTGGGGTTGGTATCTTGAGTGGTCGCTATTTAGACATGTTCGATTGTATTTATCTTTCTGATTATCTGTGCAGTTATTTCAAAGACACTCCTTTCTTTTAAACCAGTGTCCTCCAAAGAGTAGTTTTTCAAAGTATTTTTGCATATGCGTAATTTACAATACTTAAATGTGACCCTTCACCACGAAATGAGTCGCATGTCAGCTCGCGCGGTTCTGCGCTAGGCTTAATATAAGTCCGGGGAGTGTCTGGTAACAGTGTGAGGGTCACCTTAGTCACAGGCTTACAACTCAAACAGTTTTCGCTCTTTTCTAAAACGGTTTTTACCACTGGATAGAGCATAAAAAACTCTTTAGGAAAATGTAAAAAATATGAAAATCATGCAAAGGTGACATGCGACTCATTCCGTTGTGGAGGGTCACAAATCTACAATTTCATGGCATTAAGCGAAAAAGACCCGAAATAAACCGGATCAAGCTATAATCATTGCCTTCACATCAACTTGCACCCACAGGACCGCATCTTTAAACTGGATCTTCGTACTTTTCTCAGTCGTATTAAAGTCCTATAAACTTCACGGTGATCGATACGCTGTTTTGTATTCAAATCAATCAAATTGGTTGTCTGTGATCGTTGGTTCAGAATCGACCTTCATGGTTGACACCCCGCTCAAAATTAAAATAAAATCGTTGATGCCAGACGGAGTTCATGAATGAAATTAAACTCTTGTGGGTTGATTATGTAGCTTTACTTTAGTATGTCACCATCTTCTGGACTTTCTCCTTTTTTGCAGCGCGCAAGCCTACACTTTCCCGCGAAGGCAGGCGCGCGTAAACGCGTGCGCACACGCGTGAAAAAAAGTAAAAACTTGAAAAGAGTAAACTAAGCAACGACATAAGATACGGATTTAAGAGAAAGAAATATGGAAACTAAAAGTGAAATTGAGGAATGTTGAATACACCTTGAACACGCGGCCAGTACAACTGGCCTTGACACGGAACGATTCAAGGGAGGCAATCTCAAGTCATCTGAAAGAGGGAAATCCAAACGCAATCCGCCTTGTTCGATTTTATGGGCTTGGACGATAGAGAAAAATAAGAAAAGCAAAAGCTGGAGTCCAGTCTGGACGAAACTGCTATCAAGAACGCAGAATTGATTTTTTCTGAGTTTGTTTTTTTAGCCGTAAGCGCCATTTCTCATTTCTCATAACTGCTGTTCACCGCAGTGAAACCAACAAAGGGGCCTCACTCTGGAAGAGTTTCCTGCTCCGATAAACATGGCGCTTACGGCTAAAAAAACATCAGAAAAAATCAATTCTGCGTTCTTGATAGCAGTTTCGTCCAGACTGGACTCCAGCTTTTGCTTTTCTTATTTTTCTCTATCGTCCAAGCCCATAAAATCGAACAAGGCGGATTGCGTTTGGATTTCCCTCTTTCAGATCCGTGTCAAGGCCAGTTGTACTGGCCGCGTGTTCAAGATGTGTTGAATACAGATCAAGTGCGTGAAACGAAAAACTAAATAAAGGTGCCAAAAGGTACACAGAATAAAAAGCATCGAAGAAAAAAGACTGAATGATTTTTTATTTAACAAAGAGAACGATACACAAGAAAGGGAAGAAAGTTCATCAAGCACTGAAAAAAACCTGAACTAAATAATCAAACAAACAAAATGATATACAAAAACACAATCGAAAACGAACAAACAACGACAACAACAACGTAAAACAACATAAAACAAAAAAGAATGACATCAGCAAGAACAACATCCTAAACAAGCACACACGAAAAACAAACATTGAAAAGTAACGACAACAAACAGCCCGACAGTCAAACCCTTCAATGCATCTAAAAGATAAAAGAAAAACTTGACCCTTACCTTTACGATAGACTTCACGACAGGAAAGCTAATCCAAACGTGCCCCGCAATAAACCCGCTCGAGAGTTCCACTCCTGCAAAAGAAGGAATGCATACGTTGTCAATCTACGCAACGTCGTCACATCCCTGTAACCTCTTCGCCTAACACCAAGGCAGTAAACTCATAGCGGCCGTTTGCGGATTTAGGCGCATCAAGACTTATTTATATGATACTCGAGGGGAATAAATACGATGTCTTCCATTCAAAGCGTCAACGCTGACAAAGGTTACTCATCACACACGGTCGTAAATTTAATTCGCGACAGCTGTGTTAAAGAGAGTAGGCCTATTGCATTTTGCTATTCCATGTTCATGCAATATAGCCTGTCAGTATAAAAGTTAATGCATCCGTCACTGTCGCATGCGTGTATATTATACACACATGCAAATGATACTCTATCCGTCAAACAAGTGACACATACGAAAGGTCAACAGATCTTCGTGAGTCCAAAAAGCAGTAAGTGAAAGTCCCTTTTGAGCTGCGGTCACTTTGTTTACATTCTGCAAGTTTGAAATGACAAATTTAAGAAAAATGAAATTTTTGAAACAAATATGTATGAAATTCGACAGATTTTTATATCACAGTTTGAAACGCAATCTAATTTTTTTTCTTGGCTACAGGTTATGCCTTATATCAATAAAGTGTCCAAATAAAGGCGTTCTCACAATACTTACTCAATGTCTAACAATTACAGATAATTTAGATTTAAATCAATTAAGCCAAAAGCAGACATACATGTTTGTCGTCTTCTAGTCAAAATCACAAACAAAATGTTTGAAAGTGCGAGCTTGGCGACACTGCAACATAACAAACACAATATCGGACAACGCTGGTTATTCACAGGGCTTTATCGTTGACGCTACTATTCCGCACACGCAAAAAGCATTCTCATGCAACACTGTCCACCCTGAACATTTGCAAGTAACATTTTTCGGCTGGATCGTGTAAACCGACGAATTATCGAAGACACGATGCCCGATGGTAACTGTTACTGTCCTTCACCAGTTTTATCGAATTTGTACAACTGGTAACTGCCACACGTTAGCAATTTTTTCTTTTCAAAACGAGTACATTTTATTCGAGAATGAAAGACAGTGGTGTGCACAGTATTTTTGCACTGGTTGGCCTGAACTTCGTGTAATCCTCCTCACTGCAGGTAAATAACATATTACGTTAACGTTCGTTTAGGCACAGAGTGTAGTCACCGAAAACAAGTAGATGTTTAGTCACAGAAAACAAGTAGGTGTTTAGTCGTGATGTCTTTTCACAGAAAATTCGCTGTCTGTCGTATCCGAAAGAAGCGACAAGCCGAAGTGTCCCGCCTGTAATCCCCTTAAACCCTCCCCTCGTTTCGCCCCTTGACCCCCCCCCCCCTTCCTTTTCTGCCCCCCCCCCCCCCCCCCCTGTCTGTCGTCCTAACCCCTTTATCTTGAAACCCTTTGCCCCTCCGAATGTCTTTCTCTTGGTCATGGACATATCTCTGTCTTTTTCTGCCCGTTTTGTGTGAATCATTCTTTTTATTGGTGTTTTTACTGACATAGAGGGGGAATCGAGACGAGGGTGGTGGTGTATGTGTGTCTGTGTGTGTGTGTGTGTGTGTGTGTGTGTGTGTGTGTGTGTGTGTCTGTGCGTGTGTGTTTTGTAGAG
>NC_090253.1:3525866-3570866 GCF_037325665.1 Littorina saxatilis
TGGTTTTATGTACGTCCGTGTATGTTCTGTGATATACCTTGTATTGTATGCTATGATTTTTTTCCAATGATGTTTAGCCATAGTCCGTTATACGCGTAGGTGTGCGAGAATATGTAAGCGCAGTGCTTTAAAGATGTCCATGTGGGAATGTGTAAGTGGGCGTAGTCGAATATCCATGTGGGAATGTGTAAGTGGAGCATATAAGAATGCCCATGTGTGAATGTGTAAGTGGAGCGTATAAGAATGTGTAAGTGGAGCGTGGTCGAATGTCCATGTGGGAATGGGTAAGTTGAGCGTATAAGAAGGTGTAAGTGGAGCATATAAGAATGCCCATGTGTGAATGTGTAAGTGGAGCGTATAAGAAGGTGTAAGTGGAGCGTGGTCGAATGTCCATGAGTGAATGGGTAAGTTTAGCGTATAAGAATGTCCATGTGTGCGATGTGTAAGTGAGACATGGATGTGTTCATGACTGAATGCGTAAGCACAATGCAAGGAATGGCCAGAGAGGTATGTGGGAGGTGTTTTGATAACCTGCCCTGTTATATAGTGCTATATGTCTTATGTAAAAACAATGTCCTGTTTGTATTATTGTTATGTACCACGCCTGATTTTCTCTATGAGATAATAAAGTATTCTTATTCTTATTCTTATTATACACCTAAACACTCTCAATCACACGCACAAAAGTACACTTTGCCACACACACAAGAGAAATAAATTTTGATTGAGACAATTTATTTAAATAGGTCTTTTTTCCACATCACATTGTGATTTTCACCAAGGAAATAACAAATCGGAACAATTGTAAGCCTAAAATGTGAGAAAAAAAGATAAATTAGGGCTAGATATAAAAAAATGGAGAAACAAAACCTTAAAAAAAATAAAAAAAATAAGAAGCTAAGAACCGATTTTGCAGACAAAGTCCTTTTTATATTTAGTCAAGTTTTGACTAAATATTTTAACATCGAGGGGGAATCGAAACGAGGGTCGTGGTGTATGTGCGTGTGTCTGTGTGTCTGTGTGTCTGTGTGTGTGTGTAGAGCGATTCAGACTAAACTACTGGACCGATCTTTATGAAATTTGACATGAGAGTTCCTGGGTATGAAATCCCCGAACGTTTTTTTTCATTTTTTTGATAAATGTCTTTGATGACGTCATATCCGGCTTTTCGTGAAAGTTGAGGCGGCACTGTCACGCCCTCATTTTTCAACCAAATTGGTTGAAATTTTGGTCAAGTAATCTTCGAAGAAGCCCGGACTTCGGTATTGCATTTCAGCTTGGTGGCTTAAAAATTAATTAATGACTTTGGTCATTAAAAATCTGAAAATTGTAAAAAAAAATAAAAATTTATAAAACGATCCAAATTTACGTTTATCTTATTCTCCATCATTTGCTGATTCAAAAAACATATAAATATGTTATATTCGGATTAAAAACAAGCTCTGAAAATTAAATATATAAAAATTATTATCAAATTTTTTTTTTCGAAATCAATTTAAAAACACTTTCATCTTATTCCTTGTTGGTTCCTGATTCCAAAAACATATAGATATAATATGTTTGGATTAAAAACACGCTCAGAAAGTTAAAACGAAGAGAGGTACAGAAAAGCGTGCTATCCTTCTCAGCGCAACGAATACCCCGCTCTTCTTGTCAATTCCACGGGCACTGCCTTTGCCACGGGCGGTGGAGTGACGATGCTACGAGTATACGGTCTTGCTGCGTTGCGTTGCGTTCAGTTTCATTCTGTGAGTTCGACAGCTACTTGACTAAATATTGTATTTTCGCTTTACGCGACTTGTGTCTTCTACTGTCAGCGCAGTCATCGTGTGATTACTGTGTGCACTTGTGGCACTGTATCATGTCCTCAGGGTGGTTGGTGCCACACATGAAGCAGTACCACTAGATCGGGTAGCTTCATTTGTACCCCTCTTCAGTTGACAAACAGATATAAAAGGGCTACCTGCCCAATTGACTAAATGTAAAAACGCATACAGTCTGAAAGCAAATAACTAAGAACAGATTTAAAAACTGATTTTGCAGACAAAAATAACTAAGTACAGATTTCGCAGACAAATTCGTTTTGTCCTCTGCTGTCAGCGCAATCCTCGTGTGCCCACTGTGTGCACTTCTGGCACTGTATCATGTCCTCAGGGTAGTTGGTGCCACACATGAAGCAGTACCAATTGCTTGCCTCCAGGATAGAACGCATCGTTAAGAATGTTCCCCTTTTCTTCCTCTGAGCAGAAGATGTTCCCCACTTGTTTTTTTGAGCAGAAGATTTTGTCGCTTCCTTCTTTTCTCTCTTCTGTTGACCTGCATTCCCTTTTGCAGGGGAAATCTACAGCTTTTGCTTGTAAGGAGAAGATGTGATGATTTCAGATTTTTTCTCTCGTGATGTTCTCTTCGACGAGTTTGTGGTTGTGCGTTGCAGGACATCAGCGGCAGGTAGGCTTACATTTGCTGCTGAAACCAAGCAATCATAATGACAGAATCTCCATGTTCAGTGTACACAACAACGATGGGGTTGACGTTGGCAAATTTATCTCAGCTTCATGAATGTTATTAACTAGTTCTTGTTCTAACTCTGGTGTTAGTGTAGAAGGTCTTCCTGTGAACTTTACTTCTTCTTCTTTTAATTTTTTTAAATTTTTTTTTTACTTCTTAACGTCTTTTAAGCGTTGTGACAGAAACAACATATATCCGTTTTTCACTGCCGAAAAGGCACAGCCCATTTCTTCTGGTAACCACCGTCCGGGCTCCACAATACTGTCAAACAAATCAATCAATCATTCAGTAAAACGTATAGAAGGGACAAACACAACAACACCGAAAAGGGAATTGAATACGTGAATAAAACAGCAGTGTTCAGTTTATTGTTTGATGAGGGTAAGATGGAACAGAATGCGGCAAAGCTGGAACACTGTTCCATGTTTGCCTCTCTTATGTGTTCCATCATTGCCGCATGGCACCTGCATGGATTTTGAGTTAACCTGTTGGATACACGTGACGTTTCAAATCTTTGTCTCCGTTAAAATTATCGCAAATCCATGAAGGTTTATCACAGCAATCAACATTTTATGTGAACGTATATATATATAAAGAGTAATAATACGAATTGTAGTCGGTCGAAATAAGAAGAAAAAGGAAGAAATGTTTAAAAAACGTACCACTTGTTTTGTTTTGCCGCGGTAGCCATTTTTCTTGCTGTAATAACATCGAGGAAAGTCACTAGACATTTCTGCAAAACAATTGTTCATGAATTGTTTCCCGTTGATCGCATATTGAAGTGTTCCAAGTTTGCCGACTGTTCCGGGTTTGGCGACTTTCCCTTATGTGTGGTTTTTTTCTCCGCAATTGCACAGGCACTCATTTAACATTAAAGTAAACCAGTTTCCATAGTTTCTTTGTCTTTAGTACCGCAAGAATGTGTGTTATACTAATAATACGCTTAAAATACAATCGGTCCAGTTACAGCAAAGAAGATGCTCAGTGGAGCAACTCTCTCCCTCCCTCTCCCTCTCTCTCTCTCTCTCTCTCTCTCTCTCTCTCTCTCTCTCTCCCTCTCTCCCTCTCTCTCTCTCTCTCTCTCTCTCTCTCTCTCTCTCTCTCTCTCTCTCTCTCTCTCTCTTATTAACGACCACCATCAAAATTACACTCTCTCAGACAATCCGACTTCTCGCACGAAAATATCAAAGACAGAGTTCCTTTCCTTACACCGAATCACCAAGAGCAGGTAATCACGTAAGACTTCCTTTCCTCCTTCTTCATCGGAGAGTTCGGCGCGCGCGTTAGTTCAAACAGTCCGCCATTACATAGCAAGAACTAACACCAGACATATCAGCCTCAATTAAAAGGCTCTTTACACAACACACATTGAATTCAGCTCCCGTAAACAAAGGAGAACCGTATTCTATAACACTTTGCAAACAATTGCTGGGAGGTCATTTACGAAAGCTCATGCATTCTACTTAAAGCCACCGTTGCTTTGCTAACGATTCCTGCAAATTCCAGCAAAGGGGAGAGAAATCGATCGGTTTTATATTCTATAACGGCTTGCCTCCCTTCTGTCGTTTCTCACGACTGACTGCTGGGGGTTTGAGTGGCAATTGACTAATCAGTAAATCAGTAAGAAGGTGAGAATTCAAGATGGCGGGGTATGTGTGTCCACCTTGAAATGTGTTGATTATTAATTTATTGAACTGAAAAAGCTGTTAGGTGCATACAAAATTTGCACTGAGTTGAAGAACTGCTGTTCTATAAACGCCCAAAATAAAGTCATACATGTATATATGTTTACACATTCTGCTTATACAAGACTATCGAACACCCTTAAACAGTGTACCGTACGGGAGACTTATGAATGGTAAATGAGAGCAATTCACACAGCTGAATGTAAGCGGGAAAACGAGCACAAGCGCGAATCCACACCCACCCACACAAACACACACGCGCGAGCAAACGAACGCTCACACACACGTAACAGAGAGAGAGAGAGAGAGAGAGAGAGAGAGAGAGAGAGAGAGAGAGAGAGAGAGAGGGAGAGAGAGAGGGAGAGAGAGGATGACAGAAAGAGGGAGAGAGAGAGAAAGAGAGAGAGAAAGAGAGAGAGAGATGGAGGGAGAGAGAGAAGGAGAGGGAGAGAGAGAGAGAGAAGGAGAGGGAGAGAGAGAGAAGGAGGGAGAGGGTGGAGGGAGAGGGTGGAGGGAGAGAGGGGGAGAGAGAGGGAGAGGGAGGGGAAAGATAGGGAGAGGGAGGGGGAGAGATAGCGATATATATAGAGAGAAAGGGTAAGAGAGGGAGGGAGAGAGAGGGGGGAGAGGGGTGAAGGGAAATGGAGAGAGAGGGGGAGAGAGAGAGAGGGGGAGAGAGAGAGGGGGAGAGAGAGAGAGGGGGAGAGAGAGAGAGGGGGAGAGAGAGAGGGGGAGAGAGAGAGAGGGGGAGAGATGGGAGAAGAGAGGGTCGAGAGAGGGGGAGAGAGAGGGGGAGAGAGAGAGGGGGAGAGAGAGAGGGGGAGAGAGAGAGGGGGGGAGAGGGGGAGAGATGGGAGAAGAGAGGGTCGAGAGAGGGGGAGAGAGAGGGCGAGAGAGCGATACAGGGAGGAGATGGATGAGGGGAGGGTGCAGGAAGCAGACATTGGTCAGTTCTCGAAATATTCTGCCGTGTGAATATGACTATCGAAAAAGCTCGCTGAACTCGCATTTTTCATGATCCGCTAACTTCGACCATTATTTTTAATAATCACTGTCACTCGGCAAGTAACCTCTACATATATGGTCTGTTTTTATATATTTCGCGATATATGCACTATGGTGTATGCTTTTTCTGAGGTTAAAAAAAGCACTTACCGTCACATGACAAACGCTGTGCATTAGCTGCCGCTCCACAATAAAAAAAATAAAAAAACCAGTTTCCTTTCGCTAAAATTTGTTTGATCAAATTAACAAAAATACGATAATAAAAAAAGTAAACTGAGGGATAAACAATATGAAGAAAACAAACGTACAATCGATCCTCTTTCTTTTCAAGTTCGTAACGGTGCAACAGTTACATTAATGTGATAGCACTAATTAACCATACCTTGTCAACCAAGAAACAAAAAACAAAAGAATACCAACAACAACAACAAAACAAAACAATTATCACAAAACACTGATGTAATGTTTTAGCTAATTCACTGCACAGAGGTTCATTTTGGTTTCAGAGACCCAAGCAGCGATTGTGATTGGTCAACCCCAATACTGACCCGCACTTTGCTATACCTTTTCTAACGTGTGAAGACAGATGGCTTCTGATGTGTAAAAAGGGTCACCAAGGGTTGCAGCGAAGAGCAGCCTTGGAAATTAGAAACTATGCGCTCGCGATAATGAGAATTCGCTGATGATACTGGAAGCGGGACCGTTTTTACCCCATCATTTAGGCAACCATACCCCGCCTTCGGGGGAAACATGCTGGGTATTTTCGTGTTTCTTTAACCCACCGAACTCTGACATGGATTACAGGATCTTTTCCGTGCGTACTTGATCTTGTGCGTGCGTGTACACACGAAAGATAATAAGCCACTAGCAGGTCTGCACATATTTAAGTTGACCTGGGAGATCGGACAAAGCTCCACCCTTAACCCACCAGGCGCGGCCGGGATTCGAACCCGCGACCTTCCTCTTGCTCACAGTAGGCCGATGTCTTATCATCTGGGCCACTGCGCCCGTCGCTTTAACTGATGAAATGTCGTCTGGGTTACACTCTAATCTCAGGCGCACCTGCACGTCTCATACACACATACCAACACACTGGATGGTTTCCGAATATATGGCGATGTTTGCGACGTTGGGCATTGTTGATTGAAGCCGCTATATTGGAGAATCGTGAGGTCAAAGTTGGATCAAAATGTAAACAAACTTTACTGTATTCACTGACTCCCACCTTAAGCTGAAGTGTGACCACAATGACTGTTTTCGCAGAAATGTATTCAGATCTAAGCATGAGGGGCGCAATGGCCTCGTGGTAAAACCCCGGCCTCCCAAGCGGTAGGTCGTAGGTTCGAATCCTGGCCACGCTGGGTGGGGTAAAGGTAGAGATGTTTCCGATCTCCCACGCCAACTTATGTGCAGACCTGCTAGTGCCTTATCCCCCTTCGTGCGTACACGCAAGCACAAGACCAAGTGCGCACGGAAAATATCATGTAATCCATGTCAGACTTCAATGGGTTATACAAACACAAAAATACCCAGCATGCTTCCTCCGAAAGCGGCGTATGGCTGCCTAAATGGCGGGGTTAAAACGGTCATACACGTACAAATCCACTCGTGCAAAAATACGAGTGTACGTGGGAGTTTCAGCCCATGAATGCAGAAGAAGAAGAAGAAGATCCAAGCATAACGAGCGTGACAAATTATTGTGGGTTTTTTTTTCAATCAATCAATCAATCAATGAGTCTTATATCGCGCATATTCCTTGGGTACAGTACACGCAGACACACACACACACACACAGATAGATAGATAGATAGATAATTTATTGCCAAGTGTACAATACATGAATGAACATAAAAAATACACGAGGAAAGCAGCTTGCTGTGTGATAAAAACAAAAATAAATAGCATTCATACATCACTGGCGCATAGCATCATACACACACACGCACACACACACGCACACACACACACACGCACACACACACACACACACACACACACACACACACACACACACACACACACACACACAACAAAAGAAAAGTCTGTTCTGCATGTAAACAGCATGCTCACGTGTCCAAATGGATGGATGCTCTGTGGTAGATAAGCCTCAAATGAATTTGGCGAAGTCGGCTTCGTGAAGTCTACTTCACAAACCTGACTACACGAAGCCTTGCCACGGAATTTTCGGTAAATAAGACTTTGCGACGTCTGAATTATGAACAGCATGAACCGAGGGAGAAAAGTACGTTTTTCTCGGCTGTTTTTAAAAGCACATGTCAGATGCTGTGGGTTTGTTTTTCTAATTGGCGGTCAAAATGATGTTCCCTGACCTGCCCTACTTTGTTTTTGTCGTTGGATTTAACTGTCATAGTGTAGAAATCCAAAATTAGATAGACAGCGTACATTGCGAAATCAAGAATAAAATAAAACAAGAACGCTGCTTGCTGGAACGTTTAATTTTGTGTTTGTACAGTTTTGTGTTTGTACAGTTTTGTGTTTGTACAGTTTTGTGTTTGTACAGTTTTGTGTTTGTGTTTGTACAGTTTTGTGTTTGTACAGTTTTGTGTTTGTGTTTGTACAGTTTTGTGTTTGTGTTTGTACAGTTTTGTGTTTGTACAGTTTTGTGTTTGTGTATGTACAGTTTTGTGTTTGTACAGTTTTGTGTTTGTACAGTTTTGTGTTTGTACAGTTTTGTGTTTGTGTTTGTACAGTTTTGTGTTTGTACAGTTTTGTGTTTGTACAGTTTTGTGTTTGTACAGTTTTGTCAAAACATAAACGTTCTACCACATGACCTTTCTTGTTTTGATTTTGTATTCTGTGACACTGCATATTTCAGGATTAACATTTTTGTGTGTGCTGTATTTAAATGCACATGTCTACTCATGACAAACTGGTGACGTATTTTCTTATGTCCGTAAATATAGCTCTTTGATTTTGAAAGCCTGGTTGTGTGTGTGTGTGTGTGTGTGTGTGTGTGCGTGTTTGTGTGAGTTTTTCTCTTCTTTTTTTCTTTTTTTTTTTTAACGATGATGGTGGGTTGTTTTTTTCTCATGATCTGACAGGAACCGATAAAACGGTCTATTCATAACGTAAAAATCGATGAAAGCTTTGCGCAGGAAAAAATATGTTCGTCATCAACAGAGGGGAAAAAGGCATTTTGTTTACGTGTTTTTTCGAGGATATTTGATTTTTGCTATACTTACATGTTTTTCAATGATGTTTATCGCTTTGTCTTCTTGGTGGTGTTTGTCATTTTTGTGTATTTCTTGAGTGAAGACCCTAGAGTTCTCTCCCTTTCTTCGCCCTGCCTCCTCCTCTCTCTCTCTCTCTCTCTCTCTCTCTCTCTCTCTCTCTCTCTCTCTCTCTCTCAGTCTATATCGCCTTGTCAGTAACGTTGAATTTGCCACAATCAAGTGTCATGGTTTAATGGCGGAAGTACCCACAAACTAAACAAAATAAATCTAAACGCTTCCTTAAAAAGAGCTGTTAACAAAAAGTTAGGTAAGAGGACAGGGGGCACGCACAAAAACATGCGTGCTTCCTTCCACTTCCTAAATCTCGGAAGCTTTCATAAGCACAGCCGCAGTTAAGCCCAATTTCGTCAGTGATATATCTTTATCAACCTAATCCCCAAAAGCGAGGGGGCTATATCACCCTTATATCCCACACTTATCGTCACATACCAGGGCCGGACCCAGGGGGGGGGGGGGGGGGGGTTCCAGGGGTTCCGGAACCCCACCCCTGGAAAAAGCATGTACCTTGCTTTGACTTTTACTAGTTTTAGCACCAAAACAATGCTGCTCTTAACCCTCAAAACAAGGCCCAGAATGCACCAGATTGCACAGATTTTAACCGTTTTTCAAAAATTTTCCGGGGGAGCATGCCCCCGGACCCCCCTAGTTCGCGCGCCTGCTTTGCAGGCGCGCGCTTGTGGCTTCGCCACTTCGCTGATTTGCCCCCCCAAAAAAGGAGGAACCCCCCCCCCCCCCTTACAACTCATTTGGTCCGGCCCTGCATACCACAAATCCTAGACGAATGACGGGCATATTGGAATGAGGAACACAAAAGAGTCGAGTCAGGGGGGATAACTCTACTCAAACTCTGCCACCTTGCGTGCAAGTTTAGGAATAACACCCAGATTACAGTGTTTGACTTTTCTCTCTGTTTAGGTAAAATGTGCGTGTGTTGTGGTGAACAGACAGATTTTGTGGTCAGATTTATCAATTACGTTCGCCTTGATAGTGGGATTTAGCCGAAGCAATGGGGTTTATGGTTTTAAGATAGCCGCATGAGCTGTATGCAGTTTATTTCTGGAATATCACGTAGTCTTCGTCAAAAGAAAAATCCAATACCAAGAAAGAAAGATAGGAAGGCAGGAAGAAAGACATGAAGAAAGAAAGAAGGAGAGAAAGAATGACGATAATCGCAAATTAAGCAGTGGTACTCTTTCAACAACAAAACAAGAACGCTGAGGCGTGATTATCCAATTCAGTCAATCTAATGCTCTTGGACACACACACACACACACACACACACACACACACACACACACACACACACACACACACACACACACACACACACACACACACACTCACACATACCTAGGGAGACAAACCTCATCCTCCGCCCTCGTTAAATCATTCAATGTCAAAAGAAATACGACAGGAAAGAATGCCAGTCGTGCATTGGTACTTTATGAATTGGACTCTTCGATCCAGATCGACGGACGAATTAAAGGACCTGCTACATGTATTAGCAAAGTACAGGGTGACCCAAAAAAAAAGAGTACCCAAACAAAACGTCATAAATTGAACAAAAATAAAGCAATCTTCATAAAATTTATTTACACACACAAGTAGCCTCTGCATGATTTGCACAGAAAATTTTAGCGTTCTAGCTTGTCGTTCAGAAAAGTTATGCTCATTCTACAGAACATGCTCCAAATGGCCTCCCCCGGATTTAAATCCCCCAGATTTCTATCTTTGGGGGTTCCTGAAAAACAACGTCTACAGGAACAACCCACAGACAATCACAGAACTCAAGAGAGCCATCACAACAACCATTCGCGGAATCTCGCAACAGGAGTGTGTGCAGGTGATTGATAACTTTGCGCGGCGAGTTCAAGTTTGCCTGCAGCGGCGCGGAGGCCATTTTGAGCATGTTCTGTAGAATGAGCATAACTTTCCGGAAAGACAAGCTAGAACGCTCAAATTTGCTGTGCAAATCATGCAGAGGCTACTTGTGTGTGTAAATACAGTTTATGAAGATTGCTTTATTTTTGTTCAATTTATGACGTTTTGTTTGGGTACTCTTTTTTTTGGGTCACCCTGTAATTCAATGAAAAGCAATCGAAAATCCAACGAGAACGAATCCAAAGACAAAGGAGAAAAAACAAGAAGGTTATACAGCAAACCATAAAAAAATAAAAGTACGTACCAAATGGTGTGAAATGGTTTGCTTCATCGGTCACTTTGCATCAAAAAACGAGTTCACGCAACATCTCGCATTCAGTCTCGTTCTCGTGTCATTTCACTTTCTCGACATGTCGACTGATGTATCTGGATGTCACGCTCATGTCTAACAATAACTGCTAATATTTACCCTTTTTTTCTTTATTCAGTGTACCCATAAAAAGGCGTTGACCACATCAGACTCAAGTGCACCTGGACTCCTCTGACAGAGAAGCAGAAACCAGGTACAATATTTGCATACGGACCAATCGGGAACTACCGAAAAAAAAGTGGTCCAAAATAGCGACACAAACATGGTGAAAGAAGAAGAGGATATGAGCGATGAGGGGGAGGGGGACGGGGTGAGGAGGAAGGGAGTGAGAGAGAAGGGATTGGGGGGGGGGGAGAGGAGATGGGGCGGGGTAGAGGAGGGATAGGACTGGTGCGCGAAGTCGCAAGAGGTGTGAGTAGGGAAGAACATGATAAATGGTTGGGTGGGAAGGGGTTGTTAATTGGTAGGAGGAAGGCGGCGGTAGGGGGGGGGGGGTAGGGGATTGGGGGGGGGGGGGTGGGCAGGGGCAGGCAGGGAGGCCAGACAACGAAAAAGGTGAAGAAGAGTTGGACGCGCATGTGGGTAAGGGGGGGGGATGGGGGGCGGATCACCGTGTGTACATATTGGCTGGTGTTGTTTACAGATAGTCACCAGGTAGTTAAGGCCATTTAGCATTGGTAGATAGGCCAACATCGCTCGGGGGCTAACACCCGTTTGGCTGTCTACCCGTTTGTTTGCTGTGTCCACCCGGGGTGCGTGACGCGGCACAGAGGCGCGTGGGAGGGTGGCTTGCTCCTTGCATGTCGGTCATTAAAGGGGTAGCACGTACCCGGAATATAGTACCCGGTGCAATTTGCGGCAATTATAGCAATGCTACATGTCTTATTGCGATGGCTCAGTGCGAAGCCAATCAGTGAAAAAGACCTTAAATCCATTATTCTGAAGTCCAAACCAACAACTTGTCCACTTGATGCCATACCCACACCACTGCTTTTTGATAATCTTGATGTGTTGTTGCCAACTCTTACTCAAATTGTCAATGATAGCCTGTTATCTGGTGTTTTTCCATCATTGTTCAAAACTGCACTTGTCAAACCACTTCTCAAAAAACCTAGTCTTGATGTCAATATTTTCAAGAATTATCGTCCTGTATCTAACTTATCATTCTTGTCCAAAGTTTTTGAAAAGGTAGTTTTGAAGCAGCTGTTGTCATGTTTGAACACCCATGCTTTGATCTCGCACTCTCAGTCCGCTTATCGCCCTTCTCACTGTACTGAAACAGCCCTACTTAAAGTAATCAGTGACATTCTGTCTGCTCTGGATGGTGGTGATGTGTCAGTGCTTACCCTACTTGACCTTTCTGCAGCGTTCGACACGATTGACCATGTCACGCTTCTCCATAGACTTCAGACTCTGTACGGCATATCCGGTCCACCGCTAGCATGGCTTGAGTCCTATCTCATTGGCAGGACTCAGGCTGTGCTTGTCGATGGCCAGATGTCTGCTCCAGCCCCACTTTCTTTCGGCGTTCCTCAAGGTTCAGTACTCGGTCCCATCCTTTTCATCATGTACACTAAGCCCCTCTCCACACTGATTCAAAACCATTCTGTTTTAAATCAGTCTTTTGCTGATGACACCCAGCTGTATAAACCCAGTCCCCCTGCAGAGACACATTCCGCCATCCAGACCATTCAGACATGCATCACTGATGTTAAATCTTGGATGGTCGATAACAAACTCAAGCTGAATGATGATAAGACTGAAGTCTTACTGTGCAAAAAAAAGAACACTACATTTCCCTCTCCCCAACCTGTTTCTGTTCAAATAGGCAATACCGACATTCTTTTCTCACCATCAGCTAGAAACCTTGGATTCACTCTTTCATCTGACATGACCCTTAACAAACATATATCTTTAGTCTGTAGAGCAGCTTATTTTGAGCTTCGTAAGATCAGCACCATTCGCCACACACTCTCCTCTAAAACAACTAACACTCTTGTCTGTGCCTTTGTTCTTTCTAAACTTGACTACTGCAACTCTCTTCTCTCTGGCTGTCCTCTGTACCTCCTGCATAAACTACAAAAAGTCCAAAACTCGGCAGCACGCCTCATTCTCAAAGCACGAAAACGAGATCACGCAACACCACTTCTTCACACACTGCACTGGTTACCTATTCAAGCCCGCATTGACTACAAACTGTCCACCCTCTGCTTTAACTTCTTTTCTGGCTCGTCTCCTGCTTACTTCTCTGAACTCCTCACCGTCTATTCTCCAGCAAGACAACTCCGTGCCTCTTCTGACTGTCGCATCCTTACCATTCCACACACCAAAACTAAACCATAGGGACAACGCACTTTTACTTTCTGCGCACCCACACAATGGAATTCTCTCCCCTTTCACATCCGCCACTCTCAGTCACCCAAATCATTCAAACGAGCACTTAAAACGCACCTCTTCAAGAAATACAACCCCTGATTTTGTTTTCTCAGTCCATCAGTAGGCTACATGTAGTGTATTTGTTGTTTTAGTGATAATGTATATAAACATCTGGGACTGTTTTCAGCATTGTTGGTAATATGTTCTGTTTGATTAAGGGTATTCAGCTGGTATTTCCTTGGTTTGTTTTACTACCTATTTTATTCATGTTTTTATTACTTAGTTAGTGGAAGAATCTTTTGTAATGTATGTTTGATGGTGCATGCTTTTAATTAAGCGTTGTTGACTATGAATGTAGATGTAAATGCTTGTATAACTGTGTTTTAATTTTAAATGTGTCAAGCGCAAAGAGCATAATTGTAAAGTTATGATGTTGCGCTATATAAATGCTCATTTATTATTATTATTCTTAAATTCACTGAACCTGTCACGTTTAGGTAAACGCAGCCTCTACGGCTTTCAGTCATGCCTCAGACAGATACCCGTTTTTTAAAAAAAATACCAAGTTTCATTGACTTTCATGCAAGGAGTTAAAAACTGCAAATTTGTTACGAATTATTTTGGTCTGTGGAAGAAACGCACTCGACCAGGTTCACATGAGGTCACGCACGTGAACTAATTAGGTCAACAGCCTACATAAAAGTCTATTAGTCTCCGCAAGAAGGATAATTTGTTTCTATTTTGGGTACTTTACGTCAAAACATTGTTTTTGATTACGTACGAAAATTGTAAAAGATGGTATGGGGGTCCATTTTGGCATACCGCACACAGCCTTCAGCCCCAGAACGTGTTCACGGGAAATGTTAATTACTATTTGGCGGGAGATGCGAACTGTCAAACCGCATGAAGTGTTGTTTGACTGGCAACACTAAAGGTACGTGTAGGCATCTGTGAGGTAGTTGTGTGAAGATTTTGCCTGTTTATATCGTAAAGTGCGACAACAAGACAAATCTTTGCTCGCCATGCTGTGACCCCTGCACTGCATCTTTAAGGCTGTCCTTGTTGTGACCCCTACACTGCATCTTTAAGGCTGTCCTTGTTGTGACCCCTGCACTGCATCTTTAAGGCTGTCCTTGTTGTGACCCCTGCACTGCATCTTTAAGGCTGTCCATGTTGTGACCCCTGCACTGCATCTTTAAGGCTGTCCTTGTTGTGACCCCTGCACTGCATCTTTAAGGCTGTCCTTGTTGTGACCCCTGCACTGCATCTTTAAGGCTGTCCTTGTTGTGACCCCTGCACTGCATCTTTAAGGCTGTCCTTGATGTGACCCCTGCACTGCATCTTTAAGGCTGTCCTTGTTGTGACCCCTGCACTGCATCTTTAAGGCTGTCCTTGTTGTGACCCCTGCACTGCATCTTTAAGGCTGTCCTTGTTGTGACCCCTGCACTGCATCTTTAAGGCTGTCCTTGTTGTGACCCCTGCACTGCATCTTTAAGGCTGTCCTTGATGTGACCCCTGCACTGCATCATTAAGGCTGTCCTTGTTGTGACCCCTGCACTGCATCTTTAAGGCTGTCCTTGTTGTGACCCCTGCACTGCATCTTTAAGGCTGTCCTTGTTGTGACCCCTGCACTGCATCTTTAAGGCTGTCCTTGTTGTGACCCCTGCACTGCATCTTTAAGGCTGTCCTTGATGTGACCCCTGCACTGCATCATTAAGGCTGTCCTTGTTGTGACCCCTGCACTGCATCTTTAAGGCTGTCCTTGTTGTGACCCCTGCACTGCATCTTTAAGGCTGTCCTTGTTGTGACCCCTGCACTGCATCTTTAAGGCTGTCCTTGTTGTGACCCCTGCACTGCATCTTTAAGGCTGTCCTTGTTGTGACCCCTGCACTGCATCTTTAAGGCTGTCCTTGTTGTGACCCCTGCACTGCATCTTTAAGGCTGTCCTTGTTGTGACCCCTGCACTGCATCTTTAAGGCTGTCTTTGATTGAGCCCGATGTTGACTTCGCGAACAATTCGCTAAGTCTTTTTACCGATAATTCAAGGCCAAATCTTCGTGCGGCGAGCTTCGTGAAGTAGACTTCGCGAAGACGACTTCGTTTAATTAATATTGGGCTTCAGATCAAGGTAACATACTGCTTTTAAGTTTTATTTGGACATTCAGAAGTAACAGGCGCCTCGAAGGCCTTTTAATTGAAAGTACGCTCTTACCACGGACGTAAAAGTTGCAGGTCCGTGGCTCATACACTAGATACTAGCCTGGACAGGTCTGTGGTGGCGTGCATGATCTTGTGCACGGTAAGGATGGTACACTAGATACCAGCCTGGACAGGTCTGTGGTGGCGTGCATGATCTTGTGCACGGTAAGGATGGTATCTAAAACACCGCTAAGGCATTGTCCCTTTAAACCCGCCCACAATCACTGTGTCTGACTTAGGAACGCAAATTGTTTGGCAGAGAGGAAATCCTTCATTCCGGCATAACTGCACACACGCACCCCATCACTCCCCCCCCCCCCCCCTCCCGCATCCCCATTTCCTCCCCTCCCCCCCCCCCCCTCCACATTACCTCCATACCCCTACTTCTTCAACTCCCTACATTTTACTAGCTTACCCCCAACACCCCACCCCTGCAAAAACACACACCGGAGCAGACGCAGATTCAACCTGAGAGGAAGGGCAAAAAGTAATATCGGAAAACATGCGAAACACGCACACCCCCACGACCCCAATCATTGTTCACACTTATCGCGTAGAGAGGTACTTACCTGTCTCGTTTGCTTGTTGAAACAATGCCGGATAAATAGGAACATGCATTTCTACCTGTCGTTCTGTTTTGAATTGTTGGAAGAGCTAAGGGAGAGAACGCGTAAACAGAAAGTCATCTTAATTCCCGAGCGAGGTTTCAGGAGGATTATGGTTCAACAAATGTTGACAATATGTTTCTTTTCGGTTGAATCATTTATAAAAAAAAAAATTAAAAATCTAAAAACTGATAACTAACTTAATTAAGACGTGATAGAAGATAAGCGTACACCAAACGTCTGCAAAATGGTTCTACTCTGATAAATCATCTGTATTTGTTCTTAAACTTGTTTTCTTAAACAGAAGGCCATCTTAATTCAGAAGTAGTTGTAGTGTATTACTGACTGTACATCAAACGTTGTCAATATGGTTTTACTTTGATGAATCATCAATCATTTCTCAAACTTCTTTTTTTCTACAACAGAAACTCACATTAATTCAGCACTCGTTTCTCTTATTATGTTTTTAGAGGATTAACGTACATCAACTGTTTTCAATATGGTTTTACTCAGAAGAATCATGTATACTTTTTTGTGGAACTTTTTTCTAAAACAAAAGTCCATCTGAATTCAGGAGCGGTTCTTCGAGCCTTACCGTACACTTTGCTCAGATGAATCATCAATAATCGTTCTAATTTTTTTTCATGCCATGTAAACCCCTGTGTTTTTTGTTAATTCCTTGCTTATTTATATAATCCACTTTTGCCTTTGGGCTAATTTGCTTTTAGCTTGGTTCTTTGTTTGACTTTTACCATGTTCGTACTGTTTGTTAAATGGTTAGTTTGTTGGCTGGTTTAAATTTCGTTTCTTTCTCCAGGATTTTTTTTTTTTAAAGGGGTTAAAGGTACCCTCCTCCCCGTGTAAACGAACATGACCACAAATCCTTTCAGGTTTTGGTTTAGGATTAAGAGCACCCTACCGCTAAAATACATAATTATGTTCGAGGTATGATCCAAACAAAACCATCAAGTGTGATTTTCGCGAAGACTTGGCGTATCTAGTCCCAATTACGGCAGCCATTAGAACTACTCTCCTCCTACATCGATGCAAAGTCACAAAAATGCCTGAGCCAATCAGAAAAGCTCTTAAGATGGCCTTCTTTGGGTTGCTTTTGAGCTCTGATTTCACAGCTTTTTTGAGGTCCTGATTGCAGTGAAACAGCTGCGCATGGCTGCTTTGTGCGTGTGGCAGTAACAAACATTGACTATTTTAGCAACAACAAAAGTTTTTAAACAGATTGTGATTAGATGTTAAACAATAAAAAAGATGGAGTTACAAAAAGCTAAAGAAAGTTGTTTTAAATCAAATTGTTATACCTGTGAGAAAAAAGAAACTTCTATATTCAATATTTCTACCATAAACATACCAACTTACAATTCAAATACACCGCTTTGCCTATGTGCGCTGGCTTTCGTTTTTTCACTATTTGCCGTATCCTCTGTTACCGTCAGATTTGTGTGCTTGCTTGTTAATGGCGGAGGTTTTTCAATGTAAATATTTGAATTCACAAAATGATGAGGCGTGGGTCTTTTACGTCTACGTTTGTTTGGAAGTATTTAAGCTCTACAGTTGCACTGATTTTAGGATACGATGTCTAAAATGATTATGAATAAATACAGGAAAGGCAACACAAAGACACAATGAAAAAGAAATAAAAGAAGGATGAGAAAGAAGACGAAGCATTGCCGAGGTTTTGAGTGCATACATGTCAAACATGACAAGATGATGCTTGGGTTATTTAAAGAGAACGTAATATACTGATTTGTGTTTTTAACCTTCCGTTTCGACGTGAGTTTTTTGGTTCAGTTGTTACGAAACACGTGCAGAAACGCACTTAATGACCCCCCCTTTTTTTTTGTTCGACACACACACAAACAGATTCAAAAAAAGAAAAAGTGCAAGGTGAAAGTAAATTGCAAAAAGACAAAAGAACAAAAAAAAGAAGAAGAAAGATGGTAAAAATAAGAAACAAGAAGGGAAGAAAGAAAGAAAGAAAAGTAAGAAGGAATGACAGGCAGAAAGAAAGAAAAAATGTAAGACAGTAAGAATGAAAGAAAGAAAGAAAGAATGAAAGAATGAAAGAAAATAGAAAGAAAGAAAGAAAAAATGTAAGACAGTAAGAATGAAAGAAAGAAAGAAAGAATGAAAGAATGAAAGAAAATAGAAAGAAAGAAATAAAACAAGTGATAAACATGCAGAAAGAAAGAAAGAAATAAAATATTGACAGGCACACAGACAGAAATACAAGAAAGCAAGAAAGAAAGGTATTAATAGAATGATACGTTCAGGAAAAACAAACAAATTCTGTGTTAAGGAAATCGACATTATTATATCATAGAATATTTACTGTCACCAATCATTTATAAAACTACAACTGTAATTTTCGTGTTTCTATTCATATCAAGGTTGACAGACCAAAAGACAGACCGACAAAGATTCCGCCATGCTTTTAACGAATTGTTATATTAAAGCACAGTCCAACCTGTGTCCACGATTCGGCACAATATCTCAAATCTTACCGAGCTTTTACATGGTGTGAGATCATCTCTTCAATTGGACACATACCAAAAATCAACAGCGTGAATGCTTTCTGTGAATTGTGGGTATTTTGATTCTTAAAAAGCACTAGTGTCAATCTGGAAAATTGATTTGTCGGGAAATTCCGATTCTGCACAGGAGTCAGTCAGGATGTTGCTTGTGGGAATGTGACCAAGTGGAGGGATGGTCTTATCCCATGTAACACCCAGGCTGTTCATTGTGGGTATGTGACCAAGTGGAGGGATGGTCTTATCCCATGTAACACCCAGGCTGTTCAGTGTTGGTATGTGACCAAGTGGAGGGATGGTCTTATCCCATGTAACACCCAGGCTGTTCATTGTGGGTATGTGACCAAGTGGAGGGATGGTCTTATCCCATGTAACACCCAGGCTGTTCAGTGTTGGTATGTGACCAAGTGGAGGGATGGTCTTATCCCATGTAACACCCAGGCTGTTCATTGTGGGTATGTGACCAAGTGGAGGGATGGTCTTATCCCGTGTAACACCCAGGCTGTTCATTGTGGGTATGTGACCAAGTGGAGGGATGGTCTTATCCCGTGTAACACCCAGGCTGTTCAGTGTTGGTATGTGACCAAGTGGAGGGATGGTCTTATCCCATGTAACACCCAGGCTGTTCAGTGTTGGTATGTGACCAAGTGGAGGGATGGTCTTATCCCATGTAACACCCAGGCTGTTCAGTGTTGGTATGTGACCAAGTGGAGGGATGGTCTTATCCCATGTAACACCCAGGCTGTTCAGTGTTGGTATGTGACCAAGTGGAGGGATGGTCTTATCCCGTGTAACACCCAGGCTGTTCAGTGTTGGTATGTGACCAAGTGGAGGGATGGTCTTATCCCATGTAACACCCAGGCTGTTCATTGTTGGTATGTGACCAAGTGGAGGGATGGTCTTATCCCATGTAACACCCAGGCTGTTCATTGTGGGTATGTGACCAAGTGGAGGGATGGTCTTATCCCGTGTAACACCCAGGCTGTTTATTGTGGGTATGTGACCAAGTGGAGGGATGGTCTTATCCCGTGTAACACCCAGGCTGTTTATTGTGGGTATGTGACCAAGTGGAGGGATGGTCTTATCCCATGTAACACCCAGGCTGTTCATTGTGGGTATGTGACCAAGTGGAGGGATGGTCTTATCCCATGTAACACCCAGGCTGTTCATTGTGGGTATGTGACCAAGTGGAGGGATGGTCTTATCCCATGTAACACCCAGGCTGTTCATTGTGGGTATGTGACCAAGTGGAGGGATGGTCTTATCCCATGTAACACCCAGGCTGTTCATTGTGGGTATGTGACCAAGTGGAGGGATGGTCTTATCCCATGTAACACCCAGGCTGTTCAGTGTTGGTATGTGACCAAGTGGAGGGATGGTCTTATCCCGTGTAACACCCAGGCTGTTCATTGTGGGTATGTGACCAAGTGGAGGGATGGTCTTATCCCATGTAACACCCAGGCTGTTCAGTGTTGGTATGTGACCAAGTGGAGGGATGGTCTTATCCCATGTAACACCCAGGCTGTTCATTGTGGGTATGTGACCAAGTGGAGGGATGGTCTTATCCCATGTAACACCCAGGCTGTTCAGTGTTGGTATGTGACCAAGTGGAGGGATGGTCTTATCCCATGTAACACCCAGGCTGTTCAGTGTTGGTATGTGACCAAGTGGAGGGATGGTCTTATCCCATGTAAAAGCCTGGCTAGATCTGAGATAGTATGAGCAGAATCGTTACACGGGTGGAACTATATCTCTGATATAACAAAAAATCGTTTCAAACGTGATGGAATCTTCGTCTGTCATGCTTGATATGAGGAGAAAAGTAGATCTGAGATAGTGAACACAACTGTTTTCACGGGAACGACTGTACCTTTAAACGAAGCAGATTTCGACAAATGTGTTTATTTGACACTGAAAAACGAAAACGACCTTGACCCTTTAAAATAACGATCAGAAACAACCAGGTTTTTGAGTAGGATAAGAAAGACCACTCCTCCACGTCGACGTATTATTCAACATTCTGACTGCTTTCTTTTAAACACAGTTGTGTTGTATGAATTTATTTCTGAAATAGCCATCAGCTTTAATGCATGATATTCATTTGCTTTCACGAGAAGGAGCGTGCGTTTAAGGGAGAAGGAGCGTGCATTTAAGGGAGAAGGAGCGTGCATTTAAGGGAGAAGGAGCGTGCATTTAAGGGAGAAGGAGCGTGCATTTAAGGGAGAAGGAGCGTGCATTTAAGGGAGAAGGAGCGTGCATTTAAGGGAGAAGGAGCGTGCATTTAAGGGAGAAGGAGCGTGCATTTAAGGGAGAAGGAGCGTGCATTTAAGGGAGAAGGAGCGTGCATTTAAGGGAGAAGGAGCGTGCATTTAAGGGAGAAGGAGCGTGCATTTAAGGGAGAAGGAGCGTGCATTTAAGGGAGAAGGAGCGTGCATTTAAGGGAGAAGGAGCGTGCATTTAAGGGAGAAGGAGCGTGCATTTAAGGGAGAAGGAGCGTGCATTTAAGGGAGAAGGAGCGTGCATTTAAGGGAGAAGGAGCGTGCATTTAAGGGAGAAGGAGCGTGCATTTAAGGGAGAAGGAGCGTGCATTTAAGGGAGAAGGAGCGTGCATTTAACGGAGAAGGAATTTGCCTTGAAGAGGTATAAGCACACATGTGACGTGTGTGTACATCCACAAACACAGCGAGTCAACTTTACTATGTATACGTCATTAATTGTTATCTTTATCTTTGGCAAAATGTTCTATAAACCGCGCGCGAGCCCGAAGCCTTCCATGCTAAATCCGCCGCGGCCGCCATAGTAAACTGTTACCCTTGTAATGAAAAGCTGTGACCCTGTTCAAAACTCCTTTTATTTCAGGCGTATGACAAATGTCGACACTTGTCGTGACTGGGGTAAGTAGCGGGTCAACATTGCGTGTGCACGCTTGTGGACGACGCTGCGACATTGCGACTCCCTCTTCTCTATCCCTCCGATTTTCACTACCCCTTCCCCCCCTTCTCCTATCCTCCTCCCCTCCCCCCTCCCCCCCCCCCCTCCTCGATCCCTACCCTCCTTTGTTTTCCAAACCAAAATCCCTGTTCTTTTCTTCTTTTTCTCACTCTCTCCTATCCCCCTTTTCTCTCCCCTCTGCTTCCACCCCCAGCCACCTCGATCCCTACCCTCCTTCATCTTCCACCCCCAGCCACCTCGATCCCTACCCTCCTTCATCTTCCAAACCCAAATCCCTTTTTTTCTCTTTTTCTATTGCTTTATAGTTTATTTTCTGCAATCTCCCAATATAGTCCGTGTCTGCGGTTCATTGTCACTCTCGATGGACTTCTAAGGGGCTCCGCTCACCTATGTAACTTCAGTAGGACAGACGACGCACTGCAGCTTATCCCAGCCCGCTACACGTTGCATGAAAGGAAAACAGGCCAAGTACTCGTCATAATCCCTGTCGCGGCATAAATAATAGGCCGTGCGTCGTCTGTGCAGCTGAAACTGCGCAGGTATATTCTGCCTATAATGTCCACTCTTAATTCAGCAGGTGGCGTCACTTGCACAGGGTTATTTTGCTCTCTCTCTCTCTCTCTCTCTCTCTCTCTCTCTCTCTCTCTCTCTCTCTCTCTCTCTCTCTCTCTCTCTCTCTCTCTCTCTCTCTCTCTCAACTCAGTTCAATTTTCTAATTTTTTTGTCCCTCGAGGTGGGTGACACCCGGCCTCTCACTCCCACCATTTCCCTTTATAAATCTGGATCCCGAACATATCAGTTGTTATCTTTTCTACTTTTGTACCTTTCATTTCTACTGACTCCGAACATTCTTTGCTCAGTAGAACGCGTCCTTATAACTTGCATAACATCGATGCACTATTTCTCTCAAATAGTTGTTTCCACTTTGAATTAGAGAAAACAAGAAAGCATTCTTTAACTAGGAATTAGCCATGAAACCATATCACTTATTTACAGTGTGGCTCTGGCCTGGCCTTATGACAAATCTTTATTTCTGCCAAAGTTTTCTTCAACAAGGCATCTGCTTTGAGGCTCTGACTTAAAGCCAATTTACTGACAGTTTCTTTTTAAAACTATTTGTAGGATGAGGAAGCAAAGAAGAATTCCGTTCAGATCAATCAATCACTTGTCACAACATGACACACATACCGCAAGCTTACGAATGCTTGGGAACTGAAGTTATGCCGCGTTTTATGACATCGTCGGCTAAACACAAAAACAGACACATAAAAAGAAAAGAAATTATAGCTTGAGGAAAATATTCCGCCTTAGGTATTTTTCAATGAATTTGGTCCGTGGTTCAAGTCCAAAACACACACACACACACACACACACACACACACACACACACACACATACCCGCACACACACACACACACACATACACACAAACACACACACAAAGACAGACACACACACATACACACACATGTTCACACACACACAAACACGCACACACGCGCACACACACATACACACACACACACACACACACACATACACAAGTAACTTATTTTTAGAAGACGAAGTTCAAGTTCGTCTTGGCAAATTTGTTACGGATTGTTTTAGCATTGTATAATGCATTATTATTATTTGTTGTTTGTTGTGTCAATAACTTTACTGGTTCATGACAATAAACATTATTCTATTCTATTCTATTCTATTCTACACACACACACACACACACACACACACACACTATACTCACGCATGTTAGCACGTTTGCTTCACGTGGTTAGATAAAGAAGTACACAAGCTTGCACGCAGTAATCAAACCATCAATATGCTATGGGACGAAATGAATGTGTGATAGGTTTTTTTCTGTCAAGAATTTCAGAGATTGAAAACATCAGCAAGAAATCACTTTCTCTACCTTTGTTTCTGTCTAACTAATGTATACAAAAACGAAGCCCCTGTTACATTTTGTTGTCAGCGTGTGGTTTTCGTTATGCAAGTAATTTGTTCTAAATGGCGTCAGGTTTCGACAGGAAAGAAAGAAACACATCTGCCTTTTCAATTTTGTTTGCGTGTGCTTCGGCTCCTAAACAGCGTTGATTAGTCAGTTTACTTTCTCGCTCTAGATATTCTTGCGTTTGATCGTCTTCTCAGTAAAGGGGAAAGGGAATGGAAGTGTGAAATTGTGTGTGTGTACTGTGTGTGTGTGTGTATATATATGTGTGTGTGTGTGTGTGTGTGTGTGTGTGTGTGTGTGTGTGTGTGTGTGTGAGTGGGTGTACATGTGACTGTCCGTCTGTCTGTCGGTGGGAGAAAGTGCGTGTTAGCATTCGATTGTGCGCGTGCAGGGATCGTCGAACTTGGTTCTGAACACGACGCCATTAATATCTGTTAAGAATTAAAACTTCAACATCAGTTCTCAATCAGTCAACGAGAGACCCCTTTCTTTTGTGAATATCTGCTCACACATTTCTTCTAATAGTTTTCAATCCGCCTGTTTGGTCAAACCGGTGCTGCTTATTCTTCTTCTTCTGCGTTCGTTATCATGGCCGTTAAATCTTCAGGTCGGTGGCTGCCATGGAGTCCGCAGTCTTCAGCAGTTCTGGAGCGGGTCTAAACCGGTGCTGAAGTATGAACATCACAGTTATTCCGAGTTACCGACCACACCACTCGTTTGTTCAAACTTTGTCACCCTGGACCTTGTCTCGTCTGTAAAGCATGAAAGTCGCTTACTCATGTCAATACTTGGGATTCTCTCAGGTGCCAGGAGATTGGTTCCGTACAACTCTCGCTTACTCTTGTTCCACATGTCGTATGCATTCAGAGCGCTTACGTCCATGTGTTTCTCTGATCTTGTCTATAAATGAATCCATATCAATACTAATCCGCTCGAGATCCAACCCGTATTAAGATAAACCCACGTCAGCATAAGTCCATCCGGGACCTTGTTACGGTCAAGGTCATTCTTTCTTTCTTTTTTTTTTATTAATTGGTGTTTAACGTCGTTTTCAACCGTTCAAGGTTATATCGCGACGGAGGGAAGGGGGGTGATGGAATAGAGCCACTTGTCAATTGTTTCTTGTTCACAAAAGCACTAATCAAAAATTTGCTCCAGGGGCTTGCAACGTAGTACAATGTATTACCTTACTGGGAGAATGCAAGTTTCCAGTACAAAGGACCCAACATTTCTTACATACTGCTTGACTAAAATCTTTACAAAAATTGACTATATTCTATACAAGAAACACTTAACAAGGGTAATAAAAGGAGAAACAGAATCCGTTAGTCGCCTCTTACGACATGCTGGGGAGCATCGGGTAAATTCTTCCCCCTAACCCGCGGGGGGTGGTCAAGGTTGATCTTGTGTTTCACGAGCAATTTCTCTGTTTGTCGTGATAGTTTACGCAGCACTACCAGAACGGCGTGCGGCTATGGACTTTAACACATCGCGCTAAATTCGCACTAATATGTTCTTTGCTGAAGAAAGACCTCATTATTTCATAATCGAAAGCTTGATTTGCAGACGTTAACTTTTCTAAGGAGGAAGGTATTTTTTTTCAATAGTTTGCCAGCATTTCAGAGTCGTACTGCAAATGCCCATGCAGTTATATTCTAATTAATCCTAATAAGTTATAATATGTGGGTTCTTCGATTGAACAAATAGCTTCATTCAGCGACTTTCAACTTTAAGGACTAACACCTTACATCAATAAAAACTATTTCTCGTCTGACAAAGATAAATCAAGTTTTCCTTCAACGGCAAGGCGGTTTTTCGTTTTTCTCTTTTCTTTTTCGAAGTGAGGAAGTTTTGCTGAGGTAAGCTGAAGACGGTCAATGCACACACAGTCTAATAACGACCGATACTTCTTAAACAAGCTCCGAGGCAAAAGAAAGCAAAGGAATCAGAATCAATTCGTGTGTTTGTTTCTGTCGCTTCTCTTCTTTTTAATAGTGTTACTTCACAACCCCAGGTGTGTGTGCACAGTCTATTGACAGAGACTTCCGCCGTGAACCTTGTGGTCGAAATACTGACACGGCTTCACGTTCTTTGCACACGTCAAACTCTTGGCTTGTTCAATACGTTTTCTTTTTTGAGAGCAATTTTCACCAAAGTACTTTGGCTTTAAATTAAAAACGTCCATGACCTCTTGTTTATGATTGCGTTTCCATTTTTAGGTTGCAAGATACATGTTCACACACAACGTTTTTCTTGTACTTCCTTCTTGTGGTTTATTGATAACTAGAATGAATACCCGCTTCGTCGGGTACCCGGCTTCGCCGGAAAGAAGTAGAGCCGAATGAAGAAGTAGTAGAGGAATACCCGGCTTCGCCGGTATGAAAGCGTTGTGGACAGTGACCTTCTAAAAATAGTAACGGGAATATCCGGCTTCGCCTGGATGAAAGCATTGTGGACAGTGACCTTCTAAAAATAGTAACGGGAATATGGATTGACGCCACACGAAGGAAGGGAGATAAACGCAAAACACTGGAGAAGATTCTTCTTCTTCTTCTTCTGCGTTCGTGGGCTGAAACTCCCACGTACACTCGTGTTTTTTGCACGAGTGGAATTTTACGTGTATGACCGTTTTTACCCCGCCATTAAGGCAGCCATACGCCGCTTTCGGAGGAACTGGAGAAGATAAGGAAGAGTTACTGGGAATGGATCTGGGAAGATGAACAGAAAAACCAAAATCGGTTCAGCGCTGCGCGCTGAGAGCATGTGTTGAAAATTCTCATCAACCAGGTTGTGTCCGGGGTCTACCTGAATATGCCCACCAAATTTGAAGCAGATCCATCGAGAACTTTGGCCGTGCATCGCGAACACACACACACACACACACACACACACACACACACACACACACACACACACACACAGACAGACACAAGTCGTATATATATATAGATGGTTTGTACATACTTTTTGCACAAAGGAATATTCGTATTGGTGGTTTTTTCTTCTTTGTTTTCTTTTCTCTTCTTCTTGTCGTTCGTCTCTCTTCTTTAATCCTGCCCTTTGTTCATCTTGTCGATGCGTTTAAGTTGAAAGATACTTTTTTTGGCATGGTCCCGAATTAACCCCGTGGATGTGACGTCACACACTGAAAGAAGAATGAACGCCTGAGATTCATTCAGCGGGATCGCCTGCATACACACGGGGTTCAATCGGAATAATGTCCATGTTTGCGTAGTTCTTGTTGTGGCCTATTGTTGTTGATTATTTGTAACAGTCTGTACTTATTTCTGTCACAAAGATATGTTTGTATTGACTTTTTCCGTACTTTCTCTTCTTTCCTTCTTTCGTTTCTTCAATTCTTGCTGGTGAAATTAAGTTGAAATAACATGTTTGCAATTTAATTATTTGTGGGTTTTTTTCTTCTGGAGAGCAGTTTCAGAAAATATCGACCATTTTACATTTCTTTAGTTGGTTAAGTTGCATTATACAACTCCTGCAATGCAACCGAGGGGTGGATTAAATCTAGTTGATTATTTTTAGACAAGTGAGAAATTAGAACGAACTACTTTGATTACACCAAAAATCACACGTGGATTATTCGAAGTAAGAATAAAGAGGGTTAAAAAATAATCAACACTAGAATTTATTTTTAGAACATTTGAAACCCAGACGATTGGACCCTGTTGCGGAAGAATACGTACAACGTTGACTCAAAACTGTAACAACAATGGCTGACGTGTATGAAGTACACGCATACCTCGCCAGGTTTGTTTCTGTGACTATAGTCGACAGACGATGCCATTTGCTTTGTGTGTGTTTTTGTTGTTGCTTACTGTACGTGTAAAATCCAGTTCTTTAACAGGCAACACACCTTGCAAATTTCCAGAAGCTGCAATCTGAAGCGACCTACCTCTGATTCTAGCAGACGATCTCTCCAATGTTTAACACAAAATCAGCAAACTCTCCTGTCACATAGAACGTCCATTATATAGTGCAATGTTGAAATGAAGTTACCGGTCTGAAACATTTAGTCGTTTCTTCTGAGACAATCCTTGTTCTCTTATCATCTACAGATTTACCGCAGCCTTCACCACGCGAAAGTCAGACTTTCGAACATATACAATCTACGTAGGCAAGCACGATACGTCATGACGTCATATGATTCCTAGCATATTGACGTAATGCTAAACATCCGGTTATCCCGAGTTTTCTCCGTAATACATGTCCGTGGGTTTTTCAATGTTCGGTTATTTCCGTGGCTTCATGCGGAAAGGGAACCGTCGTCTGCTATCAACGACATGGACCATTCTGGTCCTTGTTGCTGACAAAAACATGATTTTAACACAGAATGTAATGTCAGAATAGCTATATAAACGCTATTGTGTTTTAATCGTAGCAATGGGGTCCGATATTTAGACCAGACAAGTATAATGCCGACGAGTCGGAGACTAAGAATAAAGTAAAAGAATAGGGACTATTTGAATGACGCGCATTTGACACTCTGAGTGATTAGGCTGAAATGAAATTGCGTACAAAATGTCGTCTGCATGATTGCATGTTCGACCCGTGTTGTTCGTTGTATAAATAGCTTAAACAATGACGACAAGTCGTTGATTACTGGAAAATAAACCACTCGTGGGTATTTGCAGCCGCTTGGTAATTCACTCGTGTGCTCCGCACACTCGTGAATTACCAAGCGGCTGCAAATACCCACGAGTGGTTTATTTTCCAGTAATCAACTCGTGGTCATTGTTTAAGCTCTATTTCCTCAATGTAAGGCTTACAACCCGGCCTTAGTCACTTCTCGAAGAAAACGTCATGCCTTTTAAACTTCATTAATTTCATGAAGGAAGGCGGGGGGGGGGGGGGGGGGGGGCAAGAAGGGGCGAAGGTGGTTGGTCGGGTCTCCGTATACTCTGAAAATGTTCATTTTCTGACTTCTATGGAAAGCGATGTGTGGCCATTGACTTTACCCTCTGGTTTCTCTCTGTACTTCAGTCGTCTCGGTAAACATGAGGAAGTTTGGAGCCGTGTAAGATTACACAGTGACTTCAATGGGAATGACATAAGCGCTAACTTAAAGCGGCGTTCTTCACACCCAGTCACCAATACAGACAGTCAGACAGACAGACACCAACTCGTTCAAACATTCGCTTCAATGGGAATGACATAAGCTCATACTTAAACGGCGGCATTTTTTTACACACAGACACAGATACAGACAGACAGACGGACAAACAGGCAAACATACCGGGAAGACAGACAGTACAGACTAATGCATGATGGCGAGGTCAACACACACACACACACACACACGCACACGCACACACACACACACACACACACACACGCGCGCGCGCGCGCGCGCGCATTCAAAATAAATCCCGTTTACACTGGAAGGTCTGTGTCTTTAAAGTCACCGACAAGAGTTAAATGAATGAGAGCGTTAAGATAGCAGAGAAACCCTTGTTCACACTTATCAATTTAAATCACAGAATCGAAATTCACATTTTCACGTTTAATGAAAATGGACAATAAAGTTTTCTTTTTGTAAATTTGAATGTGGTATTCATTCTGCGATAAAAGTGACGCCGAGACATTTTGAAAGGTCGCACGTACAAGACTCTTTCGAGTTTCGTTCTCAAAACCGTCAGTATGTGATGATTTAGTGATGACGTTTACCTTGTGAGCTTCAACATTATATGAAAATCTGAAGAAAACAAGAAATTCCTCCGAGGTAGGAAAAACACCCCCGTTGGTCAAAGGGAAATAACCATTCTCACTGCCACCAACTGAGAAGGTTATTTCCCTTTGACCATTAATATCTCCCTCTATAAGTCCTTGTAGAATCTTAATCCACCAATAACTCCCTAACCGTGTGTTTGACTGGTCCCAATTTTTGTAAGGACCGTCTCAGGAATGTATAGAACCTGTTCACCAAGTTTGGTGACGATCGGTTCGTTCATTCTTGAGATCTATATGCGAACACAAACAAACAAACAAACACATGGAGCGAATCCTAATCTTAATCTTAATCCACCAATAACTCCCTAACCGTGTGTTTGACTGGTCCCAATTTTTGTAAGTGTAAGGACCGTCTCAGGAATGTATAGAACCTGTTCACCAAGTTTGGTGACGATCGGTCCGTTCATTCTTGAGATCTATATGCGAACACAAACAAACAAACACATGGAGCGAATCCTATACACACCCCTATACCGGGGGTGTAAAAACTAGACGATGGTGGGAATTTGAGCTAGTGTTAATGACAGACTGAAAGAAAAAACACTCATATTAACAATAGATCATTTATATAGCGCTTCTACAGGTTCATGTTCAAACAACATGATATGTACAAATAATACAAGTTGCATTAATAATGTCCATAATGAACAAAATATGAGAGAACCCTCAAATGCAGCTGCTAAAAGCAAGGGACATCACTCCTGAAACACACAGATAGGCGGATAGTGTCATAAACACAGAGGCGGAGAGAACAAAAGAAAACTGACAAAGAAAAGTTCATCAGTAAACTGCAACATTTCCTGGTTTTAGAACTCACTTTTCCCATAAGGTCTTGGCACCCAGAGAAGAAAGCGTGAAGTGATAATAGCTCAAGAAGAGAAAAGGCGTGCGTAGAATGAAATCAATTCCCATGTGTTCAGATCCCATCTGGTGGTGTGTAAAAGCCTTTCGTTTTTGAACCAACCCTTGCTGAAAATGAGACCGTGAATAAACTGAATCGTATTATTTCAGGTTTCTGTTTTTGTTGTTGTTGTTGTTGTTGTTTTTCTCAGCTTATATGCGCGAACTGGAACTTGGCGTCGTGGTTATTGTTAGTATTGTCTGTACATTCAGGCACGAACACGCCAAATGTGTTACAAGTGCTGCGCTCCACAAAAGATCGGACTACGCTCTAAATTGTAAAAAATAAAAATAAAAAATAAAAAAAAAGTGTTTACGATGTGTGTTACTTTTTCTACAAGAACTGTATGTCTCACCCAGTGTTCAAACCTGGTTACAGAAACTGTGTTCAAAAGTAGAAAACTTCAGTTTGCAGTGTATTGATGGTTTTTGGGAGGTGTCTCTCCGTCACACTGAATTTTCTTATTCTTTTATATGTTCTACTTTGCGTAAAACATTACGCAACCAAGAAACATGCTGGTATGTATCATCACGACCGCCTGGTGGGTTAAGGGTGGAAATTGTTTCGATCTCCCAGGTCCACTTATAGGCAGACCTGCTAGTGCCTTATCCCCCTTCGTGTGTTCACGCAAGCACAAGACCAAGTGCGCACGGAAAAGATGCTGTAATCCATGTCAGAGTTCGGTGGTTTATAGAAACACAAAAATAACCAGCATGCTTCCCCCAAAAACGGCGTATAGCTGCCTGAATGGCGGGGTAAAAACGGTCATACACGTAATAAAAAACCATTCGTGCAAAAACATGAGTGAACGTGGGAGTTTCAGCCCATGAACGAAGAAGAAGAAGAAGAGAAGTACGAGTCATCAACGTCACGAGGCCGGAAGTGCGGTGCACGTGCTAATAGAACTGTTTGGGCGCACTGGGCACATTGTGACCAACAGATACAGTTAATGGTAAACGAAATAATGGTTGATGTTGAACATCGAAAATTGGATGTGTCTTTATTTTTTTAAAGAAAAGAATCCGAACTGTTTTGGTTTGTAAAAAGTGTTATAAGAAAACAGGCGTTATAACATCGTTCTCCTTTATATGAAAAGCAATTGCAGATATGAATTGCTATGTTTTGAGATAGTTCTTTGTTTGTTTGTTTGTTTGTTTGGTTGTTTGGTTGGTTGTTTGGTTGGTTGTTTGGTTGGTTGGTTGGTTGGTTGTTTGGTTGGTTGTTTGGTTGGTTGGTTGGTTGGTTGTTTGGTTGGTTGGTTGGTTGTTTGGTTGGTTGTTTGGTTGGTTGGTTGGTTGGTTGGTTGGTTGTTTGGTTGGTTGGTTAATTGGTTGGTTAGTTGGTTGGTTGGTTGGTTGGTTGGTTGGTTGGTTAATTGGTTGGTTGGTTGGTTGGTTGGTTGGTTTGTTGGTTGGTTGGTTGATTGGTTGATTGGTTGGTTGGTTGGTTGGTTGATTGGTTTGCTGGTTGGTTGGTTGGTTGGTTGTTTGTTTGGTTGGTTGGTTGGTTGGTTGGTTGGTTGGTTGTTTGTTTGTTTGGTTGGTTGGTTGGTTGGTTGGTTGGTTGGTTGGTTGTTTGGTTGGTTGTTTGGTTGGTTGGTTGGTTGGTTGGTTGGTTGGTTGGTTGGTTGGTTGGTTGGTTGGTTGGTTGGCTGGTTGGTTGGTTGGTTGGTTGGTAGGTTGGTTGGTTGGTTGGTTGTTTGGTTGGTTGGTTGGTTGGTTGGTTGGTTGGTTGGTTGGTTGGTTGGTTGGTTGGTTGTCTGTCTGTCTGTCTATCTTTCTTTTTTTCTTTCTTTTTTTCTTTCTTTCTTTCCTTCTTTGTACAAGAAAAACATACAGCATTTTTAACTGAAATAACTCACTTACTGGTCCCAAACCCCATTGCCCCCTCGTCCTCGCAGGAAGATCGTTTGCGGTCAACTACCCAAGGAAGTGTTTATCAAACCGGGAATCCTTCCGCAGTCAGCTGCGCTGGACGTATAAAGAACTTCGTCTCTGTCAGGCCAGCATAGTCTCTGTCAGGCTAATATGTCATTATATCACACGCTAGATATCTTCGCAGCTGTTTTGCTTGCTTAGGCTATAGAAAGCGATTTCTGTCAAATCGTAGCATATCTTTTTTGGGGGGAAATGCATATTTTGATGTACGTATACACCTGGTTAGCAGGGCAAAAGAGGCCAATCAGTGTAAATACTAATTAGTGTGTGCGCGGGCTGGGGGGGGGGGAGGGGGGCTTGCATGGGGGAGAGAAAAGCCTGGGTCGGCGTATACATTTATTATTGAGATAGACCACTGTAGATGAAATCAAGAGACCAAGACTGTCCCAGAGAGAGAGAGAGAGAGAGAGAGAGAGAGACAATGACAATGACAATGACAATGACAATGACAATTCTTTATTTAACGAGGGTAGTAGATTAAGCAGTGGTCTGCTTTTTTACATCCAGAGAGAGAGAGAGAGAGAGAGAGAGAGAGAGAGAGAGAGAGAGAGAGAGAGAGAGAGAGAGAGAGAGACAGGCGGACAGAGAGAGACAGCTAGAGATGCACATTTTGATATAGTTTTGTTGTCGTTTTTGTCCACTGATGTTCGTTTTCCTTTGTAATTACTATATTGTGCACCTAGAATACATCAATAAAGTTCCGTAGATTACAACACACGGACAAAACTCCGTTCCAAACATGACATCACATTCACCATCCACTTTCAAACGTATTTACCAACGCCGAAAAAAAGATGGAGTACTGTGCTGTAAACGTTTAATTACGCGTATGTATAGATTTTCCCGCAATAGGGCGTATCTTGGGCGATTTCAACCGCTACACACAGCAAAAAAAGCACATCCAATTATGGTTATAAATGCGCCACCCCCCCCCCCCCAAAAAAAAAATTTAAATTAAAAAAAATTGCATTCAAGCGCCTGTTTCAACGCCACAAAATGAGAGCACAGTAAACGCTTACGAGTACGCATCCCAACGCAATAGGACGCACGCACCTTGTTCAATTTCAACCGCTTTAGACCGCGAAAAGGGCGTGCGCATCGAAGATGATAAATCTGCCAATGAAACGTGTCCGCATGGACCTAGGGCGCATTCAGAGACAAGCAGATAATGAGAAAGATACTGTGATAGATGTCAAGTGTTCGGTGATTGGATCATCGGTCGATTTTCAATCCCCTTTTGCTTCCCTTTTATCCTGCTGTCATCTTTGCTAAGAGAGCGTATACCCGGGTACGAGAGAAACGCGACGCGGCGTTCTCAATGAGACGAGAACCGACAGCGAATGAATAAACCAAAACGTCGCTTCTTGGCCCGCTCCTCCAAAGTGAATTATCTGACGTCAAAACAGAAGCAAACTTCGAGCAGACGTCACAGTACAAGAAATGGCGTCACGTAAAAATTCTGTCACTTCTGCTGCCTGTTTCTTCTGCTGTATGTCTCCCAAGAAACTGACAAAGAATTTCGAGAATGAATTTTGTCTCATGCTCAGTGACGTCGCCATATCAGTAGCAGAAAATAACTCGTGAGGTCAGTGCAAGGCCAGGCATGAATCAGTCGGTATCGTAGGTCATTAAATAATTCAGAGTTCCAGGAGCACTACGTGTAGCTAAGACGTGAACGTGTAGATACTGACGTCACCTGTGCGTGTCGAACAAAACCTGGTTCAGATACACACGACGTGTAGATCCTGGAAAACCTGTGACGTAATAGATGCTTTTGATTACGTTAAAAGGTGCATATGATTACGTTAAAAGGTGCATATGATGACGTTAAAAGGTGCATATGATGACGTTAAAAGGTGCATATGATGACGTTAAAAGGTGCATATGATGACGTTAAAAGGTGCATATGATTACGTTAAAAGGTGCATATGATTACGTTAAAAGGTGCATATGATGACGTTAAAAGGTGCATATGATGACGCTACCCGTACCCGTACACGGACAAGTACACGTTCGGGAAATAAGACTTTCTGGACCTCTCGCTCTTAATGACTTTAAAAGATGTTGATGTCTTTAACAAAATGACATCAAGTTTGCATAGGTGCATGTTGCCTTTTCTTGTTTTGTTCAAGCTTGAAAACAAAACCATGTTGTCTGGCAAATGAAACTTCCCACCACTCTTTTCTATGACTAATTTCTGCTGTTTTGAACCCTTGGGGTGAATAAGGGACGCACTTTATACATGTACGAAGATACCCAAGCTGGGGAAAAATCTCTTAAAAGACAAGCAGAAGAAGTATTGGTTACTGTTCTTGCTCGGACAATATCAACGTTGCGCACCGGCTTTTAAGCGTTCGATCCAAATAAACACAAAGTACATTCTACCGCAGAAGAATTAAGAATCACAAAACAAGAAAGGTAGGTTGTTGGAACGTTTGTTATTGACAAAACAATACATTCACAGATATTTCGACCCAACGGTCTTGTAAGTGAACAGACAAACAAATATTCACACAAAACCTATCTTGATAGTTCTATCAGTTTACGTTCACTCGTCAGGAAGCCGAGCGAATGAATGTTCATTCAACAAAAAAAAATATTTTTGGATTTGCAAAAGAATTAAGCTTGCCAATAGCCCAAAAAGCGATGGCGTGGTCAGTTGTTCCAAATGAATGCTTTACAGTTTATCAATCATTGCTGTATTGAAGCCCACATGAATTCGAATTCAAACGTCTGTTTTTGCACACATACCTCGAATAAAACATAGTTTTTGCAACACCCCTTATTTCATATTATTGTTGCAACTTTCCAGAGCTTAACTTGATTTTCTTGTTTCACCCATTCCAGTTGAACAGATTCTGACAGAACACTGTGTTTTGTTTGGTCAAGTGTATTCCTTTTCGAACCGACAATTAACTCTATTACCCTCTTCTCTCAGTTCCTTGACTTTGCAAAGAGCCCGTCAACATGTGTCCATGCTAAACGCACTATTGGCACCATCAATGCCTTACATTCTCTTCATCATGTCATTTTCTAGTCAGCTGAGAAAAACCTTTGATAGCAACCTACTTGAGACTCGACGTAGTGTAGTTTCTACTGGCCGTAGCGTTTCTTTTTAACTCGAGTGTGATTCTTGACTTACACACAATCGATGAAGTTTCTCTTTTTTTGTGATCTATTTTTTTCTTCTTTTTAATCTTTTTGTCCTTTACTCTTTTCCGCCTATTCTCCTAAGCGGGCGTGAATTCTTTGATGGGCGAGTAACAGCCCAACCAATGACCCGGGACAAATTACGATCATGTTTTAATTTGGCCGAAGTCATTGTGCTATTGAATGTAACGCCCTTAGGGAAATATGTCAACGGTTGTGTAATTGAAAGGTTGTTGGCTGGATCAAATGTGCATGGAGAATTGATTCCACGCTGATCAAACAGATGGATGTTTATGTGTTTAGTTTAAATTTATTTGCACCAGCTAGCGTCGCCTCTTTGCTGGTAGCAGCCGAAGAGACGCTTGATGTCTCCGTGTAATACAAGACGTAATTGAAGTCAGGAAAAAAGGTGAATCGATGCTTTATGAATTTGACTTTGCGGAGAAAAAATAGAACGGACGTTTTTTTAATAACTACCGTTCTACTCAGATTTTTTGTTGGGATGACTTGGTTGTAAGACGCTGGCCTCTAAAGCGGAAGGTCGTGGGTTCGAATCCCGGCCGCGCCTGGTCGGTGAAGGTGAAGATTTTTCCGATCTCCCAGGTCAACTTATGTGCAGACCTGCTAGTGCCTTATCCCCATTCGTGTGTACACGCAAGCACAAGACCAAGTGCACACGGAAAAGATGCTGTAATCCATGTCAGAGTTCGGTGGGTTATAAAAACACGAACATACCCAGCATGCTTCCTCCGAAAGCGGCGTATGGCTGCCTAAAGGCCAATATACACGATCGGTTTTGCACGTACGTTTGAGGCGGACGGGTCAGACCTGATAGTCTCAGAGGAACGGAACGCTTGCCACACCATGCTCCGGAGACGCACGAGGTGAAGGTCGTTTTACCTCACATTTGACGTGGAAGTCTGCTGCATGGACAGCAGGAACAGGTCTCGATGTTGCTGGTTTTTGTAGTTTTTACTTCCATGGTTCCATAGATTCCAACTCGTCGCCAAGATTCAGGTTGATGAGATATATTTTGATTCCGAATCGGCAAGTTTTGATGCTGAACTGACCGCCATTTGCAAAGTGGGTGTCGACTGAAAAACGTGCGCTCATTGGCTGGAGGATGCTTGCAATCCGTTCGGAATAGATCCAGCCGTATTTCGAACGGACGGGCTGAGGCGGATGCTGTCAAGCGTGTGAGACGTACAGTTCGGATGCCACACGATCGGTTTGGGGTCAGTTTCGGGCGGTCGGTCTTAAACGTACGGGCGAAACCGATCGTGTATCTTGGCCTTAAATGGCGGGGTAAAAACGGTCATACACGTAAAAATCCACTCGTGCAAAAACACAAGTGTACGTGGGAGTTTCAGCCCAAGAACGCAGAAGAAGGCATGCCGACTCATGCTTGTGGCTTTACCATCGAGAAGGTTCATATCGCAAAAAATTCAGCATGAATCTAGTAAGACGTTTCAACACGACTGACAGTTCTTCCGTAGTGTGTAAGAGCGAGGTGCTTCCAAAATAAGGAGGGGTACAAGGGCTGGCTAAGAGGGGAGTCTTGGCGGGCTGGCTAGGCGGGGTGTCTTGGCGGGCTGGCTAGGAGGGGTACAAGGGCTGGCTAGGCGGGGTGTCTTGGCGGGCTGGCTAGGAGGGGTACAAGGGCTGGCTAAGAGGGGAGTCTTGGCGGGCTGGCTAGGCGGGGTGTCTAGGCGGGCTGGCTAGGAGGGGTACAAGGGCTGGCTAGGCGGGGTGTCTTGGCGGGCTGGCTAGGAGGGGTACAAGGGCTGGCTAGGCGGGGTGTCTTGGCGGGCTGGCTAGGCGGGGTGTCTTGGCGGGCTGGCTAGGAGGGGTACAAGGGCTGGCTAGGCGGGGTGTCTTGGCGGGCTGGCTAGGAGGGGTACAAGGGCTGGCTAGGCGGGGTGTCTTGGCGGGCTGGCTAGGAGGGGTACAAGGGGTGGCTAGGCGGGGTGTCTTGGTGGGCTGGCTAGGAGGAGTACAAGGGCTGGCTATGTGGGGTGTCTTGGCGGGCTGGCTAGGAGGGGTACAAGGGCTGGCTAGGCGGGGTGTCTTGGCGGGCTGGCTAGGAGGGGTACAAGGGCTGGCTAGGCGGGGTGTCTTGGGGGGCTGGCTAGGAGGGGTACAAGGGCTGGCTAGGCGGGGTGTCTTGGGGGGCTGGCTAGGCGGGGTGTCTTGGGGGGCTGGCTAGGAGGGGTACAAGGGCTGGCTAGGCGGGGTGTCTTGGGGGGCTGGCTAGGAGGGGTACAAGGGCTGGCTAGGCGGGGTACAAGGGCTGGCTAGGCGGGGTGTCTTGGCGAAAAGGTGCCCCAGATGCGGTTGACATTTATTTAGCTTTTGGAATGGGTATTTGGGTCTTTCCTTGAAAAAACAAAGTACTAGTGTATATTTGTCGGTTAGGGTGGGATAGGGAAGGGTCTTCCGGAACCTAGGAAACCTCCCTCAGGTCAGTCATGAAAAAGCACATTACCGGCAGGTCCAGCTGATAGAAAATCGTTTTACTGTTACAAAGAGCAGCCAGGTTCTCTCTCTCTCTCTGTCTCTCTCTCTCTCTCTCTCTCTCTCTGTCTCTGTCTCTCTCTCTCTCTGTCTCTGTCTCTCTCTCTCTCTCTCTCTCCTCTCTCTCTCTCCCTCTCTCTCTCCCCCCCCCTCCCCCACCAAACCTCAGTCAAGAAGTCGACATCGCCCACATTCAACAAGTGATGAAACAAACAAAGCCAACCACCATGCCCGTTTCAACAACTGTCAAAAATCATACTCGCTTTCCAGAAGCCATGCGAAATACGCCCTCAAATATACTCGTGTTTTCTCGCTTCGGCATTCAGACTCTCTGTCTGGCAGATACTGTTGAGCCAACACAGGCACTCTTGTGACGAACGCCTGTTAGTGTCTTCAGTCTGCAGACAATAAAACGCGCTGATTTGATGTTCAAAGGTCTAGGGCAGATGACACCAAAACACAAGACACAGAACAGCGCAGGGATTGTTTTCACAGTCACAACTGTGGGGGAAATATAATCGGTATTCGTTCTTCAACAGTAGCCCGCTTCCTAATGACTTGCGACTCACGTTGAAATGGGAGGGTAGATTTAGGACCAGGAGCAAGTCGGAGAAGGAAATTTGACGGAAGGGGGTGGAGGGGGGGGGGGCGGTGTGCGGGCGAGTTCCGGCCCCTCTGAATCAACATTCAGTTTGAATTCATCCACGGGAAGGTACACACACTACATGAGAGGGGAGGAACCCTTGCCTCGAACACACGCTGAATGGTAATGACTCTCGGTCTATACTTAGGGGCAGGAGATCGCCGTCAATAAGGGAAAAGCGTGCGACTGAACTGTCACTGCCAATTTTCAAGGTCACCTTTGTTAAAACACGGTGCATTCGGTAAATTAACAAAGCAAATTAAGTAATGTTACGAATAAAAGGTGCACAACAAGTAAAACGGTTTTAAGCGAGCTCTAATGGACATACACAACATCTTGGTGGACTTTCATTTTAGACAATGACAATGGGGGAGGGGGAGGGAAGATTAAACCAAACACAGAAACAAGCTTATCAAGGTCATCTTCACAAGCTTATCGAGGTCATCTTCACAAGCTTATCGAGGTCATCTTCAGATTGAAAGTTATCATTTAAGCCTACTGTCGGACTTTATTACCAAAAAATAAGAAAATGTAATTTTTAAAATCGTACATAATGTTTTAACTTCCAGACCCGAACTTCACTTATAATTATTATAATGTCTCTCTCTCTCTCAAAACCAGGAACAGACAAGTCCTTTACTTTTGTTAATGTCAGTTTGAATATAAATTCAATTCAATTCATTACAAATTAACTATCTGAATGTAGGACAAAAAGATATTTTTCTTTTGGCTCGAAAACAACAATATATTTTACAGACAGAAACGAGCCATAGGTCGGCAACAGAGTTGCGCCCCTTCTAGAATTTCTGTTCTTATTTCTGAACTAGTATAGTGAGGTGAACCTACACCAGCGGCTGCTCTTTAATATCTAAACTCATTAGTTGTGCATTTAATGAGCTCTTTAGCGCATCATCAGTCAATATCTCTGATAGGTTAAGATGCCTGTGAGGGCGTAACGAATCCTTAGTCAATTCTAATAAGTTAGAGTTCATCTACATATAATCAGGTTTCCTTTCTGTATCGCATAACAGAGCTTGGTTATTGGCTCACGTAAGTGTAGCCTATGCGATCGTAACTTTGTCTGTCTGTGCGTGCGTGCGTGCGTGCGTGCGTGCGTGCGTGCGTCTGTGCGTGTGTATGTCTGTGGTAGAAACTCTAACATTTGAAGACGTCACATTACATTGACGTCACATTATGACGTAAGAGGGTTAGACGTCACGCGAAGGAAGTACTGACAGTCTCGGTCATTATTATTTTGAGCGCGCCGAGACTAGTTGGCAGTCGTGTCCTTGTAAGTAGGCTACATGCAGACAGACAGATCTAGATCTAGTGTCTCGCTTTCTTGCACAGTTTCACCTATGCTCTTTCTGTGTGTGTGTGTGTGTGTGTGTGTGTGTGTGTGTGTGTGTGTGTGTGTGTGTGTGTGTGTGTGTGTGTGTGTGTGTGTGTGTGTGTGTGTGTGACGGAGTGATTGAGTTTGTGTTACTGTTTGTCGATTTCTTACGTGAGCCTTGAAGGCTTCGCCTCTTGTTTTAATTAACGCATAGCTAGCTTTTCAAGGCGTGCCTCTTCAGGGCTCCCCAAAACAGAAGCCGTAGTGGACATGGTTGGGGTCCTGCTACAAACTTAGCCTAACAAGTGCGAGCCTGGGAAAACACTATATGTCCGTTATCATGCGTACCGTCGGTCTTATTTTCGTGCACACACACACACACACACACACACACACACACACACACACACACACACACACACACACACACACACACTCACACACACACACACACACACACACACACACACATGTCACTCATCAAACGGCACTTCGTATTAATTGCTATTAACTGAAATTTCTAAAATTATCCGAGTTAGGCCCAAAAAATCAGCTCTGCGAACCATCACGACCTCAATTTGCGACGCAGGATTAAAATGATTTTTGTCGCCTGGGCAAACCGGGCTCGAGCAATTTAAATTATCTTCTGCCACAAAATGTGCATCAGGCCAGAACTCATGCCGAGCGTAGTACGACAGTGTTAGCGACTAATCGAGAAAAATCTTCCATTTTCCCGAGCAAGGGGGACAATCGCATGAAATCTCCACCAGGGTTCGCTGAATAATTGATCAAGCAATAATTACTTCAATGTCACGGAAGAATTTTTTCCGCCATGCTACCGAAATGACGTTCAGTTTCTTCGCCAGAAAAGGTTGTCATGGGTCAAAAAGGACTTTCTTATACTTGTGACTTTGAAGATGTCTGAATTGCATGTCTGACACTTTGTGTGTGTTGGCAAGGGAAGATCAAGTAATGCGGAATAGAATGTAATGCTCTCGAGAGAGAGCGGATATGACTCAGAATCTTCCGTTCCAAACTGGAGAAACAAATGTTTGGGGGTAGGAATACGTACAGAATGCTGCGAATACATTAAAGGTATTGTTCTTCTCAAAGAAACAATTTGGCTCACAATTTCTCTTTATTTTTGTGTGTTTTCTTTCAAGGCCATCACTCAACTTTGATCAACATTAAAAGAATTAACATGCTGGATGCGTTCTGTGAAGTCTTAGAATTTTGTTCTTATGAAATAAGATCTTAAAAGTCATCAAAGTTGATCTTCGAATATAATTCACCAGAACACTCCAACTTTGCACAGCAGGCAGTCGGGCAGTCAGGCAGTCAGGCAGTCAGGCTGTCAGGCTGTCAGGCTGTCAGGCTGTCAGGCAGTCAGGCAGTCAGGCAGTCAGGCAGTCAGGCAGTCAGGCTGTCAGGCAGTCAGGCAGTCAGGCAGTCAGGCTGTCAGGCTGTCAGGCTGTCAGGCAGTCGGGCTGTTGATTCTTGGTAAGGGTCCAAGTGGAGGGATGGACTTATCCCATTTACAAACTTCGGCAGAACAAAGATAGTAAGCTGAACAAAGATAGTCAGCATAACAAAGATAGTAAGCTGAACAGAGATTGTCAGCTGAACAGAGATAGTAAGCTGAACAGAGATAGTCAGCAGAACAGAGATAGTCAGCAGAACAGAGATAGTCAGCAGAACAGAGATAGTCAGCAGAACAGAGATAGTCAGCTGAACAGAGATAGTCAGCAGAACAGAGATAGTCAGCAGAACAGAGATAGTCAGCTGAACAGAGATAGTCAGCTGAACAGAGATAGTAAGCAGAACAGAGATAGTCAGCTGAACAGAGATAGTCAGCTGAACAGAGATAGTAAGCAGAACAGAGATAGTCAGCTGAACAGAGATAGTCAGAAGAACAGAGATAGTAAGCTGAACAGAGATAGTCAGCAGAACAGAGATAGTAAGCTGAACAGAGATAGTCAGCAGAACAGAGATAGTCAGCAGAACAGAGATAGTCAGCAGAACAGAGATAGTCAGCAGAACAGAGATAGTCAGCTGAACAGAGATAGTGAGCAGAACAGAGATAGTGAGCAGAACAGAGATAGTCAGCAGAACAGAGATAGTCAGCAGATCAGAGATAGTAAGCTGAACAGAGATAGTCAGCTGAACAGAGATAGTAAGCAGAACAGAGATAGTCAGCTGAACAGAGATAGTGAGCAGAACAGAGATAGTGAGCAGAACAGAGATAGTCAGCAGAACAGAGATAGTCAGCAGATCAGAGATAGTAAGCAGAACAGAGATAGTAAGCAGAACAGAGATAGTCAGCAGAACAGAGATAGTCAGCAGAACAGAGATAGTCAGCAGAACAGAGATAGTCAGCAGAACAGAGATAGTCAGCAGAACAGAGATAGTCAGCAGAACAGAGATAGTCAGCAGAACAGAGATAGTAAGCAGAACAGAGATAGTCAGCAGAACAGAGATAGTCAGCAGAACAGAGATAGTCAGCTGAACAGAGATAGTCAGCAGAACAGAGATAGTCAGCTGAACAGAGATAGTCAGCAGAACAGAGATAGTCAGCAGAACAGAGATAGTAAGCAGAACAGAGATAGTCAGCAGAACAGAGATAGTCAGCAGAACAGAGATAGTCAGCTGAACAGAGATAGTAAGCAGAACAGAGATAGTCAGCTGAACAGAGATAGTCAGCAGAACAGAGATAGTAAGCTGAACCGAGATAGTCAGCAGAACAGAGATAGTAAGCTGAACAGAGATAGTCAGCAGAACAGAGATAGTCAGCAGAACAGAGATAGTCAGCAGAACAGAGATAGTCAGCAGAACAGAGATAGTCAGCAGAACAGAGATAGTCAGCAGAACAGAGATAGTCAGCAGAACAGAGATAGTCAGCAGAACAGAGATAGTCAGCAGAACAGAGATAGTAAGCAGATCTGTTGTCACGGGAAGGGCTGTGCTTTCTGCAGCGTTCCAGAATTTTCTGGTGACGTGTGAGCTCGTTTGCCCATTTGGGTCTCACTATACTCTGAGAGCATAGTCAGCTCACTCCGCTTTCGTTGAGTAGGCATGCTGGGTATTTTCGTGTTTCCATAACCCACCGAATTCCGACATGGATTACAGGATCTTTTCCGTGCGCACTTGGTCTTTTGCTTGCGTGTACACACGAAGAGGGTTAAGTCACTAGCAGGTCTGCACATACGTTGGCCTGGGAGATCGAAAAAATCTCCACTCTTAAGCCACCAGGCGGCCGACGTCTTACCACCACGCCACTGCGCCCACTGTGCTTTCAATTGCAATACACAAAATATTCACCACGAAATGGATCGTTTTGTGCTCTGTCGATAGCTACAGTTTCCGTACAACAGCCTGAACAGGTATTCTTATGCTTTGTTTTGTTTGTTTTATTTTCTGGTTTACGTATATGTCTCCTAAAAACGTTACCGATGGCCCTTTTCCCGGCAGTTTCTTTTGTATTACAGTTTTTCCAATTTGTACCTTCGCTTTTTAACCTGACCTCACACTCAAACAGCGCTCTTCAATCAAGCAGATAGGAGCGAAAGTTCATTCCATTAAAAAAAGAATGAAATATTGAATCTGCTTGAGCTTTTCCTGCTGTCATACGTTTACACTGGCTTTGTGTGTGTGTGTGTGTGTGTGTGTGTGTGTGAGAGAGAGAGAGAGGGAGAGTGCGTGCGTTTCTGTGCGCGCGCATGTGTGTGTGTGTGTGTGTGTGTGTGAGTGCGTGCGTTTCTGTGCGCGCGCATGTGTGTGTGTGTGTGTGTGTGTGTGTGTGTGTGTGTGAGTGCGTACGTTTCTGTGCGCGCGCATGTGTGTGGGGTGTGTGTGTTTGAGTGTGTGTGTGTGTGTGTGTGTGTGTGTTACATCCCTGCTATTTTGTACTTGTCTGTGAACCTTGAGTGACAGAACATGGACAAGTCAAGCGACGTCTACGAAAATCCAAAAACAAAGAGAGACTGCTAATTACCATTCGAAATTCAGAATTAAGAAACCCATGATTGTTAGTTAATGGAACGTGTCATTTTTGACATAACGAAATATTGACAAGTACATCGACCCAAAGGTCTTTATAAATTGGCAGACAAACGAACAATTAATATGAGATGAACAAGACTTATATCTGATTTTTGTTTTATCACTGCCAATGCAGCGCCATTCTTGTTTTTTGACAAATTTATACCAATGGCTGTAATGCTATATGGCGGAATAAGTTTTTGTATTTGTTCTTGTTCTTGTTCGTCTTGACGTTACAGAAACCTTTGCAAATTTGTTTCCCGTGACTGTTGAGGAGAGGCGTTTGCACAGTAACTTGGCTTGTTAGTTTCTCGTCGGAAAGAGTACCTTTGCCCATTTCCAGTCGTTAGATCGTATTACTGATCTACTCCGTCTTAGCTGATTGGGCTCCTTATTCATAAATGATGAGATTTGTCGGATTCCTAAAGACGTCTTGACACCCAGCGTACATTTGATGCCATTTCTGATCGCGACAAAACACTTGATGTACTCTGAGTGGTGTTAGTTACTTCCCTTGTCCCCGCATCGGTGGTCGCCGGGATTCTAGAAACGAACCTCAGGTGTTAAGATTGGTTTGAGACAATAATTGCAGGGAGGGGTCACCTGTTCCACAAACACACATGCGTGGGGGAAAGCCTGTGGGCGGACATTCACACAAACATCGGCATACATATGGAGACACATGCTCACATACACAGAGACAAGCACGCACGCACAAACACACACTCACGCACACACTCATACGCACGCGCGGGCGCACCCGCATTAATGAACGCATGCATGGACGCATGCACGCACGCACGCACGCACACACACACTCTCTCTCTCTCGCTCTCTCTCTCTCTCTCTCTCTCTCTCTCTCTCTCTCTCTCTCTCTCTCTCTCTCTCTCTCTCTCTCTCTCTCTCTCTCTCTCTACCACCCAATGGCATAGTTACAGAGAACGAAAATAATCTAACAAAACTAGCCCCTCTGTCCTGTCACAAGAAAAAACGTTACACACACACACACACACACACACGCGCGCGCGCGCGCGCACACACACACACACACACACACACGCGCACACACACACACACACACACACACACACACACACACACACACACACACACACACCTACATCCATCACTGTACAGATATATACAAGCCCCGCACACGACTGCATACTTACCTGTTATGATTGATTGCACCTGTCCACCAGGTAAGTGCCTACAGGTAAGCGGGGTTGAGTGGGAGGGCACTTCTAAAGCGGCACAGCCTCACCTGAGCAGTCACAACTTGTGTCATTGACAATTTCCGTAATCCGGCACACGCGGAAGAAATTTGAAAATCGAAGCCTTGTGTTTCGCGTTGGTTGAGGAGTTTGGTCGTTTATAGAGTGCGCTTTGTTGACCTCAGCGTAAAAG
>NC_090253.1:3573366-3578366 GCF_037325665.1 Littorina saxatilis
GAATCATTTTCGTGCTGTTCCCATTCCACCAACCTGGGAGGGACCTAAGCTTGGCGGGTCCATGCTTCGGAACTTTGGGAACAAAGTTCATTCAAAGGGGGTCGAGTGTGACAGGGAGACTACTGTCGCCCTTCACAGCAGACTCTGCAGAGTTGTTCGCCTTAGAAGTTGTGGGCTTTCCTTGCATGTACCCGTAAGTTGTCCTCACTGTAAAAGTGCAAAGGTCGAATCTATTTATCGAAAAATCCACTGTCATCTATCTCTATATATTTATATATATAGATAGATATATACGGCTTCTGTGTCTGTGTCTGTGTGTGTGTGTGTGTGTGTGTGTGTGTGTGTGTGTGTGTGTGTGTGTGTGTGTGTGTGTGTGTGTGTGTGTGTGTGTGTGTGTGTGGAGGCAACACCTGTGGATTGTAGAGTTCTGTTTGTGATGGGGTCTGGCGGTTTTTGGTCTGTCTGTGTGTTCTGGCCTTTGAGAAGCCATAACAGTTAATATAGGGCTTAGAAATAAGCTCTAAAATTTTCAATCCCGTTTGAGAGGACTTCGCCTTCAAAGATGATTGTGGTGAACCGCCACGCTGTCTGTCTCTGTCTCGCGATTCACCCCGGCGAAGCCGGGTATTCCTCTAGTACATGTATATATATACACAACACATTTAAAAAAAAAAAGGCTCTATAATGAAAAAAAATGTCTTCAGCTCCTGTTTATAAAAAGGCTTGCAAGTGTATTGACTCAAAAGACGATGCTATAAAAACATACAACCACATGCTAAAATAACTGTCACATTTGATCCATAATCTCTCGCACAGTTAATTCACACACCGGGCGCAGCAGTTGTTTTGAACGCTTACAAGAGCATACTCCGGAGAGAACAAAACGAAGAGAAAAACAAACCAATGTTACTTACACACCAGGCAGAGGGACACAACAGTCGATGCTAATCTGACATACGACCACATGCTGAGATAACACTGCCGTGTTTTGCCTTCATCCTTCGCTTACTTATGTAACCGTGTGCCGAAACACTACGATCACCTCGGGAAGCGAAGTGCAATCAAACAGGTTTGAAAATATTAGGGCTAATTTCTTAGCCCTATAAAAACTGTTATGCAAACCCGAAGGTTTCCATGAACATACAGGCAATCGGAAACTACCAGACCCCATCACAAACAGATTTCCACAAACCACGGGTGTTGACTTAAAGGCCAACAACTCGGGTGCAGAGTCTGCTGTGAAAGGAGCGGTAGCCTCCCCTGTCACACTTAATTTATGGACCTCGTAGTGACTCTTCCGTCTTCTTCAAAGGCCACACTCCAGAATAAATCACAATGTTATTTACACTATGAAAACATACAAAGTTATACATGCTAGATCCTTATCGTCTTTTACTTGTGTACTCAATTCTAACACACACACTCACGCACGCACGCACGCACGCATGAGCGCTCGCTCGCACGCACTAACACACACACATACGCACACACACAAATAAGCACACACGCATACGCACACACTAACGAGCACGCACGCAAGCAAGCACACACGCGCACACACACACACACACACACACACACACACACACACACACACACACAGCAAGCGTTTACAAACCCAGACTCCAAAATAGATCACAATAATACTTACGTTCTCAGGCTGATTGTATCCAGTTATGATGGAGTTTCGTCCCTACAGACAGACGCTGCACTTTAAACCAGAATTGCTCCTCAGGTCAAGTTGTCAGATTTACAACGTTCAGCTCACACTGTCACAAAATTGTGTCTTCACATTTAATATCTCGTTGACAGAGTCGGACACAAAATGCTATGGTCAAAATGTTCTTCGAAAACTCGGACACAAAATGCAACGTTAAACTATTATTTGAAAACTTGGACTCAAAATTCTATGGTGTAAATCTTCTTTGAAAAGTAAAACATGGCACTGCATTCCAACCACTGTGTATTTGTGTATCCTCTGGAACGGCTCTGGAAGCGAAGAAGTGAAGCCGGTTTACTCACAGTGTATTCCTACACATCAAACACAGTCACTTTTGCTGATAGTCCAGACAGTGTTTTCTAAGATTACTGTTCATAACAACTCTAATCACTGCCAGCGTAAAAAGGCTCTCTGAGAAAGAACATATTTTGGCTGCAAAATATTCATATTTCAGCCTTTGCACGCTGAGTGGTTTCAAGATGGTTTGTAGCACTGTTGCGATGATGAATATCGAGTCACCACAAGACTATCAAAGCATATAACTTAACCCTCAGCGAAAGGAAAGTGTAATGGTCACATCAATTCAAAAAACTGTTCAGGTTCCATTTGCGTATATTCGGATCAATCCGGATAATAACATGATTAATCAGCAGGGAAGAACTATATTAAACTCTCTCTCTCTCTCTCTCTCTCTCTCTCTCTCTCTCTCTCTCTCTCTCTCTCTCTCTCTCTCTCTCTCTCTTCTCTCTCTCTCTCTCTCTGTCTCTCTGTGTCTGTCTCTCTCTCTCTCTCTCTCTGTCTCTTTCTCTCTCTCTCTCTCTCTCTCTCTCTCTCCCTCTCTCTCTCTCTCTCTCTCTCTCTCTCTCTCTCTCTCTCTCTCTCTCTCTCTCTCTCTCTCTCTCTCTCTCTCTCTCTCTCTCCCTCTACCACGGTTCACTCTCTAAGCTCGATCGTTTATAACCTAGCGGCGCCGTCTGCTTTTCAAAGTGCTAATGTTTGTTCTCGCGGACATGTGCTGTAACTCTGTAAATCTTCAGTAAAAATATATACACATGGCGTGCAGTCGCCATAAGTAAGCATTGTTCTCTCTCGAAGCACAGTTTCTGATGAGACACGAACAAGCAAAACTACATTAGGCCAACAAAAAAAAAAGGTCTGTTTACGGTAACATAGGCCCAAAAAATAGGGTCGGTAGGTCGGGATTGTTTTTTTTTTTTTTTTTTTTTTTTTTTTCCAAAAAACCATATTTTTACGTTATTTTGCCAAAAAAACAAGATTTTTTTTTTTTTTTCCCAAATGCCAAAAAAAAGTCTAGGGTCGCGCGAAAAAACTAGGGTCGGTCGGGTTACCGTAAACAGACCTATTTTTTTTTTGGCCTTATAAAACCCTTTCCTTCACAATCACTGACAACGACTTTTTAAAGGCCCCAAAACATACCCCGTCAAACTTTGTCTTCTCTCTCTCACAATTTGTTGGTGTTCCGTGAAGAGAAAAATATGCAGAAGTACTTTTCCTGATGAGGAACGAATAAGCGAAGTTACATAATGATACACACTTTCACTCACTTTCACTGAAAACAAAAGTTCAAAGGCTTCCGTACCGGTAAGCCGTAGACTCTTTTCTCTCTCGCAGTAAGAAAAAAATGCAGTAAGTATACGGCCAGCAGCGTATCGTCTTTTTCACGGCACGCCGAGTCGAGTTCGCGACACCACTGATGAGATGCCTGCAGACGAGTCAAACCTCTAGTAGTAGGCAGGAGGCGATTGATGTGAGGGAAGATGCTCTCTTTGTTCAAACACTTGTTTCTCCCTCACTCGCTACCTTTTTTTTTATATACCTGACAGGTTGTCGAACTTACCACACACGCACACACAGCACACAAACACACACACACACACCTTTCGTCGTCTACCAGGCTGTTCGGCGGTGTCCTTTTACTGCGAAACGTGGAGGGGTCGCGTGTGTTTCGGAGTGACGTACGGAATACGTTTTTCCCAGTTTTGAGTGATGGGTCGTTTGCCAGACATGCTATTCGTTTTGTGTCAGGTTCAGGTTTTGTGGTGAGCTGCGTTTTGGTAATAGAGGATAGTTTGGTTGGTTGGTGGCGATGGGGGAGGGAGAGAGGTGGGAAGGTGGGAGGGAGGTTGGGAGGTGGTGGTGGTGGTTTGTGAGACTGAGAGATTGGGGGAGTGTGTGTCGGAGAGGCGGCGGAGGGGGGGGGGGGGGCGTACTATATGCTCTCGTCACATGTAAAAGACTGCGCAAATATAAGAACATTTACACCATCGCTTACACGACAAAGATGGCATCTGTAACAACTGCTGAGTTTTCACCTGCTTGTTAAAAATACACGAACACTTTCAAACTCCTAATGATGACAACTAATATTGACGGTAAAACATTGATCATGAAAGAATTTTATTTTCAATTTTCTTTTGCACTGAAACAAATTGCTGAGGTTTGGCGGTAACAAAAATATACGGTTTTGGTCGGGTCTTATAACATAATTAATATTGCTGATCATGACAGAATTGTGTTTAACATTATCATTTTTAATGAAACTTTCTAATGGCTACACTACAACAATGGTTTGGCGGTAACAAAAATATACGTCTTTGGTCGGGTCTTCTTATTAATATTGCCGATAAAATCGTGATCATGATCGAATGGCTACACTACAGCAATGGGTTTGGCGGTAACAAAAATATACGGCTTTGGTCGGGTCTTCTAACACCATTGATATTGCCGGTGGCACCGTGATCATGACAGCATTTTGTTTTCAATTATCCTCTGCAAGGAAACGAATGTTTAGAATACTCCCAAAATCTAAATTTTTAAGAACCAATATTGCCGTTACAACCATGATCATGACAGAATTTAGTTTTCAATGATCCTATGCACTGCAACAAATGGCTACGTATACAACAGGTTTGGCGGTAAAAAAAAATGTACAGCTCTGGTCGGGTCTTCCGAAAGACTGAATTAATATTGCCGGTAGAACAACGTACATGACATAATGTTGTGTTCAATTGTCCTCGGCAATAAAACGATTAGTGCTTCACTACAGCTATGCTTTGGCGGTAACAAAAATATACGGCTTTAGTCGGGTCTTGTTACGGCGTTAATATTGCCGGTAGAACAGCGATCATGACAGAATTTCATATTCAATTATCCAATGTAATGAAAAGAATGCTACACTACAGCTATACTTTGGCGGTAAAAAAAATATACGGCTTTGGTCGGGTCTTGTTACGGCGTTAATATTGCCGGTAGAACAGCG
>NC_090253.1:3580866-3633366 GCF_037325665.1 Littorina saxatilis
ACAAGAGTAGTTCCCCTTCTTTTAACGCAGTTTCTTCGACAACACTGATTGCAATCCGACGGTCAGTTTTCAACAATATTTCATTTTATAAACAGATCACACGCAACCAAATGCACACATCTCATCAATTTAAACAACATAAAGCGGTTTCATACACTATTTTCCCCAAAACAATGAACTTCATACAGTAATTAACGTTGGAACACGGGTGCAAAAGTTCGTCTGCTAGTCCCATTTGACGAAAGAACATTATCCTAAACTATACTAAAACATAAACAGAACACACAATATCTGCCTTTACCGCCACAGCAGAATAACAGCATATCTGTGTACTTGATTTTAGTCTAAAACAGGGAAACTGACAAGAAGTGTTAACAGAATGGAATGATTTGCACGGAACTATACAACCGCGCATTAATCGATCGCCTGCGCAGGTTGACTGGTTGAGTGATTCGGATTCGATCAAACTTTCGCACAAAAACTCCTGTTTTCTTTGAATAACTGAAGAAAGGAGGAATAAAGAGGTTACACACCTCGTCTCAGTGATTATTAAAAATAATGGTCTCAGTTCGCGGTCATGAAAAAGCTCGCTGAAGCTCGCATTTTTCATGATCCGCCAACTTCGACCATTATTTTTAATAATCACTGAGACTCGGCATGTAACCTCTACATATCGCGCGTATTCCGTGGGTACAGTTCTAAGCGCAGGGATTTATTTATTTATTTTTTTATTTTTATTTTATGCAATTTATATCGCGCACATATTCAAGGCGCAGGGATTTATTTATGCCGTGTGAGATGGAATTTTTTTACACAATACATCACGCATTCACATCGGCCAGCAGATCGCAGCCATTTCGGCGCATATCCTACTTTTCACGGCCTATTATTCCAAGTCACACGGGTATTTTGGTGGACATTTTTATCTATGCTTATACAATTTTGCCAGGAAAGACCCTTTTGTCAATCGTGGGATCTTTAACGTGCACACCCCAATGTAGTGTACAACGAAGGGACCCCGGTTTTTCGTCTCATCCGAAAGACTAGCACTTGAACCCACCACCTAGTTTAGGAAAGGGGGGAGAAAATTGCTAACGCCCTGACCCAGGGTCGACCTCGCAACCTCTCGCTCACCCAGCCCACATGTGCAGCAAGAGCAAGAGTCGCGCGGAACCAATCTGCTAGCACCTGAGAGAATAATAACAAGTTCATATGACGGCTTACTAGTGCCAAAACCTCATAATTGTAATTATCAAGGGAAAATTAGTAATTTTCCCTTGATAATTACTAATTTTTAGTTTTGGCTCACTTCCTGACGGATTACTAGTGCCAAAACTAAAAATTAGTAATTTTCCCGTGAAAATGAGTAACTAACAGGTGAAAACAGTAACTGACAGCGTTAATTAGTAATTATCAAGTGATAATGGGTAACCCCAGGTTTTGGCACTAGTAAGCCGTCATAGGGCTTACTAGTGCCAAAACCTCATAATTGTAATTATCAAGGGAAAATTATTAATTTTCCCTTGATAATTACCATTTTCACGTGTTAATTACTAATTTTCCCGGAAAAATTACTAACTTTCACCTGTTAATGACTAATTTTTAGTTTTGGCTCACTTCCTGACGGATTGCTACTGCCAAAACTAAACATTAGTCATTTTCCCGTGAAAATAACTAATTATCCCGTGAAAATGAGTAACTAACGAGTGAAAACAGTAACTGACAGCGTTAATTAGTAATTATCACGTGATAATGAGTAACCCCAGGTTTTGGCACTAGTAAGCCGTCATAAGTTCAAATGAACAAGCAACTTTCATTCCCAAGCTTGCGTCCTTTACTTCTCAGATCTTAAAATCGCGCTCTGCCTTATTTTATCAGATTTTGTCTTAACTCATTGTCTCCCAGGTACGGATATATCCGTACCCTCTCATATGGCTCTATCTAACCTGGTACGGATATATCCGTACACACAGTCACTTCAGTCACTTCCTGTAACGTCGATCTAACGCCTACATTCCATCGTGTTGATACACAGTTTCTGCACAGTTACTACAATTCTGAGTGACCTGCTGCAGCACAGCTGGTCTCAGCTAAAAAAAAAACTTGGTCAACATAGGTGGGGTAGAAAGTGTTAAAACAGGTAAGAATCTGATATGGGCCTCATTTTTTTCAGATGTTATCTTAAAATAGGTAAGATTCTGCATGGACACGTGATATTAAAAGGCAGATTAGGTTGCCTGCATACATTTTGCATCTACTTCTTTTCTTATTGTTGCTGAAGTCTGGCTCTCTCCTAAAGTTTTTTTTTTTATCCAAGTATTGACTGAATGTAAAAGCAGCGACAACTTCTTTTTAGATGATCACGAACACAGAAAAAGACAGAGAACGAAAGTCACGATAATCACAAAGACGAAAAACTGACAATAATCTGACAAGAAACAAAACACAAAACAAGCACATACACAGACCAATACAAACACAGACAAAAACATAGTGAAAAGAATCACTTACCAGCAAAACGACGGCCCAGAATCATATACTCCTCAAAATAAGAACGTCGACGTACCGTACGGCTTCTCAAGACCACTAAAACTCTCGTATCTCTAGAACCACCAAATCAACAACTCTTCTTTCAACACTTCACACCTTCATTCAAGTTTATCTTTAAAACAGGAAACGTCCTTATCAGCAAACTTAAGAATTCTTCTTAAAAGTGTCGAACGTCACACCTTTATTTAACCCCAAAAGAAGAATCTTCATAATCTCCAGTAGCGCAAACTCAAGAGTTATTCTTGGAACAACTCGTTACACCTTCATTTAACCCCAAAAGAAGAATCTTCCGAATCTCCAGTGGCACAAATTCAACACTTCTTCTTAAAACAATTTCTCCACACTCTCTTGAAACCCCAAATTAGGAAAACTTTCTTCATTCAAGTGAAATATCGTCTTACAAAAGCAAGGACCTAACACACACAAGCATGCGCGTCTTCTATCCATCAGGCACACACACAATGAGAGAAAATTGCTCTCAATCACCAAACCCAGCCCCTGTGCAAACAGTTGATGATAAATGTTTATCTCTGAAGGCTCGCGCTAGCTGTGCGGGTAATATATTATGATAAACCCCTCTCCTTCTCTCTGTGTGTTCAGTCTTGGTTATGAGGTCACTTTGTTGTCTCGGTGATCAGCGCTGCTCTTTATTGTGTCTGACAAGTTATGAAAGCTAACTTTACCTGCGTCCAGACAAACTCGCAACACTTTGCGGAGGAATTTGTTAATGGCTTAAACACTATTTCTTGATACAGTGCCCACGCCACCCCCCTCGCCATAACATTGTAAGACCTCCAATAAGCTAGTTCCCTCCCCCTTATGTCCGTGTGGCAAGAATCAGACAGCATCCTGCAGGCTTGTCCATACCACAGTGCTCTGAGGGACACCATCTGGTCAGAGGAGACAGCGCTACAAAAGAAGCTATACGGCCCCAGAGAGGACTTGGAGAGGACAGCACGTTTCGCCCTGCAGTCCGGACTGACGATCTAACAGCGAACGACAAGAAGAAGAAGACCTCCAAAGATCTTAGAAACTCAGCTTTTGAAAAGGGAAGAAGTCTTACAAACGAAGGTGTATTTTAATTGTTCTTCTTTCTTTGTATTCCATATTGTTTTTGTTTTGGTTAGTATTAATTTGCTTGCTTGTTTGTTTGTTTTTTTTCAAGTTATAGACGTTTACTACAAGTTCAAGGAAACCACCACATGCTGTTCCATGGGACAAGAGAATCTTCCAACTTGTACAATCGCAAAAAATCAACATTCTGAAAGGTACCTGTCGGTCATCCAGCACAAAAAGTAGCCAGCCTGCATCTGTATAGTGGTTGTACAAATGGGGCAATAATCTTATCCCAGCCTTAAAAAGCCTGAATAGACGTGTGCTGGTTTACACGTTGGTTTAAACGGGTGGCAGTGTATCTTTAACTGATACTGTTCTTACGAACACTTAAAAATACTGAAACGCTGCGAGAGAGAGAGCGACCAATGTCCTATCTTTGTTGTGCTTTGTCGTAACACAACAAGAGAGCGTGTTTTCATACACGCACGGACGTTTGCGAGATATTCTATTTTCTCACGATGCACTCGAACTCTTGAGCAATCTTCATTGACCCTAAAGATACTAGTGTCATAGTAGGGCTGATAACCCCGGCAGCCTCCACACAGTATTTAAGGGTTAAAGATACATGTCTTCGTGCGCATAACATCACGTAAATTACTACAGATCGCCAAGGTTTTGACATAGAAGAGTATGATAGCATCTTCAAACCTAAAGCCACACCCGTTGTCATGACAACAGTTCGACTCACCATCTAAGATCTGGGCAGGATTCTACATGGGGCCAGCTTTATGAGGGCGGTGCCCAACTCCTCTCCCGGGTACATGACATAAGCTCGAACGACAAATTAATGCTCGAACGACAAAACCTCGAACGACAAAACCTCGAATGGACAAAAGCTCACTGCGACAAATGCTCGACGCGACAAAAGCTCGATGCGAAAAAAGATCGAACGTGTCTGTGCGTGTCCTTCTCAGTGTTATTTAGCTTGTCTGGGTTTTTGTTTTTGTTTTTTAATCTGTCAGAGAGAGAGAGAGAGAGAGAGAGAGAGAGAGAGAGAGAGAGAGAGAGAGAGAGAGAGAGAGAGAGAGAGAGAGAGAGAGAGAGAGAGAGAGAGAGAAAGAGAAAGAGAGAGAGAGAGAGAGAGAGAGAAGAACGAAGAGAGAAAAAAGAAGGGGGACGATCGTGTCGGGGTTTATATGTGTCATTGTTATTGTTTTAATTGGGAATGACTGTTTGTCTGGAAAAAGGATTAGGTAAAGCGGCACGCGGCACGGGCAAATTGACGACTGTTTGTTTGCTTGCTGTGAGTATCAATTCAGAGAAAAAAAAGTTTCTCCGAGTCAACAGTGTGACCACTGTGATCAGACATTATTGAAACTATCATGCACAGTCGGAGCTGAGTTGTTATTTCCACTCGTGTGTCGGCTTCACAAAAGGGAAAGCCTCTGTTATGTTTGGACGGCTTCACTTACCATGTGGATGCAAAGAAAGACAAAAAGATCTACTGGAAGTGCACACAATCAAGGGACAAATGCCGAGGACGAGTAATATCTTGTGAAACTGCAGACGGATCACCTGCAGACGCAGCCGTGTGTGTGTGTGTGTGTGTAATCCAGCAGCGTACTTAAAAGAACAGCAAGAACAACAACAACAACAACAACAACAACAACAACAACCTAACAACAAAAAACAACGCGTTAAGCGATATCAAACAATTTAGTCAATTTGTTGCTCGAAACTAAAATATGAACACTAAAAAACAGCCATATATGACGTCATATAAACAGTTTTGACAACATCGCTCTACACAAGATTAGCAACATGTGTGTGTGTCATCGTTTGAGCTTTTGTCGCATCGAGCTTTTGTCGCGTCGAGCATTTGTCGCATCGAGCATTTGTCCATTCGAGATTTTGTCGTTCGAGCTTTTGTCGCATCGAGCTTATGTCGCGTCGAGCTTTTGTCGCATCGAGCTTTTGTCGCATCGAGCTTTTGTCCATTCGAGCTTTTGTCGTTCGAGCTTTTGTCGTTCGAGCTTTTGTCGTTCGAGCTTATGTCGGACACCGTCCTCTCCCTTGCTGCCTCTCCGGTACCCATGTCCAGAAATGGCTTTAAGAGCGTTCTTAATACTGGCTACACGCAAAATTTTCAGAGCAACTTAAATGGGAGGAAGAAAACATTTGGATGAATTGGTTGAATGTGGGTAAAGGACTTTAAATGGTCAAAAACTGCGCACTTATCAGTAGGGAGTTATTTTCAACGGCAAAAACACCATTTACATTCAGCCACTGTTGATTCCTCCATCATCAAAATTCTCACACCTCTCAAAATATTGTGATGGGCTAAGAGAGTAGCTAGGCAATGGTTCAAAGACAAAATGGGGGAGCGAAAAGTATAAGCAACACTTCGCGAGCTCTCCAACTGCCCAATTCGCTTTAGTACTTCTGATGCCTATCTCGAGTTAGTTCCTGTATTACTTTGTTACAAACCGTCGCGGTCGAGAAACAACAGACCGGTAGAGAATTTTGCCATGCATTACCCGTAATGGTTAGGAAGGTCATGGCGTGAACTTGTAACGAGTCGGCTTGGGTGTGACATGCATGGTATGGATTTTGTTTTCAAAATAGAAAAATGGTAGAAAAATATTACGAGTGTTGCCTAAATGCGGATTATTTACGCAACAAGCAGCAGCGCCGCAGTGTCAAAATGCCGTCGATGTGATCGTTTGAGTTGATAAATAAATGAGTGAGTGAGCGAATACATTGTGTATATGTTTGTTTGCGTCTGTGAAAGTGTCTGTGAATTTGTTGCTGTTTCTCTTTTAACTCGTTCATGGGTTCTATTTTCGGTATATGTTATCTCTCTGCCCTGTTTTTCTCTTTCTTTCTCTCTTTCTTTCTTTATTTTTTTCAATGTTATCTTTCGCTGTTTCTTTTCTTCTAATCGCCGAACTGCATTTTAAAGTTACACTAACCGCCATGGTTCAAAACAGCGTACAAAACGCACGTCACAATTACCCAGTTATAAATCGTCTGCAGCATAAGACTCGAAAATATCTCTGTGTTCACCATAAACATGACGAACGACTACAACATACACTCATTGTTTAGGCCCAAAAAAAATAGGTCTGTTTACGGTAACATAGGCCAAAAAAATAGGGTCGGTAGGTCGGGATTTTTTTTTTCTCCCAAAAACCATATTTTTACGTTATTTTGCACACAAAAAAAACCAAAAAAAAAAGTGTGTTTGTTTTTTTCCCCCAAATGCCAAACAAAAGTCTGGGGTCGCGCGAAAAAAATAGGGTCGGTCGGGTTACCGTAAACAGACTATTTTTTTTTTGTGCCTTACACAAAGGTTGGAAAGAACAGACGGATCACCTGGCTCTACGACAGTTAGTCAGCTGCACTTGTGAAGATAAAGATCCCTTCACTCGCACCACCTGCAGCTTCTGTGAGGCCTGTGTCGGGCGTCAGTCTAAAGTAATAACCTTGAAGTTTCAAATAGAAGCCTATGGTGATGTGTAATTCACATGTATTCAATCTTTCGGCAAATGTGTTTGTTTGTTTGTTTACTTGTTTGTTTGTTTGTTCGTTTGTTTGGTTGGTTGTTTTTTATTTTTTATTTTTTTATTTGATTGTTTGTTTGTTTGTTTATTTGCTTGTTTTCTTTTATTTCTTGTCTTGTTTTGTCTTGTTTTGTTGTATTTTGTTTTGTTTTGTTGCATTTTCCATTTAGTTACATACAGGCATAAATTGGCATGTCCCGACCCGGCGGAAGTAACCATCCTTCTCAGGGCAAACATCTAAAAAAAATGCAGAAAAGAATGAAACATGCGTTTCACGGAGATCGGACCGAGTTTAGCCCTAAATGTTTTTTCTAACAGTTTCATACGGAACACGGATCGTATCAACTGATGCAGGAAATTGATGCATCCAAAACCAAGAATTTGATGCATCATTTTCACAAAAGGATGCATCATTTTCAAAAAGGATGCATCCGATACAAAAATGATGCATCCTGTTTGAAAATGATGCATCCTGTTTGAAAATGATGCATCCTGTTTGAAAATGATGCATCCTTTTGATGCATCATTTTGATGCATCACTTTCGGTTTTGTATGCATGCGAAAGATCATTCATTTCCGGTCTTTCCGTAAGAAATGCCTGAGCACGGAAAAACTTGAAATGACATTTTGACGAATATAAACAGATTGGTTAGATAAAACAAAAATAAACGTACAACATACCATTAAATAGGGAACAAGTCAAAGTCACGGCATTATGCATTTTAAGGCATTTTTTGTTTTGTTTGTGGTTTGTCTTTTGTGCACACGAAGTTTTGACGCCCTTGACCTTCGACTCGAACTTTTGTTTTCCGACGTTTTCAACATGGCCGAAGAAGAATCGTTTTTGATTGGTGTTCGGCGAACCTTTTCTTATTGTGCAATTGTTTTGCGATCGGGATCTTACACACAAGAAGCCTTTGAACGGTAAGTGTTTTTTGAAATGCAAAGTGTATGTCTGTCTTAAGAGTGTTGACGGAACCCGAAAATTCTGATGCATCCAAACGATGCATCAAATTCGTGGTTTTGGATGCATCGATTTCCTGCATCAGTTGATAGAAATAGTTCGTTTCGCTTCGTATTCCGGTTCAAATTTTGCTTTTTGCTCGGCACTTTCCGGGAAAACCCGAGAATTCTGATGCATCCAAACGATGCATCAAATTCTTGGTTTTGGATGCATCAATTTCCTGCATCAGTTGATACGATCCGCGTTCCTTATAGTTTCAGGGCCTCTCGGTCCAAAGAACTGAGCCAAACAGTAAATGTGCGCTTCAAATGTTCATATCGACTGCAAACGTGATTATTCACTTCCGTTCCGTACATTACCCTTTCTGTGTCAACGCCTGATTGCTTGTCTTAAAGGCACAAGTTTTGTTATCAGACAATCCGCAAAATTAATTCTTTGAAAATTGCTCGCTCTTTACGGAGGGCACCTAGGATGTTCTCAAGCGGTGAGTGTTTAAATGAAAGGGTGTTTGTACTGTGTGTAAAAACCTGACAGTATCTGTGATGGTTTACGGGAGGCGTACTGTGCCTTTAATTCAAGAGGCTGAGCTACACTTGAGCCTCTGTGTCCTACAACCCTGAAAGCACACAGACAATACTGTCATTGGATTTCAAATCTCTGCTTGCTCCTTGGCTCTGCAGGGTACCTTTCAACAAGTTTTTGTGACGCGAGTACAGATGAGTGTTCTTTCTCCACGATAACTAATAATGTTGTTACGCTTGTAACACCTGTGACGTGCGTCATCGTCTTAGCGTGTTGGTGCCCTGTAACATCCTGTGTAGATAGCTAGCGTAAACTGTGGTGTTTATTGAACACATGCATACAAACACTCGGGCGCGCGCGCGCAATACACACACAGGAACACACACACACCCACACACACAAACAGAGGGGGGGAGGGGGAATTCACAATGCATAAAATCGAGTCAGTATGATGTTGCATGAAGATGAGGCTTGTAGATTGTGTGCTACAGTTTTATTAGCAGTTGAACGTTTGATTTCAGAAAATGTTGCCGTGTAAGGTTCCTCAACATAGACAGTACCCGACTAACTATGTGCAATTAGAAAACTAAGTTACTTTGTATGACTGGAACCAAACCAACGGAAACCACGTTTTATCGCTAGAGAAATCAACGGGCGAAACGAGCCGGGGTGCCAGGACTGAGGCGCAAGAACCGATAAAGGGTGCCACCCAAACGGGACAGAACAAACCGCGGGTTCTGATTCGTTGAAATCACAACACATCTCAGTTTCAACCAATCCAACACTGCGGGTGGCTCCCGTTTGGGTGGCAACTTTGTCGTGCACCTCAGTTTCAACCAGTCCAACACTGCGGGTGGCTCCCGTTTGGGTTGCAACTTTGTCGTGCGCCTCAGTTTCAACCAATCCAACACTGCGGGTGGCTCCCGTTTGGGTGGCAACTTTGTCGTGCGCCTCAGTTTCAACCAATCCAACACTGCGGGTGGCTCCCGTTTGGGTGGCAACTTTGTCGTGCACCTCAGTTTCAACCAATCCAACACTGCGGGTGGCTCCCGTTTGGGTGGCAACTTTGTCGTGCACCTCAGTTTCAACCAGTCCAATACTGCGGGTGGCTCCCGTTTGGGTGGCAACTTTGTCGTGCACCTCACTTTCAACCAATCCAACACTGCCGGTGGCTCCCGTTTGGGTGGCAACTTTGTCGTGCACCTCACTTTCAACCAATCCAACACTGCCGGTAGCTCCCGTTTGGGTGGCAACTTTGTCGTGCACCTCAGTTTCAACCAATCCAACACTGCGGGTGGCTCCCGTTTAGGTGGTAACTTTGTCGTGCACCTCAGTTTCAACCAGTCCAACACTGCGGGTGGCTCCCGTTTGGGTGTAAACTATGTCGTGCGCCTCAGTTTCAACCAGTCCAATACTGCGGGTGGCTCCCGTTTGGGTGGTAACTATGTCGTGCGCCTCAGTTTCAACCAATCCAACACTGCGGGTGGCTCCTGTTTGGGTGGTAACTTTGTCGTGCGCCTCAGTTTCAACCAATCCAACACTGCGGGTGGCTCCCGTTTGGGTGGCAACTTTGTCGTGCACCTCAGTGTCAACCAATCCAACACTGCGGGTGGCTCTCGTTTGGGTGGTAACTTTGTCGTGCACCTCAGTTTCAACCAATCCAACACTGCGGGTGGCTCCAGTTTGGGTGGCAACTTTGTCGTGCACCTCAGTGTCAACCAATCCAACACTGCGGGTGGCTCCCGTTTGGGTGGTAACTTTGTCATGCACCTCAGTTTCAACCAATCCAACACTGCGGGTGGCTCCCGTTTGGGTGGTAACTTTGTCGTGCACCTCAGTTTCAACCAGTCCAACACTGCGGGTGGCTCCTGTTTGGGTGGTAACTTTGTCGTGCGCCTCAGTTTCAACCAATCCAACACTGCGGGTGGCTCCTGTTTGGGTGGTAACTTTGTCGTGCGCCTCAGTTTCAACCAATCCAACACTGCGGGTGGCTCCCGTTTAGGTGGTAACTTTGTCGTGCGCCTTAGTTTCAACCAATCCAACACTTCATGTGGCTCCCGTTTGGGTGTAAACTATGTCGTGCATCTCAGCCTAAGTGGCTGTCATGGAGAAACGCTTCTATTGGAATCCAGAGGACTACGCGTATATGCCACCTTGGAAGGGGATCAGAAAATGACCATACACGTCAAATTCAAGCGTGAAAAATTGAACTTGAGGGTTGCTACCTACGAACACAGTTCAAGTAGAAGTGAGTCGAATGCAGTGCAAAACCAATCAGTGAGATAACTCCTGATCGAAGTTAAACAAACAACACGGTCTTGCTTTGCGGTTTTCGCAATTGTATTGTGTGGAAATGTTTTGAGAGGATGCACGTGCTTGGGACTTTGAACTTGGAGTTAACACGTTACACAGACCGCAGTCACCTTCCGTTCAGTGATTGTAGTTTGTAATGTTGTGTGTGTGAGTGTGTGTGGGGGGGGGGAGGGTAGTGTGTGTGTGTGTGTGTGTGTGTGTGTGTGAGTGTGTGTGTGTGTGTGTGTGTCAGTGTGTGTGTGTGTGTGTGTGCTAATGGAGGCTTATTTGCGTTAGTAAGTGTGTTAATGTGTGTGCGTGCGGGCGGACGTGCGTTCGTGAGCGCGCATTATATTTTTCGGGTACTGTCTTTTTAAAGGCACATTCCTACTCGACAAATTCTATCTGCGATAATGTCCAGATGTTTGTGAAATGACGGATTGTTCCAGCTGCGCTGTGCCAAAACAAATTTGTTCAACTTGAAACATACTTCAGTCCGGCCAAAGGAAAATTCCATCCACTTTAAAATATCCAAAATCAAAACGTGGTTTTTTTCCAATCACTTATACATTCTTGGTCAATTCCGAATAATTCCAGTAAAACTAAGAATGGAGAACAAATCCTGTCTTAAGCACACCCGAATGTGACGAATCGTTAAAATAGTACACACCCGTTTACTGCAATAACAGAACACTCCCCAGCGTTTCACTGAAATGAATCTCGCTTGCAAATTGATCGCCAGCTTAAATCAAAATGCCGATATTTCGTTTGCAGATAAGATACAGCCGCTTCGCTCATGCGGCTAAGTCGCGGATTTGAAATTGGACGAAATTCGTCCCGTGTCGCTGTAAGCTAGGGGTCAGGATTTATCTTACTCAAGTTGTGATGTCCAGTTCTTGGACTGTCCGAATGTGAATGTGTGTAGTGGTACAATGGTACGATGGTTGTAGTGGAACAATGGTACGATGATTGTAGTGGTACAATGGTACGATGGTTGTAGTGGTACAATGGTACGATGGTTGTAGTGGTACAATGTTACGATGGTTGTAGTGGTACAATGGTACCATGGTTGTAGTGGTACAATGGTACGATGGTTGTAGGGGTACAATGGTACGATGGTTGTAGTGGTACAATGGTACGATGGTTGTAGTGGTACAATGGTACGATGGTTGTAGTGGTACAATGGTACGATGGTTGTAGGGGTACAATGGTACGATGGTTGTAGGGGTACAATGGAACGATGGTTGTAGGGGTACAATGGTAGGATGGTTGTAGGGGTACAATGGTACGATGGTTGTAGGGGTACAATGGTACGATGGTTGTAGTGGTACAATGGTACGATGATTGTAGTGGTACAATGGTACGATGGTTGTAGTGGTACAATGGTACCATGGTTGTAGGGGTACGATGGTTGTAGGGGTACAATGGTACGATGGTTGTAGTGGTACAATGGTACGATGATTGTAGTGGTACAATGGTACGATGGTTGTAGTGGTACAATGGTACGATGGTTGTAGTGGTACGATGGTTGTAATGGTACAATGGTACGATGGTTGTAGGGGTACAATGGTACGATGGTTGTAGGGGTACAATGGTACGATGGTTGTAGGGATACAATGGTACGATGGTTGTAATGGTACAGTGGTACGATGGTTGTAGTGGTACAATGGTACGATGGTTGTAGGGGTACAATGGTAGGATGGTTGTAGGGGTACAATGGTACGATGGTTGTAGTGGTACGATGGTTGTAGTGGTACAATGGTACGATGGTTGTAGTGGTACAATGGTACGATGGTTGTAGTGGTACAATGGTACGATGGTTGTAGTGGTACAATGGTACGATGGTTGTAGTGGTACAATGGTACGATGGTTGTAGTGGTACAATGGTACGATGGTTGTAGTGGTACAATGGTACGATGGTTGTAGTGGTACAATGGTACGATGGTATGACAGACACACTGAGAGGTCACGCCAGAAGTAATTTGGGCCAGTTCTTCTTCTTCTGTTTCTTCTGCGTTCGTGGGCTGAAACTCCCACGTACACTCGTGTTTTTGCACAAGTGGATTTTTAGGTGAATGGCCGTTTTTACCCCGCCGTTTTGGCAACCATACGCCGCTTTAGGAGGAAGCATGCTGGGTATTTTCGTGTTTTTATAGCCCACCGAACTCTGACGTGGATTACAGGATCTTTTCCGTGCGCATTTGATCTTGTGCTTGCGTGCACACACGAATGGGGATAAGGCACTAGCAGGTCTGCACATAAGTTGACCTGGGAGATCGGAAAAATCTCCACCTTAACGCACCAGGCGCGGCCAAGATTCGAACCCACAACCAGTCTGCTTTGGAGGCTGGCGTCTTACCACCAAGCCATTGCGCCCAGCATTCGGGCCAGTTCCAGACGAGTCACACTCTCCATGGCTGTCTAAGGAGAACAACGCCGATTTTTTTGGATTTTATTTTATTTTTTTAAGGAAAAAGCTTTAATAGATTCATGAAAAGGTAAAGTCAGATGATTACAGACAGGGGAGGTAACACCCACTGCTGACATTAAGTTAGGCACTACGGGAAACACCCAGGGCCCTGTACTTCAAACTGAAAGACAGATAAACATTCTTTATGCTTGCGGGGGTGGACCCGGGGGGGGGGGGGGGCGGGGGTGCACAGCCCCTTCCAGCTAAAAAAAAAAAAAAAAAAAAAATGGTTTTTTTTACATGGGAATTAATTTTGGTAAGATGATTCCGTGGCAATTTTTAGAATTCCCCCCCCCCCCCTCTTAGAATCATCCCCCCCCCCCCCCCTTACAAACTAACTGATCCACCCCTGGCTTGCCAAAACTGATGAGTTGCACCTTGCCGTTTGGGTTCTATGTCTTGTTCTTTAGAATCTTGTTTCTTCAACATGAACTTGTACGCATTTTAGACATATTTTTTTAATGTTTAATTTCACACTTTAATGTTAAGTTCTGCAGTAAATCAAAGTTGGGTCAGTAACAAATATCACCATGCCTGATCACTTTAAACGCAAGTAAAGTCATTCTAGCTGCTCAGTTATTTTGATTTTTTTCATACGGCTGTCTCGAGCAACGATCTGACAGCAACAGCTACATATCCAAAGCGAATATTCATATTCATGACCCAAGCATTCCCCCTGTTTACCAACGCCCACTACCACGACGATGATTTGACATCCCTCTAGAATCCACAAACTATCAGCGTACCCCTCACCCTACCCCCCCCCCCCCCCACCCACACACACACACACACACACACACTACTCACTTCATGGTGGAGTCCATTAAACCACTAAAACCAAGCACAAACACCCCACACCTACCCTCCCATCTACATCCACCCGCTCACTCCCACACATCCCCCCTCTCTTCCACACGCCTCCATTTCCAATCATCCCTCAGTCCAAAATGATCATTAATCCGCATGCAACCTGCCATGCCGGTCGGAAATAGTAAAAATCGCTGCTTTCACATTTGAGGAAACACCTAGGATTTGCAATAAGGAGTAAATCTTAATGCGTAATCCCTAATAAGTTATAAATGAGAAGCTCGACATTTTGGCTGATAAATTATTTGGCCTTTAGCCAGGTAGGTTTCCGTTTGTTGCTTTTCACCGGATCACGTGGGCAACGTGGAAGGCAGTGTGTGGAAATGTCTCCATTTTTGTGTCTGTCAGTGTGTCTGTCTGTCTGTGTGTCTGTCTGTCTGTGTGTGTGTCTGTCTGTGTGTCTGTCTGTGTGTCTGTCTGTGTGTCTGTCTGTGTGTCTGTCTGTCTAAATTTGGATCTACAATCGAATCTGCCCTGGTGACCACCTCTCAATAACGACCCCCTGCCCACAACGACCACCCGAATAAAACCAGCAAATGTTGTTGCTATAACTATTATAAACCTTTCCATAGCGACCAACTGTCTATAACGATCACTTTTCGCTTCGATTGTACGTGCACGTGTTTACATGTGAACATTACGTGCATGTACGATTGTGCCCGTGTACACTACATTGAGGTGTGCACGTTAAAGATCCCACGATTGACAAAAGGGTCTTTCCTGGCAAAATTGTATAGGCATAGATAAAAAAATGTCCACCAAAATACCCGTGTGACTTGGAATAATAGGCCGTGAAAAGTAGGATATGCGCCGAAATGGCTGCGATCTGCTGGTCGATGTGAATGCGTGATGTATTGTGTAAAAAATTTCATCTCACACGGCATAAATAGATCCCTGCGCCTTGAGTCCGAGTCTGGAGATACGCGCGCGATATAAGACTTCATATAACATGTGTGTGCGTGTGGTTGTTGTGGTTTTTTTTTTTTTTGTGGGGGAGGGGAGTGGACGTGGTTGAGAGATAAGATAAGATAAAAGAATTACTTATAAGAAAAATATTTATCTCAGTGTTAGGCATTTCTGTAGTGAAACTACAGGGGAAGCTACTGGAAGGGTATCTATCATGTGTTAGAGAGTACAAACTCTCAGACCATCGGAAACCATTGCCACGGTAACGTAAGCAAAACTGCCGATCTCGTTTCTTGAGTTAGGCACTTTTTCTTTATGATACAGGAAGACTTGTTTTGAGAATGTGAAAGTATGCAAAAGCTCTTTTTGGGTTGTTACGCAGTTTTGCTGATTGAAAATGTTGCTGTCAGCTCTTTATCTCACGTTTATCCAGCTGTCGCCGCTCGAGATAGGCAGTTTGCAACTTATAACTAAAATGAGATAGGCAGATTGTTCAGAAACCAAAGAAAGTTTTTTGCGTTTTTCTCAAAAAATGACAAATGCAATTATCTTATGAGCGTGACGTTATGTGTTAGAACTGTGCGCATATCTATATATATATATACGACTTGTGTCTGTCTGTCTGCGTGTGTGTATGTGTGTGTGTGTGTGTGTGTGTGTGTGTGTGTGTGTGTGTGTGTGTGTGTGTGTGTGTGTGTGTGTGTGTGTGTGTGTGTGTGTCCGCGATGCACGGCCAAAGTTCTCGGTGGATCTTTTTCAAATTTGGAGACCGTATTCAGCTACACCCCGGACACAACCTCATCGATGAGATATTTCAACACGTGCTCTCAGCGCGCAGCGCTGAACCGATTTTGGTTTTTCTCTGGGTCCATTCCCAGTAACTCTTCCTTATCTTCTCCAGTGTTTTCAGCCGCGTTTGTCTCCCTTCCTCCGTGCTGTGCGCCGGCTGTACACCCGGCATAGCCGGGTCCCCGGCGCAGCCGGGTATTCGGCTTGACTTCTTCCCGGCGCAGCCGTACCCGGCGAAGCAGGTATTCATCTAGTTCATGTATATGACTTCACAACCTTGATTGTGCACTCACTATCTTATTGACGAACTTGTGCCCAGTGTCACTGAATTACTGAATCCGTCAGACATTGCTACAAGGCAACATCTGCTGCTTCAGTTTGCCGCCAAAATACAATCTCAAGAAACTATGGGGAAAATCCCTAGATTATGAAAGCGCCATCCAACACAACCATGAACACTTGAAACATTTCGTCGCAAGAACCTTTGGCAATTGACAATAGGATTGTGTCTGTGGTACACTAAAATGAAATCAAAACGCCTTTTTCTGCGCACAAAACCTATTCTAGAGGCCAGAGAGAGATGATTTGTTTTCATCCAGCCCTCGCCTATAGGGAGGGCCCCAAAGGGTTTAAAATCGTGATCGTGATTGGCGTTTTTTGACCTTTCTGTGACCGTGATTGGCAAAATTTCCATTTCTGTGATCGTGATGGGACTTTGCCCGTGATCCGTGATGACAAAAAAAATCAAGTCTCGTGATCGTGATCGTCATTTGTTTTCGTGATCGTGATGGGCATTATTGCAAAGCATTTTATTTTCAACGTACATTTTTCACAGCTGTATCACTCTATGATCCTCTATTCGTCAAGGTGTTTGTGATCGTGAAAACAAAAATCAAGGTAACTGTGATCGTGAAAGCTAAAATTTCCCTTCCCGTGATCGTGATGATACCCCCCCTTTGGGGCCCTCTATGGGGGGTAGCTCAACAACAAGACGAAACAGAAGTTGTGTTAACTGCTGTACAATTTACTTGTCCCGCAAGAAATAAGATATTTGATGGTGCATTGTGATTCAAAAGAAATGAGAGAAGATTATAACAAGTATTACTTGAGAGAGAGAGAGAGACACACACACACACACGCACACACACACGCACGCACACACACACACACACACACACACACACACACACACACACACACACACACACACAGAAACACAGAGAGAGAAAGACACAGAGAGAGGTGGAGAGAGAGAGAGAATTCTTCGTATTTTTTGGTCGATACAAATATGTTTTATGGCCCATTACATACGCATCATAAATCACATCAAATCATCAAGTATCACCATTATTGATAAGCAAAAATGGTCACCCATCCATGAATCTACCGTTAACAAGCATTGTGAACGTGCACGATATGCATACAAAATGTCAAATATATACTAGCGGAAAAAAGTTAGGGACGGGCCACTGATTTCCCCGCTGACTTTCATTTGTTTAACCCTTCGTCAGCAAAATCAAATGGCTGTCACATGCTACACACCAATGGGTAGGTTATGCTGTGTTAGCAGAAAAACTACACGGGACTCCCGGGCGCAGAGCTGCAGCACGTGACTAAAATAGCAAAATCGCCAAAAAGTAGGCTGTTGTTTGGCGTGCGCACGGGTAGAATAAGGCAGGTAACATGGCAAAATTGTTGTGCACATGCAAGGACAATTCTTCGAGTGTGAATTGTGATCACGAACTCGGCTTTATAAGCCGCCGATTTTCTGAGAGCTGCCATCTCCTCACCATGCCTGCCAGACGGAAGCTGACAACATTCAACCGAGGAAGAGCAATTGCCTGGCTCCACGACGGCGTATCCAAGTGCGAAGTGGCCAGGCAACTTGGGGTATCGCATTCAGTCATTGTAAGGCTGAATCAACGGTTCCAGACGACAAACAATGTCGAGGAGAGGCCCAGGTCGGGTCGCCCCAAAAAGACTACTCCTAGGGAAGATCGTTTCATCCAACGGCAGGCGCTGCAGCACCGGGCCACCACCTGCAAGGTCATCAGAGGGCAGTTACGGGAGGCCACTAACATCAACGTTAGTGAGAGGACCATCGGCAACCGCCTGCATGACGCCCGGCTGCGGAGTCGTCGTCCTGCTGTGCGTCCCCTGCTGACACAGGCTCATCGCCGGGCTCGTCTGGCCTGGAGTCGCCGCCACTTGAGATGGACGCGCCGGGACTGGGCTCAGGTCCTATTCAGTGACGAGTCCAGGTTCAACCTGTACCATTCTGACGGCCGGCGCAAGGTCTGGAGGCGTGAGGGCGAGCGTTATGAAGACGACACAGTGCATGAGAGGGTGGCCTTCTGCGGGGGCTCTGTCATGGTTTGGGGGGGCTTCAGCCTTCATCAACGCACCCCCCTGTACCATGTGGTCGGGAATCTCACTGGTCAACGCTACAGGGACGAAATTCTCGCCCCTATTGTCTTGCCGACCCTGCAGCAGATTGGCCCAAACGCCGTGTTTCAGGATGACAATGCTACTCCTCACAGGGCCAGGCTTGTCAACGACTACATCCAGCAAACCGGGGTCGTCAGGATGGATTTCCCTGCCTGTTCGCCAGACATGAACCCCATAGAGCATGTATGGGACGAACTGGACAGGCAGGTGAGGGCCAACCACCAGCCTCCCAGAAACCTGCAGCAGCTGCTGCAGATGCTCCAACAGGAGTGGCAGGCCATTCCACAGGCCTTTTTCACGAAGCTTATGAACTCTATGCGGTCAAGGTGTGGTGAACTTGAGCGCAAACGTGGCGGACACACCCATTATTGACCTCATGAAAGACTTGTTATGTTTATTTGTGACCCCTCTGCTGTTTGTGGACATGAATAACCGAACCGGCTCGATGAAATAAACCCAAATTTTGCAGTTGCGTTGCACATTGACTGAAGTAAACGTGTTCCAAATTTCCGTACGATATGTTCATTCGTTCTTTTGCTGTGATTGCGTGTGTGAACCGTCCTTAACTTTTTTCCGCTAGTATAGAACAAAGCATATATGTTTATCAAAAAGCCATGTTGCAATGAGGCCATGAATGAAAACATCTGCCGCTTCACCAGCTGTCCACAATATCATGACAGGAACAAAACGTTACAGCATTTAGAAACGACAAAAACTTCAGTAGAGCCATCAAACGCGTAATGAACAAAACAAACAAGAGGCGAAGCCATCAAGGCTCACGTAAGAAATCGACAAACAGTAACACACACACACACACGCACACACACACACACACACACACACACCCACACACACACACACACACACACACACACACACACACACACACAGAGAAAGAGCATAGGTGAAACTGTGCAAGAAAGCGAGACACTAGATCTAGATCTGTCTGTCTGCATGTAGCCTACTTACAGGGACACGACTGCCAACTAGTCTCGGCCCGCTCAAAATAATAATGACCGAGACTTTCAGTACTTCCTTCGCGTGACGTCTAACCCTCTTACGTCATAATGTGACGTCAATGTAATGTGACGTCTTCAAATGTTAGAGTTTCTACCACAGACATACACACGCACTCACGCACGCACGCACATACGCACGCACGCACAGACAGACAAAGTTACGATCGCATAGGCTACACTTACGTGAGCCAAAAACACCATTTTTCATATAAGTACAAGAAAAACATACAACAAAACAAACTGTTCGTGCAAAAATAGAAGGAGAAAAAAATTATTTCAAAAAGCGATGTTGAATTATTGTACATCAGTCATGCATTGCTGAATAAAAACATCTGCCGCTTTTGAAAATATCGAATACATTTTTAACACAATTACAAGAAAAACATTCAAGAAAACAATTTCCGCGTGCAAATATAGAACAAAACCATTATGATTTCAAAAAGCGATGTATCATAATTGTCAGTCACACCTTGCCCACACACTGACAGCAAAAACGTAACTTTTTTTTTTTTAAACGACGAAAATATAAGAGATGACTCAAAACAAAATCGAAATTGAAAACAGCACAGGGACAGTTCTTCCCTTGTTAACTGACCAACCCGGCCAAGATGTCAATTCTACCACCCGTCCTCCTCGACACATACCGAGAATCCGCATCCCGACTGCAGGGATGGGCTTGGGTTTTGTCCACTATAGGTCCATTGACTGACTTGGGTTTTGTCCACTATAGGTCCATTGACTGACTTGGGTTTTGTCCACTATAGGTCCATTGACTGACTTGGGTTTTGTCCACTATAGGTCCATTGACTGACTTGGGTTTTGTCCACTATAGGTCCATTGACTGACTTGGGTTTTGTCCACTATAGGTCCATTGACTGACTTGGGTTTTGTCCACTATAGGTCCATTGACTGACTTGGGTTTTGTCCACTATAGGTCCATTGACTGACTTGGGTTTTGTCCACTATAGGTCCATTGACTGGCTTGGGTTTTGTCCACTATAGGTCCATTGACTGGCTTGGGTTTTGTCCACTATAGGTCCATTGACTGACTCGGCCATAAATCAACAAGTCATTTTGCAAATCAATCAGTCAACAACAACAAAAGAAGCTTTTTTGCCGCCCTGGGACTGCGCATTTTGCATTACAGCAGTGAGGAGAAACTTATTACAGTTACAGAGCTGTTGCGAGAATTGTTTAAAGGGAGGACAAAAACAACGAAGAATAAAGAATCATAAAGATCAAAAGCCAATATTTATGCAAACTTCTTCCGGCAGAATTTCAGAAGACTGAAGGCACAATGTCTTGAAGAGGTTGTTTACTTTTATGAAGATAATGTACAGTAAATTGTGAGGGTGGAAAAAGTTGCATTTGATTTTGAACTTTCTTGGTCTTGTTTTTTCATTCATAGTTGTGCTAAATGTGAAGCATTTGATTAAAACTAATTAAAGAATGTAACCTGAAAAGCTACCAACCCTTCCAATTTTCGCGGATTCTTCCGAGTTTTGATTTTGTTCCAGCTATTTCCGATTTCTGCAACCATATTACAATTTTCTAAATAAAATTTAAAAAAACAATTTTTTTTTTTTTTTTTTTTTAGAAAATCGGTCCATTGACTGACTGAGACATTTATCTAAGCTTATCGGTCTTTTCCTAATTTACCTAGGCAAAAGACCGATGACCGACGCCCAAGCCATACCCTGCGACTGTCTTCTGTGCCGAGTGGGAATTGCTTGTTATCATTTTTGCAGATTAACTCCAGTATCAGTTATTTCATATAATTATGCTGACTGTTATCATTTTTGAGACATGTCTTTTTTTCCAACAGTCAGCATTTTAGAAATAACGGTTTTATTACAGTCTAATTTCGACCAATTTTTTTTTCGAAGCGATCCTGCAAGTTAGATAGAACAGCCGCAATGGGGACGGGATCGCTCCTAATCCTATCTGATTATTCCTAGATCCTATCAGTCAAAGCATTCTCGTGACCAGGGTCAGCCAATCACTCACCCGACGCGATAGTGAAATGCGCTCACACAACAATCTCACATGATGAACCATGTTATGAACATGCTTTTTAGTTGCTTCGATTGGTTCTTGTCCAACAGAGAGCGTCAGATTCAGAATCAACGCCAGACAGAGAAGAAATGATGTCACCTGATTCTTCAGAACTTTGACATTTTCAAGTGTGCAGGTCGGCATTGCACACTCAGAGGGTGGCGCCTTGCCATTCTGTGCAGGTCGGCATTGCACACTCAGAGGGTGGCGCCTTGCCATTCTGTGCAGGTCGGCATTGCACACTCAGAGGGTGGCGCCTTGCCATTCTGTGCAGGTCGGCATTGCACACTCAGAGGGTGGCGCCTTGCCATTCTGTGCAGGTCGGCATTGCACACTCAGAGGGTGGCGCCTTGCCATTCTGTGCAGGTCGGCATTGCACACTCAGAGGGTGGCGCCTTGCCATTCTGTGCAGGTCGGCATTGCACACTCAGAGGGTGGCGCCTTGCCATTCTGTGCAGGTCGGCATTGCACACTCAGAGGGTGGCGCCTTGCCATTCTGTGCAGGTCGGCATTGCACACTCAGAGGGTGGCGCCTTGCCATTCTGTGCAGGTCGGCATTGCACACTCAGAGGGTGGCGCCTTGCCATTCTGTGCAGGTCGGCATTGCACACTCAGAGGGTGGCGCCTTGCCATTCTGTAAAGTGTGCAGGTCGGCATTGCACACTCAGAGGGTGGCGCCTTGCCATTCTGTGCAGGTCGGCATTGCACACTCAGAGGGTGGCGCCTTGCCATTCTGTGCAGGTCGGCATTGCACACTCAGAGGGTGGCGCCTTGCCATTCTGTGCAGGTCGGCATTGCACACTCAGAGGGTGGCGCCTTGCCATTCTGTGCAGGTCGGCATTGCACACTCAGAGGGTGGCGCCTTGCCATTCTGTGCAGGTCGGCATTGCACACTCAGAGGGTGGCGCCTTGCCATTCTGTGCAGGTCGGCATTGCACACTCAGAGGGTGGCGCCTTGCCATTCTGTGCAGGTCGGCATTGCACACTCAGAGGGTGGCGCCTTGCCATTCTGTGCAGGTCGGCACTGCACACTCAGAGGGTGGCGCCTTGCCATTCTGTGCAGGTCGGCACTGCACACTCAGAGGGTGGCGCCTTGCCATTCTGTGCAGGTCGGCATTGCACACTCAGAGGGTGGCGCCTTGCCATTCTGTGCAGGTCGGCATTGCACACTCAGAGGGTGGCGCCTTGCCATTCTGTGCAGGTCGGCACTGCACACTCAGAGGGTGGCGCCTTGCCATTCTGTGCAGGTCGGCACTGCACACTCAGAGGGTGGCGCCTTGCCATTCTGTGCAGGTCGGCACTGCACACTCAGAGGGTGGCGCCTTGCCATTCTGTGCAGGTCGGCATTGCACACTCAGAGGGTGGCGCCTTGCCATTCTGTGCAGGTCGGCATTGCACACTCAGAGGGTGGCGCCTTGCCATTCTGTGCAGGTCGGCACTGCACACTCAGAGGGTGGCGCCTTGCCATTCTGTGCAGGTCGGCACTGCACACTCAGAGGGTGGCGCCTTGCCATTCTGTGCAGGTCGGCATTGCACACTTAGAGGGTGGCGCCTTGCCATTCTGTGCAGGTCGGCACTGCACACTCAGAGGGTGGCGCCTTGCCATTCTGTGCAGGTCGGCACTGCACACTCAGAGGGTGGCGCCTTGCCATTCTGTGCAGGTCGGCACTGCACACTCAGAGGGTGGCGCCTTGCCATTCTGTGCAGGTCGGCACTGCACACTCAGAGGGTGGCGCCTTGCCATTCTGTGCAGGTCGGCATTGCACACTCAGAGGGTGGCGCCTTGCCATTCTGTGCAGGTCGGCACTGCACACTCAGAGGGTGGCGCCTTGCCATTCTGTGCAGGTCGGCACTGCACACTCAGAGGGTGGCGCCTTGCCATTCTGTGCAGGTCGGCACTGCACACTCAGAGGGTGGCGCCTTGCCATTCTGTGCAGGTCGGCACTGCACACTCAGAGGGTGGCGCCTTGCCATTCTGTGCAGGTCGGCACTGCACACTCAGAGGGTGGCGCCTTGCCATTCTGTGCAGGTCGGCATTGCACACTCAGAGGGTGGCGCCTTGCCATTCTGTGCAGGTCGGCACTGCACACTCAGAGGGTGGCGCCTTGCCATTCTGTGCAGGTCGGCACTGCACACTCAGAGGGTGGCGCCTTGCCATTCTGTGCAGGTCGGCACTGCACACTCAGAGGGTGGCGCCTTGCCATTCTGTGCAGGTCGGCACTGCACACTCAGAGGGTGGCGCCTTGCCATTCTGTGCAGGTCGGCACTGCACACTCAGAGGGTGGCGCCTTGCCATTCTGTGCAGGTCGGCACTGCACACTCAGAGGGTGGCGCCTTGCCATTCTGTGCAGGTCGGCATTGCACACTCAGAGGGTGGCGCCTTGCCATTCTGTGCAGGTCGGCATTGCACACTCAGAGGGTGGCGCCTTGCCATTCTGTGCAGGTCGGCATTGCACACTCAGAGGGTGGCGCCTTGCCATTCTGTGCAGGTCGGCACTGCACACTCAGAGGGTGGCGCCTTGCCATTCTGTGCAGGTCGGCATTGCACACTCAGAGGGTGGCGCCTTGCCATTCTGTGCAGGTCGGCACTGCACACTCAGAGGGTGGCGCCTTGCCATTCTGTGCAGGTCGGCATTGCACACTCAGAGGGTGGCGCCTTGCCATTCTGTGCAGGTCGGCATTGCACACTCAGAGGGTGGCGCCTTGCCATTCTGTGCAGGTCGGCATTGCACACTCAGAGGGTGGCGCCTTGCCATTCTGTGCAGGTCGGCATTGCACACTCAGAGGGTGGCGCCTTGCCATTCTGTGCAGGTCGGCACTGCACACTCAGAGGGTGGCGCCTTGCCATTCTGTGCAGGTCGGCACTGCACACTCAGAGGGTGGCGCCTTGCCATTCTGTGCAGGTCGGCACTGCACACTCAGAGGGTGGCGCCTTGCCATTCTGTGCAGGTCGGCACTGCACACTCAGAGGGTGGCGCCTTGCCATTCTGTGCAGGTCGGCACTGCACACTCAGAGGGTGGCGCCTTGCCATTCTGTGCAGGTCGGCATTGCACACTCAGAGGGTGGCGCCTTGCCATTCTGTGCAGGTCGGCATTGCACACTCAGAGGGTGGCGCCTTGCCATTCTGTGCAGGTCGGCATTGCACACTCAGAGGGTGGCGCCTTGCCATTCTGTGCAGGTCGGCATTGCACACTCAGAGGGTGGCGCCTTGCCATTCTGTGCAGGTCGGCATTGCACACTCAGAGGGTGGCGCCTTGCCATTCTGTGCAGGTCGGCATTGCACACTCAGAGGGTGGCGCCTTGCCATTCTGTGCAGGTCGGCATTGCACACTCAGAGGGTGGCGCCTTGCCATTCTGTGCAGGTCGGCATTGCACACTCAGAGGGTGGCGCCTTGCCATTCTGTGCAGGTCGGCATTGCACACTCAGAGGGTGGCGCCTTGCCATTCTGTGCAGGTCGGCACTGCACACTCAGAGGGTGGCGCCTTGCCATTCTGTGCAGGTCGGCATTGCACACTCAGAGGGTGGCGCCTTGCCATTCTGTGCAGGTCGGCATTGCACACTCAGAGGGTGGCGCCTTGCCATTCTGTAAAGCACCGACAGACAAAACTGGATTTTCGGTATTTTTGTTTGGATAAAAAAGAAAGTGTATTATCTAACAACATTTGAAGTCACGCTGATATTGTAAATTCACATATTTACTTTGTGTTGTTTATTTTCAGCGTGATAAACAAAAAGGGTCCCTGCCTGACCGCTATACATCTAGCGGTCACCTAGAATCAGTCCTGATTGGTTAAATAGCCATAGGGTACACTGATATGGTAATCATGTCAGATGAGAAATTAATGTGTCAAAAAGTCCTTCCCTGTGTCCAAGATGAGTGGTGTATGGTCTCATCTCACGTTAAAGAGCCTTTGCAGATCTAATATGGTGTGCTGAATCGTTAACATGGAAAGCACTGTGTCTTTAAGTACATTAACTCTGTGTGTTTGTGTGTGTGTGTCTGTGTGCTTGTGTGTGTTTGTGGATTCAAACGTGATATATATCCGGAAAGAACTGCATCATACATCATATTAAATGCATCACACACACACACACACCTACGCACATACACACACACAAAAAAACATACAGAGGCGCACACACACACACAATAACTCACACACACACACAGGCGCGTGCATAAACACACACACACACACACACGCGTGCGCGCTACACACACACATGCAGACACGTGCTCGGGCACGCACTTAAACATGCCCGCACGCACGAATTTGACCAAAACGTGCACACAAAATATATTTCATATTTTATTTATTTTTCACACCGGGAGAAAATATAGCAACACAGAACTCTCTCACATGACAAGAAAAGCAGAACACTCCATAATTTATCATGTATTATATACATTAACTTGTGAAGCACACACACACACACACACACACACACACACTCACACACACACACACACACACACACACACACACACACTCACACACAGGAACTTTGAGTATTAATTATGTTGGGTTATTTCTATGTAACATAAACAATCCAAGACCAAACAAAGTTCATACCTCAAAGAAAATTAACTTAATTATTAGTTTTAAGACAAACAAAAACAAGGAAAATGAAATGCAGAATACAGCACACACAAACCAGCAAACAAACAAAGTGAATGGCAGAGTAGAAGGCCCACTACCTTGCTCCTCACAATGGTATTTGGGTAATTCTCACGGAGTGTACAGTAGAAGGCCCACTACCTTGCTCCTCACAATGGTATCTGGGTAATTCTCACGGAGTGTACAGTAGAAGGCACACTACCTTGCTCCTCACAATGGTATTTCGGTAATTCTCACGGAGTGTACAGTAGAAGGCCCACTACCTTGCTCCTCACAATGGTATCTGGGTAATTCTCACGGAGTGTACAGTAGAAGGCCCACTACCTTGCTCCTCACAATGGTATTTGGGTAATTCTCTCGGAGTGTACAGTAGAAGGCCCACTACCTTGCTCCTCACAATGGTATTTGGGTAATTCTCACGGAGTGTACAGTAGAAGGCCCACTACCTTGCTCCTCACAATGGTATTTGGGTAATTCTCACGGAGTGTACAGTAGAAGGCCCACTACCTTGCTCCTCACAATGGTATTTGGGTAATTCTCACGGTGTGTACAGTAGAAGGCCCACCACCTTGCTCCTCACAATGGTATTTGGGTAATTCTCACGGAGTGTACAGTAGAAGGCCCACTACCTTGCTCCTCACAATGGTATTTGGGTAATTCTCACGGAGTGTACAGTAGAAGGCCCACTACCTTGCTCCTCACAATGGTATTTGGGTAATTCTCACGGAGTGTACAGTAGAAGGCCCACTACCTTGCTCCTCACAATGGTATTTGGGTAATTCTCACGGAGTGTACAGTAGAAGGCCCACTACCTTGCTCCTCACAATGGTATTTGGGTAATTCTCACGGAGTGTACAGTAGAAGGCCCACTACCTTGCTCCTCACAATGGTATTTGGGTAATTCTCACGGTGTGTACAGTAGAAGGCCCACCACCTTGCTCCTCACAATGGTATTTGGGTAATTCTCACGGAGTGTACAGTAGAAGGCCCACTACCTTGCTCCTCACAATGGTATTTGGGTAATTCTCACGGAGTGTACAGTAGAAGGCCCACTACCTTGCTCCTCACAATGGTATTTGGGTAATTCTCACGGAGTGTACAGTAGAAGGCCCACTACCTTGCTCCTCACAATGGTATTTGGGTAATTCTCACGGAGTGTACAGTAGAAGGCACACTACCTTGCTCCTCACAATGGTATTTGGGTAATTCTCACGGAGTGTACAGTAGAAGGCCCACTACCTTGCTCCTCACAATGGTATTTCGGTAATTCTCACGGAGTGTACAGTAGAAGGCCCACTACCTTGCTCCTCACAATGGTATTTCGGTAATTCTCACGGAGTGTACAGTAGAAGGCACACTACCTTGCTCCTCACAATGGTATTTGGGTAATTCTCACGGTGTGTACAGTAGAAGGCCCACTACCTTGCTCCTCACAATGGTATTTGGGTAATTCTCACGGAGTGTACAGTAGAAGGCACACTACCTTGCTCCTCACAATGGTATTTGGGTAATTCTCACGGAGTGTACAGTAGAAGGCACACTACCTTGCTCCTCACAATGGTATTTGGGTAATTCTCACGGAGTGTACAGTAGAAGAAGACACTCTACCTTGCTCCTCACAATGGTATTTGGGTAATTCTCACGGTGTGTACAGTAGAAGAAGACACTCTACCTTGCTCCTCACAATGGTATTTGGGTAATTCTCACGGAGTGTACAGTAGAAGGCCCACTACCTTGCTCCTCACAATGGTATTTCGGTAATTCTCACGGAGTGTACAGTAGAAGGCCCACTACCTTGCTCCTCACAATGGTATTTGGGTAATTCTCACGGAGTGTACAGTAGAAGGCACACTACCTTGCTCCTCACAATGGTATTTGGGTAATTCTCACGGTGTGTACAGTAGAAGGCCCACTACCTTGCTCCTCACAATGGTATTTGGGTAATTCTCACGGAGTGTACAGTAGATGGCACACTACCTTGCTCCTCACAATGGTATTTGGGTAATTCTCACGGAGTGTACAGTAGAAGGCCCACTACCTTGCTCCTCACAATGGTATTTCGGTAATTCTCACGGTGTGTACAGTAGAAGGCACACTACCTTGCTCCTCACAATGGTATTTGGGCAATTCTCACGGAATGTACAGTAGAAGGCCCACTACCTTGCTCCTCACAATGGTATCTGGGTAATTCTCACGGTGTGTACAGTAGAAGGCCCACTACCTTGCTCCTCACAATGGTATTTGGGTAATTCTCACGGAGTGTACAGTAGAAGGCCCACTACCTTGCTCCTCACAATGGTATTTGGGTAATTCTCACGGAGTGTACAGTAGAAGGCCCACTACCTTGCTCCTCACAATGGTATTTGGGTAATTCTCACGGAGTGTACAGTAGAAGGCCCACCACCTTGCTCCTCACAATGGTATTTGGGTAATTCTCACGGTGTGTACAGTAGAAGGCCCACCACCTTGCTCCTCACAATGGTATTTGGGTAATTCTCACGGAGTGTACAGTAGAAGGCCCACTACCTTGCTCCTCACAATGGTATTTGGGTAATTCTCACGGAGTGTACAGTAGAAGGCCCACTACCTTGCTCCTCACAATGGTATTTGGGTAATTCTCACGGAGTGTACAGTAGAAGGCCCACTACCATGCTCCTCACAATGGTATTTGGGTAATTCTCACGGAGTGTACAGTAGAAGGCCCACTACCTTGCTCCTCACAATGGTATTTGGGTAATTCTCACGGAGTGTACAGTAGAAGGCCCACTACCTTGCTCCTCACAATGGTATTTGGGTAATTCTCACGGTGTGTACAGTAGAAGGCCCACCACCTTGCTCCTCACAATGGTATTTGGGTAATTCTCACGGAGTGTACAGTAGAAGGCCCACTACCTTGCTCCTCACAATGGTATTTGGGTAATTCTCACGGAGTGTACAGTAGAAGGCCCACTACCTTGCTCCTCACAATGGTATTTGGGTAATTCTCACGGAGTGTACAGTAGAAGGCCCACTACCTTGCTCCTCACAATGGTATTTGGGTAATTCTCACGGTGTGTACAGTAGAAGGCACACTACCTTGCTCCTCACAATGGTATTTGGGCAATTCTCACGGAATGTACAGTAGAAGGCCCACTACCTTGCTCCTCACAATGGTATCTGGGTAATTCTCACGGTGTGTACAGTAGAAGGCCCACTACCTTGCTCCTCACAATGGTATTTCGGTAATTCTCACGGAGTGTACAGTAGAAGGCCCACTACCTTGCTCCTCACAATGGTATTTGGGTAATTCTCACGGTGTGTACAGTAGAAGGCCCATTACCTTGCTCCTCACAATGGTATTTGGGTAATTCTCACGGAGTGTACAGTAGAAGGCACACTACCTTGCTCCTCACAATGGTATTTGGGTAATTCTCACTAATTGTACAGTAGAAGGCACACTACCTTGCTCCTCACAATGGTATTTGGGTAATTCTCACGGTGTGTACAGTAGAAGAAGACACTCTACCTTGCTCCTCACAATGGTATTTGGGTAATTCTCACGGTGTGTACAGTAGAAGAAGACACTCTACCTTGCTCCTCACAATGGTATTTGGGTAATTCTCACGGAGTGTACAGTAGAAGGCCCACTACCTTGCTCCTCACAATGGTATTTCGGTAATTCTCACGGAGTGTACAGTAGAAGGCACACTACCTTGCTCCTCACAATGGTATTTGGGTAATTCTCACGGAGTGTACAGTAGAAGGCACACTACCTTGTTCCTCACAATGGTATTTGGGTAATTCTCACGGAGTGTACAGTAGAAGGCCCACTACCTTGCTCCTCACAATGGTATTTTGGTAATTCTCACGGAGTGTACAGTAGAAGGCACACTACCTTGCTCCTCACAATGGTATTTGGGTAATTCTCATGGTGTGTACAGTAGAAGGCCCACTACCTTGCTCCTCACAATGGTATTTGGGTAATTCTCACGGTGTGTACAGTAGAAGGCACACTACCTTGCTCCTCACAATGGTATTTGGGCAATTCTCACGGAATGTACAGTAGAAGGCCCATTACCTTGCTCCTCACAATGGTATTTCGGTAATTCTCACGGAGTGTACATTAGAAGGCCCACTACCTTGCTCCTCACAATGGTATTTCGGTAATTCTCACGGAGTGTACAGTAGAAGGCACACTACCTTGCTCCTCACAATGGTATTTGGGTAATTCTCACGGTGTGTACAGTAGAAGGCCCACTACCTTGCTCCTCACAATGGTATTTGGGTAATTCTCACGGAGTGTACAGTAGATGGCACACTACCTTGCTCCTCACAATGGTATTTGGGTAATTCTCACTAATTGTACAGTAGAAGGCACACTACCTTGCTCCTCACAATGGTATTTGGGTAATTCTCACGGTGTGTACAGTAGAAGAAGACACTCTACCTTGCTCCTCACAATGGTATTTGGGTAATTCTCACGGTGTGTACAGTAGAAGAAGACACTCTACCTTGCTCCTCACAATGGTATTTGGGCAATTCTCACGGAGTGTACAGTAGAAGGCCCACTACCTTGCTCCTCACAATGGTATTTCGGTAATTCTCACGGAATGTACAGTAGAAGGCCCACTACCTTGCTCCTCACAATGGTATTTGGGTAATTCTCACGGAGTGTACAGTAGAAGGCACACTACCTTGTTCCTCACAATGGTATTTGGGTAATTCTCACGGTGTGTACAGTAGAAGGCACACTACCTTGCTCCTCACAATGGTATTTGGGTAATTCTCACGGTGTGTACAGTAGAAGGCACAGTACCTTGCTCCTCACAATGGTATTTGGTAATTCTCACGGAGTGTACAGTAGAAGGCACACTACCTTGCTCCTCACAATGGTATTTGGGTAGTTCTCACGGTGTGTACAGTAGAAGGCCCACTACCTTGCTCCTCACAATGGTATTTGGCTTATTCTCACGGTGTGTACAGTAGAAGGCACACTACCTTGCTCCTCACAATGGTATTTCGGTAATTCTCACGGAGTGTACAGTAGAAGGCACACTACCTTGCTCCTCACAATGGTATTTGGGTAATTCTCATGGTGTGTACAGTAGAAGGCCCACTACCTTGCTCCTCACAATGGTATTTCGGTAATTCTCACGGAGTGTACAGTAGAAGGCACACTACCTTGCTCCTCACAATGGTATTTGGGTAATTCTCACTAATTGTACAGTAGAAGGCACACTACCTTGCTCCTCACAATGGTATTTGGGTAATTCTCACGGTGTGTACAGTAGAAGAAGACACTCTACCTTGCTCCTCACAATGGTATTTGGGTAATTCTCACGGTGTGTACAGTAGAAGAAGACACTCTACCTTGCTCCTCACAATGGTATTTGGGTAATTCTCACGGAGTGTACAGTAGAAGGCCCACTACCTTGCTCCTCACAATGGTATTTCGGTAATTCTCACGGAATGTACAGTAGAAGGCCCACTACCTTGCTCCTCACAATGGTATTTGGGTAATTCTCACGGAGTGTACAGTAGAAGGCACACTACCTTGTTCCTCACAATGGTATTTGGGTAATTCTCACGGTGTGTACAGTAGAAGGCCCACTACCTTGCTCCTCACAATGGTATTTGGGTAATTCTCACGGAGTGTACAGTAGAAGGCCCACTACCTTGCTCCTCACAATGGTATTTGGGTAATTCTCACGGAGTGTACAGTAGAAGGCCCACTACCTTGCTCCTCACAATGGTATTTGGGTAATTCTCACGGTGTGTACAGTAGAAGGCACACTACCTTGCTCCTCACAATGGTATTTGGGCAATTCTCACGGAATGTACAGTAGAAGGCCCACTACCTTGCTCCTCACAATGGTATTTCGGTAATTCTCACGGTGTGTACAGTAGAAGGCCCACTACCTTGCTCCTCACAATGGTATTTCGGTAATTCTCACGGAGTGTACAGTAGAAGGCCCACTACCTTGCTCCTCACAATGGTATTTGGGTAATTCTCACGGTGTGTACAGTAGAAGGCCCACTACCTTGCTCCTCACAATGGTATTTGGGTAATTCTCACGGTGTGTACAGTAGATGGCACACTACCTTGCTCCTCACAATGGTATTTGGGTAATTCTCACTAATTGTACAGTAGAAGGCACACTACCTTGCTCCTCACAATGGTATTTGGGTAATTCTCACGGTGTGTACAGTAGAAGAAGACACTCTACCTTGCTCCTCACAATGGTATTTGGGTAATTCTCACGGTGTGTACAGTAGAAGAAGACACTCTACCTTGCTCCTCACAATGGTATTTGGGCAATTCTCACGGAGTGTACAGTAGAAGGCCCACTACCTTGCTCCTCACAATGGTATTTCGGTAATTCTCACGGAATGTACAGTAGAAGGCCCACTACCTTGCTCCTCACAATGGTATTTGGGTAATTCTCTCGGAGTGTACAGTAGAAGGCCCACTACCTTGCTCCTCACAATGGTATTTGGGTAATTCTCACGGAGTGTACAGTAGAAGGCACACTACCTTGTTCCTCACAATGGTATTTGGGTAATTCTCACGGTGTGTACAGTAGAAGGCACAGTACCTTGCTCCTCACAATGGTATTTGGGTAATTCTCACGGTGTGTACAGTAGAAGGCACAGTACCTTGCTCCTCACAATGGTATTTGGTAATTCTCACGGTGTGTACAGTAGAAGGCACACTACCTTGCTCCTCACAATGGTATTTGGGTAATTCTCACGGTGTGTACAGTAGAAGGCCCACTACCTTGCTCCTCACAATGGTATTTGGCTTATTCTCACGGTGTGTACAGTGCAACATCCCTTTTGAGACCTCAACAAATCTGAAAAAAATTAGGTCTTAAAAAAGCGGGAGTCTTAAAATAATAGGGTAGTTTTACAGAGGTTATGAACAGAAAGTCTGAAAAAACAAGGTCTTAAAAAGGAGGGAGTCTTAAATTGGGGGGTCCTAATTAAAAGGGGGTTCCACTGTACGATTTTCTGACAGGCTTTGTTTTTCTCAGTCTTTTAAATGATTATAACTAATATCAAATGGCAGCTAGAATGTATTCTCTGAACTTTTTTCAGTGGTACTCCAGTTAGATAACGATACAGACATGCAACAAAAATATAGAATATATCAAAATGTGCGTCTTCTTTTTTTTAACAGAATTAGTGTTCAAATCCATGTCAAAACCTGTGGTTTCCATGTAGCGAAGGTGATGTACTTTTAAATCCTTGTAGTTTACTGAACGTAGACACACAAAATGTGCAAGTATTTCTAATTCTTCATCTGCAGGCCAAGGATATATATGGAAGCAGTTCTTAGTAATGAAATCAATTTGTATAAAAACAAGAAGGGCAAAGCCCATACGACTCACATGCTTTACACATTTTTCCTACCAAAATACATGTGACCTTGACCCAAGGTCAAGGTCATCCAAGGTCATGCAACACAAAGCTGTTAATTCAAGACATAGGAAGTACAATGGTGCTTATTGGCTCTTTCTACCATGAGATATGGTCACTTTTAGTGGTTCACTACCTTATTTTGGTCGCATTTCATAAGGGTCAAAGTGACCTTGACCTTGATCATATGTGACCAAATGTGTCTCATGATGAAAGCATAACATGTGCCCCACATAATTTTGAAGTTTGAAACAGTTATCTTCCATAGTTCAGGGTCAAGGTCACTTCAAAATATGTATACAATCCAACTTTGAAGAGCTCCTGTGACCTTGACCTTGAAGCAAGGTAAACCAAACTGGTATCAAAAGATGGGGCTTACTTTGCCCTATATATCATATATAGGTGAGGTATTGAATCTCAAAAACTTTAGAGAAAATGGGAAAAATGTGAAAAATAGCTGTTTTTTAGGCAACATTTATGGCCCCTGCGACCTTGACCTTGAAGCAAGGTCAAGATGCTATGTATGTTTTTTGGGGCCTTGTCATCATACACCATCTTGCCAAATTTGGTACTGATAGACTGAATAGTGTCCAAGAAATATCCAACGTTAAAGTTTTCCGGACGGACGTCCGGACGGACGGACGGACGTCCGGACGGACGGACGGACGGACGACTCGGGTGAGTACATAGACTCACTTTTGCTTCGCATGTGAGTCAAAAATTAAAAATTTAAATAAAATAAAAAAATTTAAAAAATTTTGTATAGTTAAAATGTCTTAGTTTATAAGTACAGAAATGTCAATGTTGTCACATGGTTTTCACTGGTACATAGCTCTGGAGAATAATTAACCCATTTACAAATATTTGGCGACCTCAACACAGTTGTGTTAGCCATCCCTCAAATATGCAAGCAATAATTACACAGTAACTTTTATAGCACTTAGATTTTAACTATACATTATAGGCAAGTAACAATTTTAAAAGAACACAAAAATCCTTAAAGTATACATAGTCTCATTTGGATATTGATCACTTTTAAGGCCAGCTTCCAAGGTGAAAATAACATTTTTTTAACATTTTTGGTTATTTGGGTTGTTTGCTGTGTTAAGTACATAAACCACTCAACTATCACGCTATGCAATAATTTTGCGGCAAAAAACAACCTAAATATTTTTATTTTAATTAAATGTGCATCAGGGGTGTGTCAAAAAATGCCTTGTGGCAGCTCATTAAATATTCATAAACTTTGAAAGTACATTTCTTCGGTTTGGAATGTAGCAGACGATTCATTCAAAGACCACTGTGCTCAGCGAAACCAAATCTACAAGCTTGATTTGACAGCCGAACTCGTTAGAAAGACGTATTTTCATTGGTCGATGTTAAGCATGCCAAAGAACAGAGGGGTCTGGTTTCAGCCAATCAGAGAGCAGCTTTCAAACCGTGCTTGGCAAAGCCTTTCTGCTGTGCCATGTTTTGTTTTTTCACTTCCGTTCACAGCAACTGTAAACAAAACACGTGTTTCGAAGGGAAAACAATTTGTAAACACCAGAATGACGAAGAAAAGGAAGACCTACAAGAAGAAGAGTCGGACTGGGAACCCGACTGGCAGAAGAGGGACTTATCAGCAGCAAACTGAGCCCACATCGGCAGCGAGAAGCAGTGACAGCGAAGCTGAAGGTGGCGATGTGCACGCTACCCCCTCCACCTCGTCTGAGCCTACGGCTGAGGAAAGCAAGCCTAAGTTGACTGCGTCCGAGTCAAAATTGAAAGAAGAAGAAGAAGAAATGGAGTTTGACAGTGACAGTGATCTGACTGGATTTCGTTTGATTGATTGTAAACTGTTGGTACAGTTTGTTTATTCTTTTCTCTGCCCAGACTGTAAATGAGAACAAGCAATGGTAAAACAGTGAAAGGGGGGGGGGGGGGGGGTTGACTAAAAAGGCAATTTTGAACATGCAGGGTCACTATGGAACTGCTATAAGGAACAATGTTGGAAACATTAACCAGATGAGGCAGGATATCTGGGCTATGTGGCGTCACAGGCGACTGAAGAAACAGGCAAAGGAGACCCAGACAAGAATGCTCTTCCTGATTATGTGACTGATGCCATCCAGCCAGTGTTTGAAACTCTGTCACAGGATTCTCTGCTTAGAAAGTGTCTACAACTCTGTCACAGGATTCTCTGCTTAGAAAGTGTCTACATGGTGGCTCACAAAATACAAATGAGTCATTTCACAATGTGATATGGCAGCGGTGCCGCCCCAAGACCATCTTTGTCGGCAAGAAGAGGATTCGACTGGCTGTAAATGATGCCCCCATTGTTTTCAATGATGGAGAATGTGGACGCTTTGCTGTGTTTGAAAAACTTGGACTGGATGTAGGCAAATGGGCAAGACTGTGTTTCCAGCTAATTGACAGAAATTGTGTCAGAGGAGCACAGATTCAAGCATCTGACGCCGCAAAGTTTGCCAGGAAGATCCGCGCATATATGAGACAGTAGGACAAAATGAGAATCGGGGGGGAATTTTACCTTGCTGGGGCCCATGAGTAGATAAGGTGAGCATTTCTTTTGCCCCAAAGTGTATATTGGAAAAAAAAAATAGGCATTCTCATCTGACTCATGCACAACAGTCATATTAAAGTTATCTTAAACTTTAAACTCGTTTTTCTCTAAAACGCGTTTTACACACATACCGTCACTATTTCCCACACATCTCAAAAACTATTTAATGAAATCAAATAAAATTTTGTGTGCTGCTTGATTGATAACAAAGGCACATTTTGCTATTTTATTGGAACATTAGAGCACATGTAAACATCCCTATGAGAGTCACATAAAAGTCATAATTTCAGAATATCAAAAAAAATTAAATTCTGCAAAATACACTCTTGTAAAAATAGCACACTGTTTAGTGCTCAATTTGTGGTAAGTGTGCAAAATTTCATGTCTGTATCTGTCTTGCATTAAGAGTTATTTGGGAAATGATTATCATACATTTTCGTCATGGTGTTTTTTTATATTTAATATATTTTTTTTTTTAGACATCAAAACTTTCTATTACACTTAACTGAATTATGTCTGAGCGCTCAGACACACTTGAAGAATATATGAACCAAAAATGGTAAAGATCAGCAGTGTTTCTGAAATGCTATGGCAGAAAGATTTGAACACGTTTTTTGTCGTTTTTCACCTTGGAAGCTGGCCTTAAAAGAAACAACAGAAAAACAAACAAAATTTAAAAAAAATATATAACAATCTTTCCTTTGCGATAATATTTCCTGCTATTTGGATGCTGAATTTCCTCTTCAACAAACAATAGAAATTCTACACAGTTCTCTGAAAAAATGGCACATTTCATCATAATACCAATCAGTTTGGAAAAGCCAAAAAAATGAATGAACGTAAGATAAGTAAATAAACAACATACAGTAACTGTAAAGCACTCAGTGTATACCTTTCCATTTTAGCAAAAGAATAATACATGAGGTACATAACAACCCTGTTATTGTATACCATGGCTGTCCCCATTTGACTGACTATTAGGGTTTTAACGTCCTCTTAGACCAACTGGTCTATATTGGGACAGGGTATTGGTAATACGCTGAAGATATGGTGTGATACTTTGATTCGAACAAGCCCGCTGTGGCTGTCTTCTTCGACACACCAGCATTGGGTTTGTCTCGTCAAAGTATCGAAATACGATCATGATAATCAGAGACGAGAGATGATGCATGCGTGTCTTCGTGTTTTCCAAGCCCTGAGACTTTCGCTGTGAACGTGGGATCTTTTTCGTGCGCATGTGTGCACACGGTCGGGGGTGTTCGGACACCGAAGAGAGTCTGCACAAAGTTGACTCCGAGAAATAAATCTCTCGCCGAACGTGGGGATCGAACCCACGCTGATAGCGACCAACTGGCTACAAAGCCAGCGCGCTACTAACTGAGCTACGTCCCCGCCCTCCCCATTTGGAGAACAAAGAAGAAGCATCACAACCATGGCTGCAGAAAATAATGTATGCCTTTTGAAAATGTTTTGCATTTGATTTTGAACTTAGAAATTGCAAAGCTAATTCGATAAATTGTATGTTTGTTGTTGTAGTAGTTGTTCTTTTTTCAACCCTTTAGCAAACATGTCGTTGTAAATTTTGTGCGTTTGAGTAAACAAGTAAAGAACTCTATTAATTATCCACAGTTTATAAATTTCACTGGAGAAAAAAACCAGCTAATAAAACTACGTATTTTCACCGGTCAGAAATGGATACAAACATTGTTTTACAAAATCATAAGAATGATCAAGGTTGCGCTGCGGTACAAATCTAAAAAGTGGGTACAAAATAAGTTTTTCAGTTGTACCAAACAACCAATAGGAACTGTTCAAACCACTTTTTAAACTGGAAAACTGACACCCATGCCACTCTCTATATTGTACAACTTGTGAATTCAGACTCCGAAAACACACACACATATACATGTACACATAATTGCACAATGTTCGGTTTCGTAAACACTGGGCAGCAGAAGAAACAACCCCCTGTCCCAAACATCTCTATATCATAAGACGTTTTCTGGAAATAACTCTGTCACGTTTTGCGGTGTTGTGTACGAGTTGCATGTGCCCCAGAATGTGAGTCAAACAATAACACATGGTCGGCCAGTTAAAACCAGCAATCACAGCGAATAACTGAATCCGATGTGCATGGTATGCAGTGTCCACTCGATATGACGCCATTTCTTTGAAAAAAAGTTTGCAATTTGTTGTGCCAATGGACGCATGCCCCGAGTGATAGCCGACAATGTGTTTCGCCTGAGGTCATGTGAGTTTTGTTTTAGGTCATGTGAGTTTCGTTTGAGGTCATGTGAGTTTGGGAAACACGCTTGCTTTGCGATCACTGCAGGTCATCACCAGTGAATCGTGTTTCCAATGTGCAGATTTTTGACAGAGAAAAAGCATTATATTGAGCGGGCACTGCATTGCAGCAATTTGCTGTGATAGCTGGTTCAACTCGTTGACTAAGTTTTCTTGTGTGTCTACCTGTCAGGGGCACAACTCTTCCACAACACTTGGAAATCCTGACAGAGTTATTTCCCATCATTATCCATCATTGTCCATTCTCTTTGTGCAACAATATTTTCAAACAAGAGCCCAGGGGCAGTAAGCATGATTATTCACACAACACAATACTGTTTCCAATAAGAAATGTTACTGCCCTTGTCACTTTTGATTGTCAACATCTTGAGTTATTTTAACTTTTTTTTCTCAGCAAATAAAATACGGAAATTTTGCTTGATAGCTCCCCTGAAGCTCTTTGGTAAACACAGCATCTCATAAATTAATAACAAATTAATAAAATAAATGAATAAACTTAATAATTATGTGAAGAACAGGACAGAACAAATAAGACACGACTCGCAGCTGGAATTATAACAAAAACAGGGCTTGGCAATGCCATATCATTGACAGGTTACATTTGATGGGAAATTCTTTCCAAGAAACAAGAAGCTCAAAAGCAGAGTAGGAAATCAGATGCAACCTGAATACAAAAATCAGTTGATTCCTTTAGTCATTTCACTGAATCATACAGTACCTTAAATTCATATACTGCCTTGTTGCTGTTAAATTCAGCTAGCTTCCTCCCAGTGGAAAGCTAGCAGCAAGAAGAGTTGCCCACCCAGGTGTGTGCGTATTTAGGTGTAATCTGCCTCTTGCGCTTCTGGCACAATGAACACAGAGATGTTTTACACGCAGAGAATAAAACTACAAACTTGTGTTGTTTTGTCTGCCAACACTGATTAAAATTACGAAACTTCAAACAGTGCTAATTGGAGTGTTCACAAAAAATAAGTTTTGGCTGATTTAGCACAGAATGATAATTCTGGTAAAAAGTATTGTGCGACTGCTTCATGTACATAAAAGAGAGCAACGCGTGAATGCAAAGAAATGCTAAAGGCATTTGGAATACATGTATTTTCACCGGCAGGCAAAACCACAAGCAAGCATGTGTTTTTGTCCTTGTTTTTAACATGAATCACAAACATTCTCACCCACACATGTACGAAAAAGAGGGAGAGACAGAGACAGACTGACAGATTTAGAGGCAAAACTTTTTTTTTTAAATATTACACAATCACACTTAATTCTCAAATTCTCAAAAGTAAAAGGGAAAAAATCAAAACGTACACAAACTTTCTATGACTGATTCAGTCTCAAAGACTAAGGTAGTGACCAATGCCCTGTATAAAGCACTGTACTACATCATGTACTCAAATTAATCTTCATCATAGCATCAACATTCTAGTTTGATCTTAATGAAAGGCACCCAGAGTAAGTAAGCTTCTACATTGAATCACCGGGATGTCACTAGGAAGTTCTGTCTTTGGCGAATTGGCCGAATTTTCAGCAATTTTCCGAAGTTTTGATGTGGCACACTCCTTATGAAATCATTTCTGCTCACCATTTCTGGTCTTGCCAGGATTTTAGGCAAAAAAAAAAAAAAAGGTCTGTTTACGGTAACATAGGCCAAAAAAATAGGGTCGGTAGGTCGGGATTTTTTTTTTTTTTTTTTTTTTCCCAAAAACCATATTTTTATGTTATTTTGCCAAAAAAACAAGATTTTTTTTTTTTTTTTTTTTTCCCCCAAATGCCAAAAAAAAGTCTAGGGTCGCGCGAAAAAACTAGGGTCGGTCGGGTTACCGTAAATAGACCTATTTTTTGGGGGGGCCTTACTGGAGAGAAGACCATCCCTTAACTTGGTCACAAACCAACAATGAAGGGCTAGGTGTTCTCTGTTCACAGCGGGATTTTGTTTATGAATAACGTTTGTGAAAGAAAATTATTCCTCAAAAAATGTGAACTGACCAAGCAGTCAGGCTGTTGATTGTTAGTATGAGTCCAAGTGGATGGATGGTCCCATCCCATGTAAAAGCCTGCCCAAATCTTAGACGGGGAGCCCAACTGTTTTCACGAGAATGAGTGTACCTTTAAGGCAATCGTTGGCGTGATCCCATCCCCGTTGTGAGAAAGGTAAGGCCAAAAAGAAAAATATATCTGTTTCCGGTAACCCGACCGACCCTATTTTTAAGCGCCGACCCTAAAGTTTTTTTTCGCTTTTCGTACAAAAAAAATATGAAGTCAAGTATACTTTATTTAGTTTCAATATATCTAGGTCCAAAACATGTGCTAAATAATTGTAAGTAAACTAAGGAAGCGTTTAAAAAAATAAATAAACACATAAAAAGACGTTAACAAAACGTAAGAAAAACTTTGGTTTAAAAAAAAAAACAATTAAAAAAAAAAACATTGACCGACCCTATTTTTTTCGGAGAAGTTACCGGGAATAGACATATTTTTCTTTTTGGCCTAAGGTTCGGCAAAGTTACCAGAAACAGACATATTTTTCTTTTTGGCCTAAGGCAGATCTGCCTAAATGACGGAAAAGTTTTTTTTACAAGATTGGACGTTTGGCTGACTGCCGACTCCAAACAGTTCACCTCCCTGATACAGTGAACTTCAGGACCTCCACAAAATGTGAGAAAACAGGGTCCTAAAAACGAGGGGTAAAATGAGGGTAAATTTATAGAGGTTATCAACTGAAAATTACTAAGAAAACAGGGTCCAAAAAAGGAGGGGTCTTACATTAGGGGTCATGAAAGGGGGGAGGGGGGGGGGGGTTCCATTGTACAAAATAATCTTTCATTATGAAAATTAGAAAGACAATGAAAAAGTTACACCAGAGAGATCAAAAGTGTAAGAGGTTTTCTTGAGTTGATTTCTTCAGAAAAAAAGGGTCGTTGTACCAAATTGAACATCATCAACTTGAAGCGTTATCACCACCAGCCCTCCTGGCTTCAACATCTGCGTTGACTGAGTTGCGAATGTCTCGGAGAGACGGACCAAGCTCCATCGTCACTGCACCACGGTTTGGTTGAACGGTTGACTGTACAGAAGATGTGTTGTTAGATGTCTTGTCTGCAGACATTCCATTTTCCTGGATAGCTGATGGAGTCTTGTGAACCTTTGAAACAACAAGAACAGGGTGCAAAATATTAACCCTTGGGCTGGTTGTTGCCACATATGTCGCGCTACTTTACGTATACTGTCACCTGGTTGTCACGACATATGTCGCGCTACTGGCTCAGTCTGTTTGGTTGGTTCCGATTACCTCCCATGGATGCGAAAACCTATATGACCGTTTTTCTATATTTTTCTCTCTGTTAATTCACCAGTGACTATGTAACATGTGTTACAGAATTGCACCAGTGTAAGGGTTAACAGAATGCAATGAACAATGCACAAATTTAATACCACCAGGTTAAAGATATATTCGTTCCTGTGTATACAATCGTATTATTCTTAGGACCAGAGATGCTGTGGCCTACTGTGGGATTTGAAGCCAGAAATTAAGGTTTCAGCCAAAAACTCACAGGCCATCACAATATGACCTTTTGAATTTTTCCAGCATGTCCAATTCTTCGAGGCTGAAGCATGTGACAGGGGGCTGTGGCAGAGGGGATAGTCCTACCAGGAGGGTTAATTCTGCTCAAATATCTCATGTCAAACTCTGGTTATTTCAACATGTACCAAAGCACATGCACTCACCCCTGGACTTTTTGCACCGCTTCTCTTCCTCTCCTGTACTTGACGTCTGTGGAGGTACTGGAGTCGGGTCCACGCTGCCAGACACATGTTGATCAGCCGTGTGTCTCGCACTGTGTGTCTTGAGGCAAACCGGTACATACGTCTGCAACATCAAAGAAATACGCGTCCGTCAAAACATCATGCATTGAAGTTAAGGAAACAGTACAGTAGAATCCCCCCTTTTAAGATTTCTACAAATTAGCAAATCAGGTTTTACAAGGGATGAAGTCTAAACAAGGGGGTCAATTTACAATGGTTATGAAGAGAAAGTCTGATAAAACAGGGTCTTACAAGGGATGGAGTCTTAAATTGCGGGGTCTTAAAAGGGGGTTACCACCGTAGTAGCATCTGCCCTGGTGACCACCTCGCAATAATGACTACCTCTCAATAATGACCACCTGTCTAAGGATCCCCACAAACTTGTTCCTATAAAATTCAACTTTCAGTGATGATTCACATTATAAGGAGAATATTTTTAACTATAAATACAGATGTGACACTTTCATCAACACAACACTAATGTCTTCATCTGTGAAATCGTGGGACCTTGTAAGTGACTGGGCGCCAAGTTACTGTACTCACCAGGTCCAACGATTTCACCCACGACATGTTGGACGCATGTTCAGCCATATTTCTCACAAGAAAAGCAGCAGACGTACCTCACAATCGCTGTGGCCTTGCGTGTGAATCCTCGCTGCAGCAAGCTGTAGGCCCAGAACATGTGGCAGCGAGCCACCGTCAGGGGGTCCCCCATGTTCACCGCCAGTTTCAGCTGCTTCATCGAGATCTTCCCCGCCATCTCCGCCTGACAACAATTGAGCCAAGCAATTTGAAGTCAACATTATACATTTGTATGGAGTGACAAAGGTGAATTTAGTAAAGGAAAATCCTTTTCTGTTAGTGTTCGCTACAGTATTGGCGTTAAAGGCACAGTAAGCCTCCCGTAAACCATCACAGATACTGTCAGGCTTTTACACACAGTACAAACACCATTTCATTTAAACACTCACCGCTTGAGAACATTCTAGGTGCCCTCCGTCAAGAGCGAGCAATTTTCAAAGAATTTATTTTTGCGTGGTTTATCTTACCTCTGAGCCATCGTGAACCCGTGTAATCCAGTTTCCCTTTTTTCACAATTTAGCCGCCAGTTTGTCATTTCAATGCAAATCTCTGTAAGCTTATCTGCAATAGCACGTTATTGTGTACCTTTGAATCTGAAATGCAACATTGAAACGGCTGCGAACTAGAGCAGTGGCGGTTAACGGTTCAAAGGAACTGGCGCCAGGCAGCGTCGTCTGCTACGAGAACCACGACCTTGCGTGACCCTGCTTCCGGGCTATCTTTTTTTAAACTATCAAGACTTCGTATTGTTCTGATCTTGTCTTGATGAAAAAAGATTTGTTTTATGATTTAAGAATGTTTGTGTAACAAGCTGTCAATTTATTATTTAGATTTCAAAAGTTAGGTCAGAAGCGCAAAAAAGCACCGTCCGATTATCTGACAGACAATCCGCAAAATTAATTCTTTGAAAATTGCTAGCTCTTTACGTAGGGCACCTAGGATGTTCCCGTTCGGTGAGCGTTCAAATGGAAGGGTGTTTGTACTGTGTGTAAAAGCCTGACAGTATCTGTGATGGTTTACGGGAGGCTTACTGTGCCTTTAACCGGTAATTATCGGTATTTTACCAGTTGAAATGAGAAAATACGGGAACAAAAATGGCTGCCGGTATGACCTGCTGGTTGATTTTTGAACTACCAGGGTTTTTTTTGCTGGTAAAACAACAAAACCAGTACTCTGAATTGGACTCTTACTGGTTCCAATGACCAGCCTACTTTTCAGGATTGTTTGCATAATAAAAGTTTGCGTACCGGTTTGAAAAAATACTAGCGCCATCACTGTGGCTATGCAGGGCAACATTATGTAAAGAAGAACACCAACCACAGAAAATGAGCAAAGCACTGTTGAAATGCCTCTCTCTCCATCTCTCTTGAAAACACACACACACACACACACACACACACACACACACACACACACACGCGCATGCAAACACACACACACCATCAAACAAATACACACACACATACACGCATGCACACACACACACATACACACGCACAAATGTATCCACACATTGAATCACAAGCCTGTGAAAGATATTCTGCATTGGTGTACGGCCATCAAGTATAAAAACAGATCTGTATGCTACATCAAAGCACATGGGCTTCACAAAGAAGACAAAAGCATACAGACAGCCACATGTTTACATGAAGGCCTTCCTTAATAGACGAATTCCGACAATAACGCTGTCGGGTTTGAATGAATACCCTAATTGCCAAAACCTCTGACAAACATTTGAGGGGCAAATCACACATGCTCCTGTTCAAATGTTTCCGACACACCCCTCAATAGTGATTGGCCCCTCCAATGTTTGTCAGAAATTTTGGCAAGATACTCTTCTTCTTCTTCTTCGTTCATGGGCTTAGACCCCCAAGTTCATTCATGTTTTTAGCACGAGTGGATTTTTAATTTTACGTGTATGACCGTTTTTACCCCGCCATTTAGGCAGCATACGCCAATTTCGGGGGAGGCATGTTGGGTATTTTCGTGTTCCTATAACCCACCAAACTCTGACATGGATTACAGGATCTTTTCCGTGCGCACTTGGTCTTGCGCTTGCGTGTACACACGAAGGGGGTTAAATCACTAGCAGGTCTGCACATAAGTTGACCTGGGAGATCGGACAAATCTCCACTCTTAACCCACCAGGCGGCAGGCGAGCGGGATTCAAACTCACGACCTCCCAATTAGGAGGACGATGTCTTACCACCACGCCACTGCGCCCGGCAAGATACAAACCCGATGGAGTTATTTCCGAAATCTGTGCAAAAGCAAGCTTCGTGAAATAGATATTGCCCAATTATTATTTAATAACAGGCTTAACTCACATGGTGGGTGAAGTACTCCCCCAGAGAAGAGTGGGCCCCTCCCAGGGTAGATAACCACGCCATCGCTTCCTCCAGCAGCATGCGCCTCGTCAGCAGGTAATTGACGTACCAGCCCCTTTATAAAAACAATATTATTATAAATATTTTCTTTGAAATCAGAGCTGAAAAATAATGTGCAAAACTGTATTTGTTTTCTTAATGATAAAGATATTGGAGAGACTTTAAAGCAGTAAAATCGAAAATTTTTAAGTAAATTTTCATTTGATTAATATACTTACCCGAATCACATAAAAGCATTGACGCAGTCTGAATTGCTAAGGTCTGAAAAGGCTACCCGTCTTAAACAATTTTAAAGGGAAGCAACCCAACCACCAAAAGGAAAACATAGCAATGGTAATGACCATATACCCAGGGAGTTACCTCCCGTACCGGGGTATGTGACGTCACCTCCACTGCTACACCACATGGAATCCTCATTACGGCTTTAAAGAAACTAAAAACCATAAGCGGGGTTGGCGGGAGGGAATACACTATGTGATTCGGGTAAGTATATTAATCAAATGAAAATTTACTTAAAAATTTTCGATTAAATTACATATTCTTACTCCGAATCACATAAAAGCAGATAGCTTCAACAAGGCGGTGGGAATGAAAACCAAACACACTCTTAAAACCTTGCCAAAAAACCTGGTCTGCTGCCAAAAGGTCAGGGAAGGGCCCAGTGAGAAAGAAAATCTAACTCACTCTAAACCCTAGCCAGGAACTGGCCCACTGCCAAAAAGGCAGGAAAGGACCTGAGAACCATCTTGATTGACAGCCGAGATGTCTCTCAGGCAAAAAGTTGCGAAAGACAACATCAGAGAGCCAGAAATCTGTGCCCAGCACTTCTTCCTATCTGCTGGACCAAACGATCCAGAAAGAGACCCCAGCCTTGGATTAACCCTAGCCGAGTAGGGGGAAAGACAAGCTGCCCCCCCCCCCCCCCCCCCTTTCTATTGGAAGGAAATGCCGCCCTAGAAACGATCCGTGCGTAAGGATGTCCGCTCAGAACAGTGAAGGACAAACCTCACGGAGACCGTCAGACAATCATGCCAAAGTATGCAACCTTGGGATGGAGTGAAGCCCGAAAGGACTGTGAGATAAAGGTCAGCTCCAGAAAAGAGTGACCGATATCGAACCAAGAAAGAGAGAGAGACACCTGCGTACAAGGTACCAGAGCCCACCTCGACAGGAAAATCCCAAAAAAGAGACGTTCGCCGGTAATCCTCTACCAGTCAATGCGAAAGCAGAGAGAGAGGTAATACGAGGAAGTAGATCGCGTCTGACTAACTCTCAGTGAAAGACTGAGAGTCAGACGCAGAGATCAACGGGCAAACGTCGTAGTCATAGTTGCCTGTGGTAGAAGGGTGACTGTAAAAGGAAACCCGACCCAAGGGAAGTCGTCCTGATTCACCTCGTGCTAGGACGAGGAAGAAGCGGAAGAGCCCAATCCGAAGTCACAGGAACCGAAAATGCCATAGTCGCCCACGCTAGACAGGAGGCTATAGCACAGGCTAAGGCTGAACGCCATGAAGCCCGAAGGACAACCATGTACCAAAGTACCAACAGTACACATGTAAACGTAAGAAACGTAAGTTTCGGCTGTCAAATCAAATGCTGGGCTAAAGGCCCACAGCAAAGAAAAACCGGAACATTAGCTAACCCTCTGCCCAAAAGGAGAGGAGTAGCCAAAACCTGAGAGAGGTGTTAAGCCACAAAGAATGACTCCTCAAACATACATTGCCAAAGACAATGCCCCCTCCGGAAAATCTGAATGTTACTTCCGAGGCCAACTCAAGCGCAGCTCAAGTTTGGACGAAACACCAGAACGAGTCTGATCGCTAGAGAAAGACGGAGTCAGACTCGGCGAAAGACAAACCAGGACCAAGTCCAGAAGCTTGTGGCAAAAAGTGAGAAAAAACGGGGAAGCCTGAAGCCAGGAGACCCCACTCACACGGAAATCGTCCTATCTCATCTCCTGCTTAAGATGAGAATAAAGGAAGAAAGTCGAAATCCGAAGCCACAAGAAAAGGGAAAGCAACCACCATCACCGCAAACAGGTGGAATTGCTGTTGCACCGGCCGAGGCTAAAAAACCTGGATGCCCGAAGGACAGCCGTTGTTCCAAAACTCAGACGTACCTATGAAGCGTCTGTGAAAGAAACAACCTCTCCGGTAAAACCGGAAGTGCCACTGTAGCAGCCCGTGGCTGAGCTACTGTCACACTAACTGAGGACTGAAGCAGTATACCCGAAGAACAGCGTTAGCTCCGACCAGAAGAGACCTCAGCGGGTGCTCGAGCTGATGGGCTTAGATCACTGTTAAAAGATCGGACTGACGCATAAGCAAATATGCACACATAAGATCGATGGGAGTCGCCCGACCTCACCACTCCCACAAACTATTGGCTGAGTACAGAGACCATCCAATGAAAATTGCAAGGAGGAGGCCCCACCGCCCTCCCAAAGTGGAGGGCGGAGGAGGGGGTGTGATCGGGGGCACTTCCTTGTGGAGAGAGGCTTGCTGCTAGGGCTGCCCTTCTCCCTGCCCGAAAGTGATCTATTTCTCGACAATCAAGAATCAGGCAGAGACTGCCTATTGGCCGCCGGCTTAAATTGTCCAGAGGCCTGAGCATGCTTCCTCTGAGGAGGCTAGCTCTGTTTCGACCCTTGTAGAGAGAAGTCAGAGATCTGCTGATCTCTAGTCGACTGAATCTACCTTTCTTTTCTGGTAAAAACACCAAAGTTCAAAAAGTAGGTCCCTCTACCCCGAGCAAAGCCCGAGTGTCTCTCCTAGGCTGCTCAGAGAACTGAGAATGCGAGAGAAACAAGTCCCTCCGACACCTGACTGTAAAGTGAGGTGAAGGGAGGACAGGTCCTTTTTTGCTCTTCGTTCACCCTAACAGGGCTGACTAAAAGAGTGGAGATGTCATCAGGGTCCTGATACACGCTAAGTGTGAAAGGTTCAGTGACTCCGGGAAAGAGCGCGAGAGCGCTCTGACGATCATCTCCGACAAGGCAAATTCCAAAAACTGACGTCCAAAATCCTCTAAATTCCTGCATTACCAGTAAAGGTGTATGCGGAAGAGCAAAGACGCCAGCAAGTTCCGACCCAGCTTCAGAAAAGAGAACTTCTTATAACAAGAAGAAACCAAAACCGAAGCCTGTGTAGCCGAAGACAGCCAAGGCTGAGCGTGTTCCGGAACTGACCCGTGAATAACGAGTAGCAGAACCGGAACTCGTGGATACCACTTCAGGTAGGAGGTTGACTAGCCAAAAACCTGCGAAAGGTGGTACCCACATTGAAGGAGACTATTGAACCGGAAGTAGGAAAAAACTCCTCCTTCGCGGAACGGAAGTCCGACATCGCTGAATGCAACCAAAGAGGAAGCCGATGTACTTCCATAAAATATCTGGAAGTAACCTCCGTCGAGACCTCGAGAGAAGCCAAGAGCTTCGACGGAAATCCAGGACATGTCTGATCGTTGGCTAAAGACTGTATAACAGAATAGCCAAGAGAACTGACACGGCCTAAGTCACAGTTGCCAGTGGAACACTGCTGAACGGGATGACCGGAAAACCGGAAACCCGTCCACCCGGAAACCGTCCTGTCTCAACCCCTCCCGTAAGAGGGTAAGAAAAAGAGGAGGTAACATCCGAAGCCACCAGGCATAAACAGTAGACGCAACACCCAACCAGTGAAGAGACTACTTGTCACGGCCGAGGCTGAAAGCCTGAATGCCCGTAGGCCAGCCGCTGTTCCTCACTCACTGACATCCCAAAAGGAAGTGTTAGTAAGAAGAACAATGAATCCGGCAAAGCCAGAAACGCAACAGACAAAACCGCACAATGCAGAGGCAAAGGTTGCGTGGACTGAGGCCGGAGGCCCGAACGCCCGTAGGCCAGACAACGGTCAACTCCAGGAAAGAACACACAGTGTAATTACAAAGGAGGACCTATGGTTCCGGTAAACCGGAAGCGCAGCGCCAGCGGCTACCGCCCTTGCACTGAAAACGCCACTGCCCGCAACGGGACAAAGGAGAGATCAAAACAGTGCCGCCGGCGTTGAAAGGGGTGTCGACCTAACACCAGGGTGGTGAAAAGAAGACTACCCTAACAGCCCATAGGGCGGATGCTGATCCTCGCTCACCAACAATCCGTGAAGGAGTGTCTGTAAGAGGAAAAGCAAATCAGGACTGAGCCGGAAACACACCCGACGTAAACGCACCTTGATGCAGAAACGCAAGGCATGAAGACTGGGGCCGGAAGCCCTGTTGCCCTGAGGCCAGTCCACGGTCAACTCCCACCATCACCTCTAAGTGTGAGTGTGTAGGAGGACCTTCGTTTCCGGGAAAACCCGGAAACGCGACTTCTGAAGGAAACCGCCTTTGCTCAGAGTCTACCGCACACGCATTGTGTACTGGACGAAACTGAACAGAAAACGCAACGAACGAAACCGCACCATGATGCGGAAACGAAGGTTGCGATGACTGGGGCCGGAAGCCCTGATGCCCGGAGGCCAGTCCACGGTCAACTCCGGCCACCACCTATGAGTGTGAGCGTACAGGAGGACCTTCGTTTCCGGGAAAACCCGGAAACGCGACTTCCGAAGGAAACCGCCTTTGCTCAGAGTCTACCGCACACGCATTGTGTACTGGACGAAACTGAACAGGAAACACAACAAACGAAACCGCACCATGATGCGGAAACGAAGGTTGCGATGACTGGGGCCGGAAGCCCTGTTGCCCTGAGGCCAGTCCACGGTCAACTCCCACCATCACCGCTGAGTGTGAGTGTGCAGGAGGACCTTCGTTTCCGGGAAAACCCGGAAACGCGACTTCCGAAGGAAACCGCCTTTGCTCAGAGACTGCCGCACACGCATTGCGTTTGGCCGAAACTGAACAGGAAAAAGGGAGTGACCCTTGCCAAGTGAGCTCCGTCCCAGCGGGGACCGTCCGGTGGCTTCACTAGAGCCAGTGGACAAGCTCGCATACCTTGTAAGCTTCCAGAGGAAGCAGAAGTAGCAGAAGTTCCGTCATCACCGGATGTCGTCGCAACCGGAAAGGAACCGGAAGCGAACGAGCGAGAAACGCTCACCGCCGGCGGATGTACGAGGCTTGGAGTAGGTGTACCACGCTTCAATTCCCGCACACTAAATTGCATATCTCTGGAACAAGAAAGCTCAACAGAGAAGTAACAAGAGACGCTTGCCCGTCTGACGAAACGGACGAGCAAGCCGCAAGTAGAAGAACGACCCCCGACAACGAACGTGCGTCAGGGGAAGAAAAGGTAACAGACATGATAGTGTTAATCTCTTTGTCCGAAAGGACCACTAACACGGGAGGTATAGGAACCGCAGAAGACGATTAAGGCTTAACTTTGCCCTTGACGTCGCCCTTGCCCCGTTTACTACCGTTATCTGCCATGCCGGCCGAAAATACAAATGGCGGCCAACAACAACAACAAGCTACTGACGAAAATTCACAAGTCCAAAAGGACGGAAAATTATCAATAACAAGTCAAATATTCTTACTAAAAGCAAGACAAAATGGAAAGAGCTCACCAACTACACGGTAGAAGACAAGCAGACGGGTAGGTGGTCGGTGGGAGTAAAAACTCCAACAAACCACACAGAGCCTTCAAAAGACGACCTCTCCTCCAGAGCTGAAAAGTCGTAATGAGGATTCCATGTGGTGTAGCAGTGGAGGTGACGTCACATACCCCGGTACGGGAGGTAACTCCCTGGGTATATGGTCATTACCATTGCTATGTTTTCCTTTTGGTGGTTGGGTTGCTTCCCTTTAAAATTGTTTAAGACGGGTAGCCTTTTCAGACCTTAGCAATTCAGACTGCGTCAATGCTTTTATGTGATTCGGAGTAAGAATATGTAATTTAATCATACATAGAACTTAGAAGATGAAAAAAAAGGAAATATTAGTGTGTGTATAATCTATTATAGTACACCGTGTATACTGAACAAAAAAGAATAATCGGCATGGGAATTTAAAAAAGTAAAAAAGGCTGAAAATGTGGAAGTAATATCAAAGTCGACGGCGCAAAGCGCCTAGCCTTACTAGGGGGTTCCGGGGGCATGCCCCCCCCCCCCTGAAAAAAAGTTCTCCAAAGAACCCAAATTCTGCAATTTGGTGACATCTGAGCTCCAAGTTTGCCATTAAATTCAGTTTTCAGAACCATTTTTGCCTCCCCATTTTTTTTTTCGGCGGACACTTTTGCTTTTTTGGCGGACAATTCCCATGCCTGAATAATGCTTGAAGCATTTTCATATATATATAACAACAGAATGTAGGTCTGATGCCCACTAGTTCAAGCAACACTTCTATTCATACAGACACAGACAGACGGACAGACAGACAGACATATATATATAGAGTGAGACATACAGACAAACAAACAGCAAGACATGCACACAGAGAGAGATTGACAGATAGACAGGGAGACAGACAGACAGATCTATACTCACATGTATGCACACACACTCACACATACAGAGAGCAACACATGCGAACATACACACGCACGCACACACACACGCGCGCACACACACACCCACACGAGTGCATGCACACACAGTTAAATCACACCGATGTATACTATAATATAAAGTACACTTGTCTTGGACTATTTAACTTACCACGCGTAATCAATCCTCTGTTCTGGCCACACAGACACGATGTCGATGAGGTAGGTCACGTTCACTTCCGATTGATCTTGCGACAAAGTCAAGGCAGGGTACACTACCTGCATGTGCTTCGTGAACTTCTTCATACGGTTGAGATTCTTGAACAGGTGACGCCGAAACCTCTGGCTTTGAGTACAACCAACTGCCTTCATCATACAAGCTGCCAGGTGTCCGTTGACAAGCATCGTGCACTGCGCTGATGGTGTGAAATAAAAGGCTTGCCAATCCGGCGTTAAGTGTCTCACGTGAGATATGTAAGTTTGTGTCGTTGGTATGAAACTTTCGAAGGTAGTGTTGTCATTCACCCAGCAAGAGTCGCCTACCTTGAAGTCTATCTCCCTCTCCTTTTTCTCATTCATCTTCACAACTAGCCGAGGCTTTGGCCAAACGAGATCTTCCAGGTAAACAATGTCCCTGACTCTGCTGAATGGATTCACTGTTTTGGTTTTCCTCCATCGCTTGCAGTTTTTGTGTCCTCTCGGACAGGTGAGAGACCTATTTTCTTCTGGCACCGAGACGTCAGGTAAGCTTTGTCGCAGAGGAAACCAGAACGTGGGTTTTGCCCCCTCATCGCCTATAACATACGGGGCTAAATGCTTGTTGAAGAGGAGACAGTCTTTCACCTCTTCGCTAGTTCGTAACAAAAACACTAAGCGAATC
>NC_090253.1:3638366-3663366 GCF_037325665.1 Littorina saxatilis
GGCCGTTTATTGTAAAACCTGTTATACTGGAAAGGTTGATATTGATGGGGAAAGGATGGCCTACCCAGCCTCCCGTAAATCATCAGTTTCCGATTAAAGACACCGCCGGCTTTTAGTACAGTATAAACACCCTTTCGTTTGAACGCTTACCACTGCTCTCCATCATATGAGACCGAAAACCATGCAACTTTCCCCTTATTTGGAATGCCAGGCCTGAGATGTCCGAACATTGGATACCGTGTTTGTTGCTGTGCCTGTGTAGAAACGCACTGCCGCGACGGGGCTACCGTGCATTACTGACATCACACTGATGAGCTGCATCTTACCATTGCCCAAGCACCGTGTTTTGCCGGTGTAACACGACATTTTTACTCCACGAAAAATTGACTCCGGAGTACAAATTTCGTACGAAATTTTAACTCCGAGTACACCTGTCGTACGAGAAAAGAATGGCCCAAGGGACGAAAAAAAAACTGCCTCCACGAAGTTTTTACTCCCTACATTTTTACTTCCAGTAAAAATCTCGCACACAAAAATGGGATGCGGGCGAAGGGATAATGCCAATATGTGATCTCGCGCAAACATGGACAAAATACCGTGTGCAGTGTTATGCGTGTGTTTGTCACTGTGTGCATTGGTGCGTCCGAGTCAGTGCGTGCATGCGGCGTGTCACAGTGTGTGTGTGTGTTTGTATATGCGTGCGTGCGTGTGTTTACACGAGACACAAAAGGAAGTGATAAGGACAGGCTATTGGCCAGCAAGCGTGTGGCAGTACGTCAGTCACTGGATTTGTTTTGTTAAATACCGTCAGAATCGTCCAAACGACCCACTTCCTCAACCCGCGGCTACCGGGCTTTTATCTACAATGTTTTTCAGTGTATGCCTTCCCAAAGTTTGACCTATTCACAACAAAAAAAAAACCTGTTGCAACTTTTTCTATCTGTTAGTTGCCACACACACACACACCGGCACACACACACGGCACACACACACACACACACACACACACACGGAACACTCACACACACACACACATACACACACACACACACACACACACACACACACACTGACGTACACGGCCGTGCACACACACACACGTGGCACACACGGGACGACTGTCGGACTCATGAATCATTTTACCGTTGTTGTTGTTTGTTAGTTTTTTCGTTTTCTTTATTCTTCTTAACGTCGTAGTTGCCTTTCTGTATATCCCTAACTGATAGAGCAGTCACTCTTCGATCATATCTGTTTGTACACTGGTCATACTAAAGTACTTTCTGATTATGATAATGATTGGCACTGATGTGCAACTCAGTTTAAATTATCCTTGGCTGTACCATCATCTGCATCATCTCTGTCGTCGCCCTTGATATCCTGTTGTTGTTGTCTTCGGTCTTCGTAGTTGTTTCTGGTGGTGGTAAATGTTTCATGTACGAATCCAATACGGCAGAAGTCTGCCTCGGCTCTGGTAGGTAAAGCAGACGGCGATTTAATGAAAGACGATTGCCGTTGCTGTTGTCTCCCATTGAAGATCTTCTGTTGTGAAGTTACGATTGACTCTTCAAAATGGCTCTTGGTAGAGACCATCTGAAGTGAAAGCCGACAAAAAATAAGATATCACACGTTTGTGGAATCAGGATGGCTACTTTAAGATCGAAGATGAAGATGCCGGTCAAAACGCATGTGTTCGAGGCAATGCAGAGTATTGACATCGACGCGCTGGGGAAATGCAGCGAGTCAGATTTGCGACCAGTCCTACCGGCCTTGGTGCGAATGGCACTGTGTCAGGCACTGGATTCTAGTGATCGAGGGGACAGGCTTCGGACCTCGATATCGGTGTCTCTGTCTGGTTTAGAAGTGGTCAACAACATCGTGGGATTGCTGTCTATTGACTTTCATTCCCTTGAGCAAGATGTGAAGAAAGAGCAACAGCTGAGGTAATACTAATACTAATAGATTTTTTTTTAAATGAGTCTAAACTCTAAGGCCAAAAAAAATAAAATAGTCTGTTTACGGTATCCCGACCGACCCTATTTTTTCGCGCGACCCTAGACTTTTTTTTTGGCATTTGGGGAAGAAAAAACAAATTAAAATTAAAAAAAGTCTGTTTTTTGGCAAAATAACTTAACCACTTGACTGCCTTAGGATGGGTATACCCGTCATGCGCTTGTGCAGCCTCAGCGCCTTAGGACGGGTTTACCCGTCCTATCCGTTCCGGGATTTTCCAGAAGTGCGATGTCACTGCTGACACAAAAATAGCAGCCAATGGCTTGGTAAGATACCTCATTCTCATGAATAAACATAAATGCCAAATGGTGATGCGGTTTTGCGTCTGAAGGCTATTTTCGGCCTTGGCGACATGGTAGGGGAGAGAAATCTCGACTCGTCAAAATGGCTAATGGTGACAGTTGACCGGGCCGTAGTAGGGAAAAACAAAGCCGGACTGACGCTACAGGCGCTGCAAATGATTATGGATACTGACAGGGGAAGGGGGAGATCTTCTTTCGGACGATTCGTTGGAAACAGGTAGATGATAGTGATTATAATCCTTTCTTGGAGCGAGCAAAACAGCCACCTGTGTTTGATCCACAGGCACCGGAAGATGCGCCGAACTAATTTTTCAAAAGTTCATATTTAAACACCATTATAACTTTATAAGCCAAACTAATTATCATTTCCATGATTAGACACTAAAAACAGATTCTTGGTTCAATTTCCCTTAAAAATAACATAGGTTTTACTTACCTACCTACTGCCAGTTTGGAGCTAGAATTTTTTGTGAATTATTACACCCCGAACTCCAATCATCCCTGGCAGTCAGGAATGCACATACGCAAGTTTTGATTGGCAGCGAAAGGGTTAGGCCTAAAAAAAAAATAGGTGTGGTTACGGTAACCCGACCTACCCTATTTTTAGGGGCCGACCCTAAAACTTTTTATTACATTTGTCAAAAAAAACCCACAAAAAACAAGAAAACGAGTGCAGAAAACGCAATGAAAGCGAAAGTGTCCGAGTCGCACACTTATTTCCCTGTCGAGTAGGTTTAATTTGTACACATTAGAAAAAAAAGTTTAAAAAAAAAAAGTGATTGCCTACCTTCCTACCCTATTTTTGGGGGCTATGTTACCGTAACCACACCTAATTTTTTTTTTTTGCCTTAAATATAATGGTATTTTGGAGAAAAAAAATAATTTAAAAAAAAAAAAATCCCAACCTACCGACCCTATTTTTTTTGCCTATGTTACCGTAAACAGACTTTTTTTTGCCTAATGACTGTCCATGCAGTTTTAATAGACCCTATCGGTATTCCAAGCTCTCGTAATCTCTCGCAAACTTCAGAGCATAGTGTAGTGACGGCCGTGCTGTAAACATATAATACAGGGTTCATACGCTCCTTGAATCTCCTTGAATTTTCAACCCCCCTTTTCAAGGACCTTGAATCTCCTTGAATTTGGAGAAAATGGTCATTCTTGTGTTGAACCTCCTTGAACCTCCTTGAATTCTGAAGTGCAGGCAAAAAAAAAAAATGTTAATATTAAAGTTTTTCAGCAATTTATATCGATTGTGTGCGTGTTGTGTGCAAGTCGTGTGTCGTCTGCCATCGTGCGAAGGGAAGTTGAAACCGATTACTTCCCCTTCATCCGGGTAGCTTTTAGCGCCATTTCTGAAGAAGCAGAGTGTCGATTCATTGTGACAGCGTTTCAAGCCATCGCCGGTCGAAAATCGTAGTCATGCCGGGTGGAAAGTGCTTTTAAAAATTTTTGAATTTAAAAAAGTAAATAAATGTTTTTGTTTTACTTTACGTTTCTGGTTTGAGCTTTGAATGCATGGTTGATGAAAGTTTTTCCACGTGAACACCTATGCAATTTGACCTCCTTGAACTCCTTGAATACTCCTTGAAAACTCCTTGAATACTCCTTGAATTTCACTGTCAGGTGTCTGTATGAACCCTGTAACAAGACGAGACGGTTCACATATATTATGCATTCTATCGCATTGACGTACATGAATACACACGTGTTAAAAGGCAGTACCCAAACCCAGCTCGGAATGCACAAGTTGCACTGCTAGATAAAAGACGTCAACGCCGCCCGGAGCCTGTAAGGCCCAGCCTAATCGTAGGCCCGGACAGCAAAAGCCACGACTACATAATGTCAATTCACATACTGTGACATAGATGATAAGCTCGCCACAATTACAGGCAGACTTACCAAGTCTCTTGTTGCAGCGAAATAACGTACACGTCTTTCCTGGATTGGGTTTCGGTTTACACTGGCCAACATCCGTCAGGTGTCGCCTGTATCCGGGACAAGAGCGAGTAGGAGTTATCTCCCCTGGTTCCCATAGCAGACGACAGACACTACAATAGCAAAGCATGTGGTACAGAAATATCGCGCAAGCTGCAAAAGCAAAGGTTGGATGTTCTGGCGACGTTCAAAGCATAACAAAGATGGTGTTTTGCGAGGGCAGCTCAGATACAGAAAAGGTCTATTTCATTGGTTTTGGAAGGGTAGCTCACCCTTGGAATTACCGAGGCAAACACTAATAACTGTACTGACAATGAAATCATTGGAACGACTGACATCCAGTAAAATTAGCTCTGATCTATGATGTGTTTTCTACTCTGTCTGCTCAATGCTACGCTCTTTTCATTTAAACATTTATATCGCAGCAGCATGGCCATTCTCTGTGAATGTGTCCCTCAGTCACAATTTTCCTGTAGATCTCCGACCATGGAGACAGGGCACTCGCTACTGATTGGCCTTAACTGTCATGTGGGGTTGTTTTCACAGTATGTCACTTGTCACATAAGATTAAAAAGCAACTCGATCATCCACACAAAAACTTCAATCGAATTTTTTTTTTATGTAACCAAACTGCCGACCCTTATTTGCTTCACCTTGCCATCAGAAACAAACAATGTTTGTGTGTGTGGCCTAAATATTGTGAAAAGCACCCAATAGTCTAGCTACAATTATTTTGTTTCTGACAGGGCCAAGGCAGGTGGTAATCCAACAGAGAGTGTGCTGATTATGCAGCTACCAAACGGACTTGCACTGGAGTTCGAGCGCAGTGATGCAGCAAGACGAATTCGACTCATTCTGAGCCAGCTCTTCTTCGTTATATCAGAGGTCAGTTTGGGCGAAGGTACTTTTTCCTCCATGACAGCAGCAGATGATATAAAGGTATGATGCTTGCAGATAGTTCTTTTGGCAAAGAATTGCAGTTTTAAATTCAAACAATTGAAGGCTATTGCTAAAGTTTACAAACTCAAAGTCAAACAGCACTTTTTATTTCATCAGAATCAGAATAATCTTTCTTTTTAAAATGAGCACAGACACAGTAACAGGATTTGTGTGTGTGTGTTTTGTAATTGTATTGTTCATATGTTGTTTTTATATGGAGGGGGGGGGGGTTCTTTTAAGTGACTAAAAATTTTATATTAATAATAAATGCATGTAAAAATTAAAGCATGAAATTATTCCTTTCTTCCTATTTCGACAAATTTACACTTACAGTATTTTATTTCTGAAATTGCAAGCTCTGGGTACATAAATTGTAACTACTTGCAAATTGCTCTGGAATAGACAATGTTCGGAAATAACTTCTGCTGCAGAAAATAAGAGGGCAAACAAACCCGCGTGACAAAAAATGCGAATCGCTAGCGTGCGGCATGTTGCTAACGTTGTCTCGAGCATGTGTAAGACACGCAACTCAATAGTGATTGGCCTATTTTGTCAGATGGGTTTGTTTGCCCTCTTATTTTCCGCAGCAAAAGTTATTTCCGGAATTTGTCTATTCTAATACAACCAAGATTTTACCTACAGATTGATCTCTAATATTACTTTTTTCCGTGGCCAGTTGAAAGAGGGGCGAGCAGGAAACTTTCACAAGACGTCAGAGTTATTTGACTGCCCTGTTTACCTGGAGGAAGTGAGTGACATCCTCTGCATTGCTCACGCAGGTAAGCTTTGTGTTGGTGTAACTTAGACATAAATTACTTGGTAATTGACATCTTCCACTGATCTTACATTTTTAAGTTACAAGATTCTTTGCAGGGATCATACCTTTTTACAAGATAGTACTTTCATGTGGGTGCTGCTTATTTTGTTTCCCTAAATTGTGTTTGTTTAAAGGATCACATTTTACTGTGTGGTTTTTTAGAGCAGAGCAGGATGAGTAACAAAGATCATATTGTTAACAAAGCATTATAAGTAAAAGGCAACAAGACCAAGGGACTATGTTATAATCACAATGTCAATGATCTAGGAAAAGACAGAAAGGGGCCTTTAAAATTCTTATGTAGATATGGCCTTAAGTCTGAAATGGTGTCCACAGCTGAAATAGCTGTGCAACCTTGGCTCTAACCTGATTTGTACATCAAAGAAAAATAAAATCCTTGTAAAGATTAATGAGACTTGTAAAAAAAAGTATGAAGTACACACCTAGAGAAACATTGTGTGCTCAGTTGTTGTTTTTAATGAAAATGTCGCCATTATCTGAAGTCAGCAGCACTACATTTTGGCCATTATTTGTGACATGACCTTACAGCATATTGAAACATGGTCTACTCTGTCATATTTATGGGACAGAATGTCATGAATGACTTTTCACTGAGCCAGTAAAACTCAAATGTACTTTTGACAAAGCAAAGTTTTTGAATTTTGTCAGTGAGCCTGCAGAAAATGGGGAGACAAAACTTCACAGAAAGTTCATAACTATTTCCGTAAGACTTCATTTATGTTCACTGATCAGCTCTAAATAATAATTAAAGATTGAAACCTGATATATTTTTGTAAAAAAGTATTTTACAGTATGTTTTGCAGAGGTATAAAACATAAAAAGGGTTGTTTGACTTGTTTTTGCATGTTCAAAAGTAGTTTGAAGTTTACGTGCAGATTTTCTTGTGAAAAAAGAGTTATGAACTTTCCAACCCTTTGCCTTATAAAATGAGTAAATTGACTGGTTGGGGAACACCTAGCTTTGTAATGCATTTGGATCCACTAGCAGCAGTCACACTGAAAGTTTGCATCAAGTTCATTCATTGGTGTTTGAGTAATTGAGAAATAAAAAATTCTTGTGAGAAAGTTATGAACTTTCCTACTATCTCCACTGAGAGTGTTTTTTGTCCTTAAATGCTAGCCATGAAAGTTAAGGTTGTAGTGGAACAGCAATTTTGCATATAAAAGTACATTAGATTTAGATACTAAGCAATTTTTGTCACTAAAGTCAAGCAGTATGCTTTAGTTAGCCATTTTCTCTGTGTCTTGCGCACTATTTTTATGTGAGAGTTACTAACTCATGTCAAAACCCAAAATATATGTAAAATGACTATTTTCAGTTTCCAAATTACACTGTACCATGATTTTCATCACAAAAAGAATCTACTGGCTGCTGACTGTTTCTTTCTGAAGTACTTAGCCGTTTTGTCATGAAGTTCATAACTTCACATAACTCAAGCTCATTTTTCAAGGGAGTGTTTAAAATAATGCCTTGTTAATAGCAAATGAGTACATTTGACTTTATCTGGACATTTTGTAAGAAGTTTTCTGAATATCAACCCTCAAAATTACATTTTGATAATTCCAGCATGAATCTGGGTTGACTGCACGGTGTACATAACTTCACATCAACTGACCCTCAGCCCCACGGTGTGAAGTTATGAACACATGCCATGAGTATGATTTATACACAATAATTAATTTACTACACTAAATCACTACCTCAAATGATGTGCTGCTCTTCTCCAGAGTAGGCTGTTACAGTTTGATGTCATTTTTATTTTAATTTACCAGCAGATTTTAGTACGTAGCTTTTCAGTTAAATAAATGATGTGAAGTTATGAACACACAGTCAGCTGACATAAACACTAACTAAATAATGATTTCGGTAACAGTTTTCATGACTGAGTTTGGTTAAGTAAATCATTAAGTTGTTTATAATTATTTGCAAGAGACTTTAGTTAGTTATTTTAGTATAAATGTGTGATTGATGTGAAGTTATGAACTTTCACAAGTTTCAAACAATTTGTTTTATTTTGGCAATTAAAATCTGATTTTGTAATATAAGTGCAGCTTTAGCCTATACTATAACTCTGTGTTCTCAGTTTGTCATTGTTTTGCAAATATATTATACAGTAACTGTACTAGAGACCAACATAACAAACATTCTTGTGAAGTTATGCGCACGCTCACATTTTATGATTTTTGTTATCGTTTGTTTTCACAAATGTTTTACTTTTATTACTTAGTTGTATGTTGATTACAAAGAGTAGCTGGAGAGAAAATAAGATGACATATGCACTTTCTTACTTTGGTTTGAATTAGCCATAGTTTGTGATGTCACGGTGTGAAGTTATGAACTCCTAGGACATTCTAAAAAAACTTTCAGTTTCTGCCAACTCTTTGAGTCAGACAAACATTTTGGTGTATTGAAATCCTTTTGATGGTACTTTTCAAGCACATTTTGCACAAAAACCGCAAAATTGTAGATTTAATGATAACTTATGCCAATATTTGCTGTGAAAAAATTGTGACAATATTAATTTCTATAAATAATACAGATAACCAAAAAATCTTCTCCACACTTCATCTTCAAAAATTACCTTCATGTTCCAGCTCACCTTTTTCAGATTAAAAAACAAAACAAATTGTTTCCTGCCTGTATAAATTAAATTTATTATACCAATAAAAGTAAATTATGTGAAGTTATGAACTTCCCATTATTGGAGTTCACATCTGCATCATGCGTGGCCAAAACAAGTTTAACTTGCTTGAAATGCAAAGTAATTTGCTGTAGCAATTTGCTCAGATGTCTAAAACAGACCCAATACATGTAGCAACAATGATTTAACAAGTCTAAATTTTGTGACGGTGTGAAGTTATGAACTCCTGCAAACTTTTAAACCTGAATCTGTGAAGTGATCAAACATGAGTTTTCTTAAATCATAGCTGTTCCTTGCGTATTTATGCTCTAAAATACATCTCTATTTTCAAAACAAAGAAAATGTTCATTTTTAAAATTGATTTTGTATGTCACAAAAATGGACACCTATTCTGACTTTGGGCCATATATACAGACCTGGGAACCCATACGATTTCGCCGTATTTTGTACGCATGATTGTCGAGAATACGATCAGTACGGTCAGTGGGAAAAAAATACGACAAGAAAAATTCCTAGACAACTTTTCTTCACGCGCCCATCCCAAAGCCGATCCAGTATTTTGTCACATGATTACAGTTTTTGTCAGTAAACCTTGAAAAAAGCATTTGTTTTAAATACATGTATAGGTAAACTTAATTAACGGTGTGACGGACGCGCGTGAGGCATGTTTTAATCATGGATGTTCAAACGCTGTGTGGAGTACGCTCATTTTTCTGAAAATACACCAAGTTTGTTTGAGAATACTCGAAGTGCAAAACAGGGGTTCCCTGGTCTGATATATATATAATATATTGTAATGTTGTTGAATATTCCTTTCTAGAATTGTACCCTTGATAGCATTTGATTTCAAGTGTACAGTATCTGTTTGTGACAGAATTACCAGGACTGCTGCAGCTGGGAGAAGTAGCAGAGGCATTGCTGTGTCTCTCACACGGACCACAACTCTTGTGTCAGATGATAGCAAACTTCCCAGAGTCTTTCGTGGAAGGTAACAGTAACACTACAGCTGGTTTAAACGAGCTTCAATCGTTTGACAAATGGTACAACCATAAACAATTCAATCACTGACAGGACAATAATGAGAAGCATGATATTTGTACGCACAATATCCCTGACCGTGAAGCCTGATATTAAGTAGACTTCATGAAGCTTGCTGCACAGAGCTTTGGCACTACCGTACTTTCCGGGTCATAAGGCGCGACTTTTTTCCTCGAGTTCGACCCCTGCGTCTTGTATAACGAAGCGTCTAATCCGTGTATGAAATACGAAAAAAATCAAAGAGACCGCCTGAGTACCAGTCAAACAACTTGTGATAATGCATGTTTCAGCTACTAGGTACTGCCCTGCCTTTGATCTGGCCGCACACACAGAGCACACAGATTTCCACTCTGTTAAACTCGGTCACTGACCCCGGTGCAGGAAGTGTTTCCTCTCTCAGATATGACAGGGGAACCACCTCTCATGGCAAAAACTGGGTCATTGACCCCTGGGAAGAAGGTCGTGTCTATAAACAAGGCCACCCAGCTATCACAATGCCTTTGATCTGGCCACACACAGAGCACACATATTTTCACTCAGTTAAAGTCGGTCACTGACCGGTCACTGACCCCGGTGCAGGAAGTGTTTCCTCTCTCAGATATGACAGGGGAACCACCTCTCATGGCAAAAACTGGGTCATTTTGGTGCGCCCTATCGGCCCCCTGCGTCCAATGGGTGACTGGATTACAATTTTTGAGTCACTTGAGAAAAAGTGACTCTATGTAATCGGTCAGTGTTAGTCTGTCCGGCCGTTCGGCCGGCCGTCCGTAGACACCACCTTAACGTTGGACTTTTCTCGGAAACTATCAAAGCGATCGGGCTCATATTTTGTTTAGTCGTGACCTCCAATGACCTCTACACTTTAACGATGGTTTCGTTGACCTTTGACCTTTTTCAAGGTCACAGGTCAGCGTCAAAGGAAAAATTAGACATTTTATATCTTTGACAAAGTTCATCGGATGTGATTGAAACTTTGTAGGATTATTCTTTACATCAAAGTATTTACATCTGTAGCCTTTTACGAACGTTATCAGAAAAACAAGGGAGATAACTAGCCTTTTCTGTTCGGCAACACACAACTTAACGTTGGGCTTTTCTCGGAAACTATAAAAGTGACCGGGCTCAAATTTTATGTGAACGTGACTCATTGTGTTGTGAATAGCAATTTCTTCCTGTCCATCTGATGCCTCATATAATATTCAGAACTGCGAAAGTGACTCGATCGAGCGTTTGCTCTTCTTGTTTTTAAAAAGAAGGGGGTGCGTCTTGTATAACGAAGCGCCTTGTCACCCGGAAAGTACGGTAAATGTTTGGTAAAAAGACTTTTTGAAGTCTTCGCAAAGTCAACTTACAGATGAATTAAGGACAGTTTTAAGGTGACATGATAATGGTCAGCAACATGTAAATCTAGATGCAAACCAGGGTTTAGCCTGGGAGAAAAAGACTCGCCCACTCACCCAAATTGTGATGGGACATAGTCAAAAGCATGACGTAGGTGCAATATGGTGCCATTGGTTGTTCTCCTCCATTGTGTTGGTAGAACTTCAGACCTTGGGCAAACTTTTTCTGTTCTCAAAATTGTCGACGAAACTTGCTTGCAAGATGCTGGCGAGGCAATGATCTGAATTCTGGAATGTTTCTAGGCTCTGTTTTTTGATTTTTGACAACATGTGTGTTATTCCTGTTTATGCTGGCAGTGTGCAAGAGCCTTGTGCTGCGGGGGGAGAAGGTGGAGGAGGACTCGGTGGGCGGTTGTCGACGTCTGGAGATGTTGCAGATGTTGGCTGCCATGAATCCTAAGGATGCTCTCAGCATACGCGCCCTGTGTGTGAGTATCCAAGGCTGTGTGAAACTGGACAGTAGCTCGGGTGGAAGTGGTCAAGATTTTATTGATTAGGTGTGCGCTTTGTCTGAATCTGTCAGTGTAGAAACCATTTTGCTGTCAGGAAACAGTAAAGATAATAAGATTTAATGGGAAAAGAGAAAATATGTAAGCTGCAGTTAAAATCTTAAGCCTTGATTTCAAGACTATGCAAATCACTGCCGTAAACTACTGCAAAGAATATCAGTGTAGTGATTTAGGAAGAAGATCTGTTTTGCAGAATTGGTGTAGCTGGGTTGTCTTCTCCACAGTGCAAAGAATGTTGCAGTCCACCATTATCATCTGATACGTGGAGTCTCGGCATTAAGTGGTTTTTTTTTTTTCTCTCTCTTTTCCACAAATAGCATATTATTACAAAGTACAGAAAAAAATGTGCTTGTTCTTCTAATCAATGTACATCAAGATATATTTATTATACTTGTTTAGCAGGTTATGTTGTGCATGTCTGGGGTTTGGAAATGTATTTAGTGTCTCTGTTTATGTGTGTGGTGATTGCTCACTTCAAAAAGAAACAACAAGCTTATATTCTTCTTCTTCAGCGTTCCAGAATTTTCTGGTTACGTGTGAGCTCGTTTGCCCATTTGGGTTCCCCACACTATACTCTGAGAGCATAGTCAGCTCACTCCACTTTCGTTGAGTAGGCATGCTGGGTATTTTCGTGTTTCCATAACCCACGAACTCCGACATGGATTACAGGATCTTTTCCGTGCGCACTTGGTCTTGTGCTTGCGTGTACACACGAAGGGGGATAAGTCACTAGCAGGTCTGCACATAAGTTGACCTGGGAGATCGGGAAAAAATCTCAACTCTTAACCCACCAGGCGGCAGCGACCGGGATTTGAACTCACGACCTCCCGATTAGGAGGCCGACGTCTTACCACCATGCCACTGCTTATATATATATATGTGAACATTGAAAGACTGAACAAAGCTGACTTGCTTTTCTGGTGACAACAGACTTGCCTTATGACTTGTCAATTTTGTGTAGCTTTTTGTTTGAATTTTGATTCAGGTGGAACACTGTACCATGCCAGGCCTTGCAGTGTCGCTGTCATTACAAATGTCGTCGTCATCCTCTCGAGGCACCAGCAGCCTAAAGGGAAACGATGTTGTGTCCTTCATTTCTTCTCTGCTGCTGGGAAGCGACCAGACTGTTCGCAACTGGTTCGCTCAGTTTGTCAAAGCTGCACAGAAGGTGAGGAAGAAATATGTTTGTTTGCTTTTTTCTTTCTTGCTGCAGCTTTTCAAAAGATGATGTTCAGACAAAACTGTTGGGTTTGTATGGCTTGTCAAACTGACAGACTGCATGAATACTCTTGCTTTTATCGAGGCAAACTTTCCCCCTTGACATTAAAGGCCAGTCACAAGCGAGGGGTGTGCCTGAAACACCTGGACAGGGAACACATGTAGAAAGTTTGCCTCAATTCTTCTTCTTCTTCTTCTGCGTTCGATGTTGATGGCCGTGCTAAATCCTCAGACCAGTGGCTGCCAGGAAGTCCGCAGTCTTGCGCAGTTCGTCGGCAGGACCCCAGAGTTTGGCTCCAACACTGGTCTCTTCTTGCCAGAACTTCTGGCGTATTGTCTCTAGATGGGGGCAGTTCTGGAGAATGTGCTCCGGAGTTTGCTCTTCCGAGCCACATTCACAGTGTGCGTCATCCACAAGGCCCAGTCTCTTGAGGTGTTTCTTCAGTCCACAGTGCCCTGTCCTTAGACGGAAAATGGTGGTTTGGCTTCTCCGGTCTAGTTTGTTGATGGGGTCTTCCTGTGGGTTGTAGTCTCCGTTTCTCTTTTTCCAGTTTTCTTTCTTCTTCCGTTGTAGAAGAGTCTTGGTTTCTTTGTACGAGGTGGAGTTGTGTGGTTGGGGAAGTCTCGCCTCACTAAAAGCAAGAGTATTCATTCTTTCACAGACCATACAAACCTGACACAACTATTTCCAAAGTTAGTCTATTTGGGCTGGCACATTCTTTGCATCCAGAAAAGGGAGTATCTGTGTGGGTGTTATCAACTCCAAAAAGTACTATGCATACATCTGAAGTCTGTTCTCAGCCTTTTCAAGTTTGATCACTGACACTGTAGGATGAATTATGTTTTGTTTAACGAATACCTTTTGTGTTCAGTCAGAGTTGGTTTGATTTTATGGTTTGTGTTCACATACTCTGTTTTACATGTTCTTGCGGTTTCTCTTGCTGTCTGTATTTCTGCATCTGTGGTGAAGAGTTTTGATTTTGATCTGTATCTCAAGTTCTGAGAAACAAAGGGAATTAAGGGAATTAAGCTCGACATGCATACATGTGCAACAGAGAGTGAGAGTTTTGCGGAACCAATCTCCTGGCACATGAGAGTGTAACAAGCATTAAAAAGAACAAGCCACTTTCATCCTTTCAGGAGAGTGCTTACTTCCCTTTGTTTGCAGATCTTAACCTTAAGCGCTCTGCCTTATCTGTGTAAGATTGATCTTAAATAATAATGCATTCTCTTTTACCTGTTCCATCTCCAGAGGCACAGAGACGCCGGCAGAAAGTGTGTGCTGCAGAGTTTGCGGAAATATCTGCTGCAGCAGCTGAAGGACCTGATTGCACCGGGTGAAGAGACCATGCCCGAGTCCTCTGTTGTTCAAGCCTCCGCCCTTATTCGCCTCTACTCCGCTCTCAAGGGCATCGCCACACTCAAGTATGTTAATTATTATTTTCCCAGACTGCCCAATACCGCCTCGCTCGAGCTCCCAGGTGCAGATCCCTGTAACACCTGCTATACTTAATGCTACCTGTAACACCTGCTATACTTAATGCTACCTGTGACACATATCTGTTTCCATTTCTACCGGCTTCCTGCAAGGTTTTAGTATTATGATTTTGGAAAACTTGCAGCAGTTACTTTGCTATGATTTTTTTTCAAGTATAAAATTGAAGGAGTTACTTTCCATGAAATGTGGCTTGTCCCAAGACAGTTCTCAGATGACAAGTACCACTATGAGTTATGTCAACATCATGTGGCTTGTCCCAAGACAGTTCTCAGATGACAAGTACCACTATGAGTTATGTCAACATCATGTGGCTTGTCCCAAGACAGTTCTCAGATGACAAGTACCACTATGAGTTATGTCAACATCATTTGGCTTGTCCCAAGACAGTTCTCAGATGACAAGTACCACTATGAGTTATGTCAACATCATGTGGCTTGTCCCAAGACAGTTCTCAGATGACAAGTACCACTATGAGTTATGTCAACATCATTTGGCCAAAGGCAAAGAAAGCAAATCGGTATAAGGATTTCTAAAGAAAATTTGATAAACTTTTATTGGGACACCTGTGAAAGAAGAACACAGCTTAAGACTGAATTGGATTTGATTCCATAGTGCAGCGGAACCCCCTTTTAAGACCCCTTTTAAGACCCCGCATGTAAGACTTCCTTCCTTTTAAGACCTTTGTTTTCTCAAAGTTTGTGTTTATAACCTTTGTAAATTGACCCCCATGTTATTGTTAAGACCCCCTCCTTGTTAAGACCCCCTCCTTGTTAAGACCCCCTCCTTGTTAAGACCCCCTCCTTGTTAAGACCCCCTCCTTGTTAAGACTCCCTCCTTGTTAAGACCCCCTCGTTAAGACTCCCTCCTTGTTAAGACCCCCTCCTTGTTAAGACTCCCTCCTTGTTAAGACTCCCTCCTTGTTAAGACTCCTTGTTAAGACTCCCTCCTTGTTAAGACTCCCTCCTTGTTAAGACCCCCTCCTTGTTAAGACTCCCTCCTTGTTAAGACTCCCTCCTTGTTAAGACTCCCTCCTTGTTAAGACTCCCTCCTTGTTAAGACCCCCTCCTTGTTAAGACCCCCTCCTTGTTAAGACTCCCTCCTTGTTAAGACTCCCTCCTTTTTAAGACTCTCTCCTCTTTAAGACCTGATTTTCTCAGATTTGTAGAGGTCTTAAAAAGGGGGTTCCACTGTACTTGGTTTCAGGATTTCATGTAACCTGTGATCAATTATTTCTTTCAAATGTCAGATACTCGGAGGAGGAAATGAAGTACCTGCTCCAGCTGATCACGTCACAGCCACCCCTGTCCCATGCCGGCACTCGCTTCGTCACCCTGGCTGTCTGCGTTATCATTTCCAGCGCTAACTTGCTGAGGTAGGTAGTGCACTGGACTTGCTGAGGTAGGTAGTGCACTGGACTTGCTGAGGTAGGTAGTGCACTGGACTTGCTGAGGTAGGTAGTGCACTGGACTTGCTGAGGTAGGTAGTGCACTGGACTTGTGATTCTAGAGTCATGGGTTCAGTTCCAGGCCGAGATGGACATGGGTCAACTTTATGTGCTCAGAGTCGGTATCCATGTGCCACCACCATGTCACCACTGTGGCACGTAAAAGACCTTTGTAATTCTACCACAAGGTGCAGGTGGCTTCTTCTTCTTCTTCTTCTTGGCGTTCGCAGAGGTTACACAATCAGTCCAGCACTGGTGATAAATGTTGTCGTTTTCTCCAACTCCTGTCGACTGCCGTATAGTTTGGTCTGCAAGGGAGTTGGTGACGGCCACACTTCTTTTCGTTCCTCATCTAGTAAGGGACATCGCTGTAAGATGTGTTCCGCTGTTTGGTCCTCTTGACCGCAGGCACAGGTTGGTGATGGCGCCAGCTTGAACTTTCGGTTCATGTGAGCATTGAGCCTGTTGTGGCCAGTACGCAGCCTGATGAGGTTGACTTGCTGCTCTCTGGACATTGTGTGGTAGTCATCTCTGTTTGTCCTTGGCCTCATCAATGCCTTGATGATTGTCTTCTGCTCACTAAAGCTGACACTGTTTTCAGGTTGGTCTTCCACGGCTCCTTCTTTTGCCAGCTCATCTGCCCTTTCATTTCCTGGTATCCCACAGTGTGCTGGTATCCACTGGAGGACAACTCTTCTGGTTTGTCTGACCATCTGTAATGCTTTGGCCAGCTGTGGGAGTTTGTCGTTCTCTAGGGCCTGAAGGACTGAAAGGGCGTCCGAGAGGAAGACAACTTGGTAGCAAGAGTCTGCGGAGTCCTGAACGAAGGAGGCGGCCTGCATGAGAGCTTCTGCTTCTGCTTTATAGTTTGTGCAGTGTTTGCCAGTGGCAACGCTGGATGTAGCTGTATGTCCCCCAGGGAACTGGATGAGAATGCCTGCACCTCCATTGAGCACGGCGTTAGTTGCTGATCCATCGGTGTATACATGGATCCACGCCTCTTTTGGGTACTGTTCGTCGATCAGGGCTAAGGTGAGTGCCTGTCGAGCTGTGTCATTCTGATCTTCTCCTGAGGTAACATGTGGAACACTGGTGCAGATCTGGATGCCTGGTTTCTCTGTTGCCTTGGGGGTTTCCTCTTCTTCTTGAGTCAGAGGTAGAGTGTTCTGTGGAAGGACTTCCCTGTACTGTCGAGAAAGTCTCTTGCTCTCGTGTACAAAACTGCTCCGTTTAAGCCGGTTCTTGGTGAGGTTGCTCAGTCTGTGCTTCATGGGGTGGTCGGGTAGGCACTTGAGCTTCTCGGCCTGTACCATAGTCTTGGCTTCTCTTCTCTGACAGAGGGGTTGGATGGTGGTAAGCTTCTCCATTTCCTTGATGGGCGTGGATTTCATTGCACCGGTGATGAGTCGGAGGGCCTGGTTTTGCACACGGTCAAGGGTCTGCAGGTTTGTCTTGGCTGAGGTTGACCACGCTGTGGAGCCGTACTCGAGGTGGGGTCTGATTGTTCCCTGGTATACTGTCTTCAGTATCTTCTCGTTCGCTCCCCAGGTGGTACCTGCCAGCTTCCTGAGTATGGCTAGCTTGCGCCGGGCCTTCGTCTCTGCCTGTGCAATGTGTGGTTTCCAGGTCTGCCGTCTATCAAAGGTGACACCAAGGTACGTTGCTTCTTCATCCTCTCTCAGAGGAGTTCCACCAAGCCTAATGGTTCCGGCTTTCTGCTTTGGCGACAGTGTGAATAGGGTGGTGGAGGATTTCTCCTTGTTGATGGAGACGCACCAATCTTCTGCCCATGCGTTCAGCCTATCTGCCGCTTGCTGCATTCTGTAGGTGGCAGTACTTGCGTGCTCCTCCTTGCACCAGATCACAAGGTCGTCTGCGTAGAGAGCAGCTTTGATCCCCTTGGGCATCTCAGACACCAGATCGTCGATGAAGAGAAGGAAGAGTGTGGGGGAGAGGACTCCGCCCTGAGGGACGCCATGACGAAGGAGGAACTTCTTGCTTTTGGTCTGGTCGACGTTAACTCTTGCCCTGCGGTTATAGAGGTAAGAGCGAATCCACTGGTACATGTTGCTGGACACGCCTTTCCTCAGCAGTTTTACAAGGAGTCCATCTTTCCAGACCTTGTCAAAGGCCTTCTGAAGATCTATCCAGGTGACGAAGACCAGCTTCTGTTCCTGAAAGGCATCTTCAACTTCTTGCGCTAGGTAAGTGACCTGATCTTCAGTGCTGCGGAACTGTCGGAATCCAGCTTGTTCAGGGGCGAGGAGGTTCCTGGATTCCAGGTACCACCTGAGGCGCTCGTTCACAATTCTCTCCAAGGTCTTCACAACACAGCTGGTGAGGCTGATTGGGCGATAGCTGGTGGCCTTCTTTGGATCCTTCCCTTTTTTGAGTCACTTGAGAAAAAGTGACTCTATGTAATCGGTCAGTGTTAGTCTGTCCGGCCGGCCGGCCGGCCGTCCGGCCGGCCGTCCGTAGACACCACCTTAACGTTGGACTTTTCTCGGAAACTATCAAAGCGATCGGGCTCATATTTTGTTTAGTCGTGACCTCCAATGACCTCTACACTTTAACGATGGTTTCGTTGACCTTTGACCTTTTTCAAGGTCACAGGTCAGCGTCAAAGGAAAAATTAGACATTTTATATCTTTGACAAAGTTCATCGGATGTGATTGAAACTTTGTAGGATTATTCTTTACATCAAAGTATTTACATCTGTAGCCTTTTACGAACGTTATCAGAAAAACAAGGGAGATAACTAGCCTTTTCTGTTCGGCAACACACAACTTAACGTTGGGCTTTTCTCGGAAACTATAAAAGTGACCGGGCTCAAATTTTATGTGAACGTGACTCCCAGTGACCTCTACACTTTGACGTCTGCTTTGGTGACCTTTGACCTTTTTCAAGGTCACAGGTATGCTTCAGGTATGCATTGTGTTGTGAATAGCAATTTCTTCCTGTCCATCTGATGCCTCATATAATATTCAGAACTGCGAAAGTGACTCGATCGAGCGTTTGCTCTTCTTGTTTAAGATGGGGATCATGATCGCTTCTCGCCAGAGTTGTGGTAGCGATCCTTCTTGCCAGCTGCTGTTGAAGACCTCGAGTAGCTTGTTCTCTGCTGCACTACCAAGGTGGGTTAGCATCTCGTTGGTGATGCCGTCTGGGCCAGGGGACTTCTTTGCCTTTGACTTTTTCAGAGCTGAGTGCAGCTCGTGGAGTGTGAGTGGTTGACTCATGGCGTCCACTGTCGACTGTCTGGCAGGTCTCTCTCTTTTCTCTCTTCTTGCTTCTCTCTGTTTCTCGGGGCTAACATGGAGGTTGCTCTCAGCTGCATAGCTTTCAGCAAATTGGTTGGCAGCATGCTTTCCAGTTAGCACCTTCCCGTTCTCTTCTAATGTGATCTTTCCTCTGCTGGTGTTCTCATCATTCAACTGCTTGGTGAGCCTCCAGAGCTTTCTGCCATCCTTCTCAAGGTTCAGAGAGCTTGTTTTCTCTTGCCAGCTTCTCCGTCTTGCCTGTAGCTTCTTTTTGAGAAATTTGGCTTTGGCTTCCTGGAGGCGGATGTTGTTGTTTTGTGACGGGTTGACTTCTGCTTCCCTTCTGGCGTCTGCCAGATCATCATCCAGTTCCTGCAATTCATTGCTCCAGTAGGGCTTATAGTCTCTCCTGGCACCCCTGGGAATGGACTCACGCGCTGCTCTGAGGATGCTCATGTTGAAGTCCTTCGCCACCATGTTGATGTCTCGACCCTCGACTCTGATGTCTTTGGTGAGTTCGCTGGTGCGGTGTCTAAAGAGGAACCAGTTCGCTCTTTTGTAGTTCCACCGTGGGAAGGAAGCTTCAGTGCAGGACTCCATGCCCAGGGTCAAAAAGACTGGCCGATGGTCACTTCCACCTAGCTGTTCTCCGACCTCTCTGCTGGTTAGCTGGTGCATGTCTTCCGTGCAGAAGGCTAGGTCAGGAGTTGATGTTGTGTGCCATCTTCTGGAGTAGAATGTAGGGCAGTCAAAGGGACTGTTCAAAAGGATGAGACCTTTGTCGTCCTGCCAGTTCTCCACCTCTTCTCCTCTCCGATCCAGGTGGTCATATCCCCAACTCTGTGAATGACTGTTGAAGTCACCCACCACGATGAAGTTGGAGGCCTTTGCGGGGATCGTGTCAAGGGCGAGGTGTCTATCATTGGGGCAGTAGAAGTTGACAAGATGGAATTCTGATGTCTTCGTCTGGATTCGAATCACCTGATATTCGGAGTCCTCCATGTGCGTTTCTATCAAACAGGCATTGATGTTGTTCCTGATGAGGGTCAGGATTCCTCCTTTGCTTCGGTCTGTTCTGTCGGACCTAAGGCATTGGTAGCCTCTCACTTTGAAGGACTTTTGTGGTGTCAGGTGCGTCTCCTGAATACAGCAGATGTTGATGTTCTTCTCATGCAGGATATGCTCCAACTCTGTCTTCTTGTTCAGGATACTTTCTGCGTTCCAGTGCATGACCTGAAAAGGTCGCTGCTGACTGGGTTTCTTCCTGGTTGTGGTGGTGCCAGTCACTTTCCTCCCGCGTCCCCTGGCGTGACAAGACGGACGGGAGGGACCTCCAGTAGTTGGGGCTGGGTCCCTTTGAGGCATGGGACCCGACGCTGCTCCACCCTGGGGGGTCCTCAATGGGCGAGCGCCATTTCCATCTGTGCTGGTTGATTGTGTCATCATTTGCGTAAGTGCGTGTACCCGTGGTTTGTTAGAATGCGCCGTGCGGCCCGGGTCCTCCGTCTTCAGCATTCGGGGTTTTCTGTCGGGGTTACCTCACCCTTAGCTCATGGCCCGTACGTCCTACCCTGAGAGCACAGGGGGGAGGATTTGCCGGGATCCCACCCGGAGCCAGTTTGGTCCGCGGCCGCAAGCGGCTGATCTCCATATCTGAAGATCGTTCCCCTATCCGCCACCCGGGGACGCGCTGGGTTGGGGGTGGTCGCCCCACTGAAAATCCCACACTGGGTTAAGAAAGATCAGCCTGTCCCAGGTGCAGGTGGTTGATTACAAATAAACATGCAGACACCTGGCTAGCTGCTATAAACATGCAGACACCTGGCTAGCTGCTATAATAAACATGCAGACACCTGACTAGCTGCTATAATAAACATGCAGACACCTGACTAGCTGCTATAATAAACATGCAGACACCTGGGTAGCTGCTATAATACACATGCAGACACCTGGCTAGCTGCTATAATACACATGCAGACACCTTGCTAGCTGCTATAATACACATACAGACACCTGGCTAGCTGCTATAATACACATGCAGACACCTGGCTAGCTGCTATAATACACATGCAGACACCTGGCTAGCTGCTATAACAAACATGCAGACACCTGGCTAGCTGGTATAATAAACATGCAGACACCTGGCTAGCTGCTATAATAAACATGCAGACACCTGGCTAGCTGCTATAATAAACATGCAGACACCTGGCTAGCTGCTATAATAAACATGCAGACACCTGGCTAGCTGCTATAATAAACATGCAGACACCTGGCTAGCTGCTATAAACATGCAGACACCTGACTAGCTGCTATAATAAACATGCAGACACCTGACTAGCTGCTATAATAAACATGCAGACACCTGGCTAGCTGCTATAATAAACATGCAGACACCTGACTAGCTGCTATAAACATGCAGACACCTGGCTAGCTGCTATAATAAACATGCAGACACCTGGCTAGCTGCTATAATAAACATGCAGACACCTGGGTAGTTGCTATAATAAACATGCAGACACCTGGCTAGCTGCTATCTTTGGACAGGGAAGAAGCGTCCCGACTTTCCCAGCAATGGGATAATAAAGTACATGATAAAACCTGCTGAGGTAAAAGCTGTGGGAATAAGTGTGTGTCTTTAACCCTTTCGTGACGGGATGCGACTATATTAGTAATAACGCTGCAACGCCCACGGACGGGAAGCGACTATTTTAGTATTAGACATACAAGGTACACGACTCGTGATTGCTTCCCGGTTTTTGAAGCTTGCAGTAAATTGAGTTGTTTCCCTTGATACACGTGGTTTTCTCTTCCGGCTTGATCAAATTAATGCAGATTTGCGTGGTGTTTTCGAACAAAAAAAATGAATCGAAGGCGAGCCTTGTCACGGGAGGAGATTCTCCGGATGTTGGATCTTGAGGATCCTGTAGATCATGATACATCGTGTCGTTTTAGCCTCAAGAAAGCGATAATAGCAGTGATATTGAGGAAGAAACAGTCCCGTTGTTGCTAGTACGAGTCGGCAACTACACGTGGTAGGGGGTGATACTGCTAGACGAACATGTATCTCGGAATCGTGCAGGAGCTATGGGGGCGTGGCAGCACTGATAACAATGGATGGCTGGAGCCTTCAAATCCTTTTGGAATTGTTCATAGGTGGACAGTTGGTACTTTGTTGTGAAAATGTGACTTATATTCAATATGGATTACCTAGACATCATTTGGTGAGTGTTACAGTTTTGTTTCATTTGAGTCAGGATGCTGTGAGTGAATGCGTGATTTGCTTGTTTTTTTCTTTGTACTGTCTCCTTATTTCTGTGTACAATGTTAACAATATTTCAGCTAATTCATAGGTTTTACACCTTGTTTGGTTATAACATTATTAATAATACTTTCTGTTAAAAAATAACTTTTAAAAAAAGCAGTGGAAAATAAAACACACACAAAAAAACGTTAAAAAACACAAATTATCCCCCTTTCACCCCCCTTTCACCCCCCTTTGCTAAAACAAATCGCGTGACAAACTTATAAATAGCACGACTGAACGGGGCATCCATTTTTGAATTAGTACACAAAATTTGGTGGTGATTGGACTTAATTCAAGCTTGCTAGACAGATTTCTTTACAGTTACTGATTTTTGGGAAGTTTCTTGGTGGCAAGCTTGGGCAGGCAGGACGTTAACGCCGTGGCAGTGCTAGTCACAATAGTGTTAAACAAGTCGCGTAAGGTGAAATAACAACATTTAGTCAAGCTGTCGAACTCACAGAATGAAACTGAACGCACTGCTTTTTTCACCAAGACCGCATACTCGTAGTTTCGTCAGTCCACTGCTCATGGCAAAGGCAGTGAAATCGACAAGCCAGAATAGTGTGGTAATGGTCGCGCTGTGCTGCATAGCACGCTTCTCTGTACCTCTCTTTTTTTAAATTTTCTGAGCGTGTTTTTAATCCAAACATATATCTATATGTTTTTGGAATCAGGAACCGACAAGGAATAATATGAAATTGTTTTTAACTCGATTTCGGAAATTTTATTTTAATCATAATTTTTATATTTTTAATTTTCCGAGCTTGTTTTTAATCCAAATATAACATATTTATATGTTTTTAGAATCAGAAAATAATGAAGAATAAGATAAACGTAATTTTGGATCATTTTATAAAAAATAATTTTAATTTCAATTTTCAGATTTTTAATGACCAAAGTCATGAATTAAATTTTAAGCCTCCAAGCTGAAATGCAATACCAAAGTCCGCGTCAGACAGGTTAACGGCCATTAAGAGTCAATTATAGAAGGAAAACTCATTAGTCATGGGAAAGCTGGCCGCTCCGGGCAGGTTCACGCCCACGAAAGGGCCGGAAATGGAAGGGACTACTGTATATGAGAAATACATGCCAACCTACTCCCCTTCCCTCTTCACTATTCTGAGAAATTACATGCCGTCTTCCTCCCCTCTTCGTCTCCCCCCCCCCCCAGGTTCACAGTCCCACTGAGTGAATCTCTGACAGCAGATTATGTGATATCACTTCCATGGGGTAATTCAGGACTATGCTGTCTGTGGTTCAGGAGCTGTGTGTTTCATTTCTTGTCTTGTATTTCTTGCAGTGGGATTGACGAAGAACAACTGATGATATCATGGATCAGAAAACTCCTTGCAAAAGAGAATGAATTTGAAAAGTAAGTGAATTTTTGTTTCTTTCATGAAGTAAGCAGAACTGGGTAATCTGACATTTTTGAAGTAATGTATTACTGTTTTGTTTGACTTTGGGGAAAATGTGCCATTTGAGTCTAGTTGAGTTGAGTTGAGTCTAGATTACGATTTTCACATGTGCTTCAAATTAAGTTGGTGTTGCTAACGTTGGCATTTGGTAACCACTGAATTACTATTTTGGTCTTCAGAAAATTACTATTTTTTTTACTTGACCCTCACTATGTCAAGGTTGGGTATATACCCACCTAAGTTTGTAAATCATAAGGGACAATAACGAATATACTTTATTCCTAGATTTTCTAACTCCAACGGAGCATTTAAGTTGAAGGTTCAGTTTGTAGGTTTCATGCTGTTTTCTTGCTTCAGTTTTGTGTACTATTTAGGCTTTAAAAATAAGCTAATATTCATTTTTACCAGGAAATTACTTTTTATAGTTTACCACTTTAATCAAGCTTTGTTTAGCAAAGAAGGAGGATTGAATTTCAAAGTAAATGACATTTTCTGAAGGAGTATATATTTTAACCAAGACTATTTTAATTTGTTTGCAGGGAAGATGGTGGCACTTCCTCTTTTGGGGAAATGTTGTTCCTGGTAGCACTTCATTTCCATAGCAACCAGACCGCAGCCATTTCAGAGCTTGTGTGCAACACACTTGGGATGAAGGCACGTTGCAGATAATTAAAATTATAAGCAGTTTTATTATATATGTTTGTTTCTCTTTGTCTTCTTGGTGTAACTGTTCCTTTAACTCTGTTTGTGTGTGTGTGTGTGTGTGTGTGTGTGTGTGTGTGTGTGTGTGTGTGTGTGTGTGTGTGTGTGTGTGTGTGTGTGTGTGTGTCTTTCAGTCTCTGCCAGTGCTTGTCTATCTTCCCTGCCTCCATTTCTATCTCTCACTCTCTGTATCAGTGTATGTCAAGAACTCTCTCTCGCTCTCTTCTTTTTTATAATAATAATGTGTTTTTTTCTGTTCAAATCGACCCTATTTAGTGTGATGGCTTGATGTAAAAAAGCATGTATACTTGCAAATCTTTTACCCTAGTTTATTAAGAATTTGTCTTGTCCTCTCTCTCTGTCTCTCTCTCTCTCTGTTCCTGTGTTTGTCTCTCTCTCTCTCTGTCTCTCACTCTCTCTCTCTCTCTCTCTCTCTCTCTCTCTCTCTCTCTCTCTCTCTCTCTCTCTCTCTCTCTCTCTCTCTCTCTCTCTCTCTCTCTCTCACTCTCTCTCTCTCTCTCTCTCTCTCTCTCTCTCTCTCTCT
>NC_090253.1:3665866-3801297 GCF_037325665.1 Littorina saxatilis
GTGTGTCTATGCGTCCCAAGGACAGATTGTAAGAAAAGGCGTAGCCTTTAATCTTAATCCTTGTTAAATAAAGTTCAATTCAATTCTCTCTCTCTCTCTCTCTCTCTCTCTCTCTCTCTCTCTCTCTCTCTCTCTCTCTCTCTCTCTCTCTCTCTCTCTCTCTCTCTCTCTCTCTCTCTCTCTCTCTCTTTCGCTCTCTCTCTCTCATCTCTCTCTCTTTCTTTTATATCTCTCTCGCTCTCTCTCTCTCTATTACATAATATATATTTATAGTATTCTCTCCTCACTTTTTCCGTCTCTAGCTCACGTTCCCGGATCCCTCTCTCCCCCCCCCCCCCCCCTACCTCTACCTCCCTTATCTCATAATAAGCGTGCGCGCGCAACGACAGTAAGAGAGAGAGGCACAGAGAGATAATATCGTATTCTAAATTTATTGATAGAGGAGAGAGATGTATTATAAGATAAGAGAGAGAGGTAGGAGGGGGGGGGAGAGAAAGAGGGACCATGAGAGATACAGAGAGCGTGAGGGGAGAAGGAATACTATTAGTATCACTATCAATAAATTATGGGAGAGAGAGATAGAGAGAGAGAGAGATAGAGAGAGAGAGAGAGAACAAGAACAAGAACAAGAACAAGAACAAATCTTTAATTGTCTAAGGCCACAGCCCCTTACAATAGTGGTTAAAATAACAGCATTAGTATCTGCACAGTTATAAATTATAGTCACGCATAAAATTCAACAAATACATTAAGACCCTGATGACATGTCACTGAACCTGATTTCTAAGGGTTCGTCTCTTCTGTAACATGAAGAACACAAATCTGCTGAAGCTGTTCATCAAATTATCCTCATTACTGCCACAGAAATACACAAGTTGTTGTTGCAGCGTCTTAGAGATCGAGATTGTTAAATACTTTGCTCGAAGGTCTTGATAAAAAGGACATAAAAATACAACATGGTGTTCATCTTTTTTATCAGCTGTACAGAGAGGACAGTTTCTTGTCGTTTGGTTTGGTGCGTACCGAAACTTGTGAGCGTTGATTTCGGATACTCCTGCGCGGAAACGAGTAAGAGCAACTCTGTACTTAATATCTTCGATTAATTCAATGTATTTCTCTTTTTCCAAACATGTTTTGTAACAATTATAAATGTCGAAACGTTCACTGCATTCTAAAAAGGAGAGAGAGGGAGAGAGAGAGAGAGAGAGAGAGAGAGAGAGAGAGAGAGAGAGAGAGGGAGAGAGAGAGAGGGAGAGAGAGAGAGAGAGAGAGAGAGAGAGAGAGAGAGAGAGAGAGAGAAAAAAAAAGTTGTATTCTAAATTTATTGATAGAGGAAAGAGGGAAACAGAGAGAGGAGGGAAAGGGAGAGAAATCGAGATAGGGGGAAAGAGAGATGTATATTTGTACTCTAAATTTATTATAAGATACAAGAGAGAGGGGGGGGGAGGAGAAAGAGGGACCGTGAGAGATACAGAGAGTGTGAGGGGAGAACAGCGGTAACCTTCCACTACCTAGGGTTTCTTCCCAGCATGACTGTGAGGTCTTGACACGCACCATGCCAAAGACCAACGGTAGACAATTTTAATGATGAACTCGAACTGCCTGAATCTGTGTTGCCTTTCTCATTGCAACTCGGCTGCATGATCACATGCCTGTATTTGTCATGTAAATTCTTACAACCCCGGATACAAAAACAAAACCAGAAAATGACGCCACAGTTTAAACAAAAAAAAGCATGGCTTTAATTTAAAATAGCAACATTAACACCTAAATGTTTGTTATAATGCAGTAAAACTATTACATATCTGATTATTCTTATTCACCTATTTCGTCTCCTCTACCCCTGTGCGTGTATTGTATGTGCCTCTTGTTTTATGGACTGGGCAAAGGAGCTGCGCCTTCGGCTATCAGTGTGACTGACTTTTAGGGTTTAACGTCCTCTTAGACCAACTGGTCTATATTGGGACAGGTATTGGTAATACGTTGAAGTTATGGTGTGATACTTTGATTCGAACAAGCCCGCTGTGGTTGTCTTCTTCGACACACCAGCATTGGGTTTGTCTCGTCAAAGTATCGAAATACGATCATTATAATCGGAGACGAGAGATGATGCATGCGTGTCTTCGTGTTTTCCAAGCCCTGAGACTTTCGCTGTGAACGTGGGATCTTTTTCGTGCGCATGTGTTCACACGGGGGTGTTCAGACACCGAAGAGAGTCTGCACAAAGTTGACTCCGAGAAATAAATCTCTCGCCGAACGTGGGGATCGAACCCACGCTGATAGCGACCGACTGGCTACAAAGCCAGCGCGCTACCAACTGAGCTACCTCCCCGCCGCGCTATCAGTGTCAAGTTACCAAAGGCGGAGGGGAAGTGTTTAACTAACCGTATCAAGCTTGTCGTGCATTCCGAACGCGTGTACTGGAGTGACTGACAGGGGCTTGTCTGGACTTGCCTGCGCCTGAACTGATGCGTTGTTTCATCGAACTATTGACAGTTAAAAAGAGAAGTACGCCTTCTTTTGGTTTAAATACATATTTATCCAACAGTCCGAATTACAATAGAAAGGGCAAGATGAAGAAACACAAAAGCACGAGGCTCAAATAAGTGCTACCAAAATTAAACAGAAACGTCTCTGGCGAACGTTTTAAACAGTATATTAAGACAGTATAAGCATTTTACTTCACAGTTATTTTTCAAGTCAGTAATATCAGTATAAATATCACACACTTGAATGTTGTCCAAGAGCTTCAAGGCATAGTCACTGATGTCATTATTTCAGTTATTGTCAAGATTGTGGGTCATGAGAACTTAATTGTAATATTAATGGTTTTATGATAATACTAAAAATAAACAGCAAGAAAAAAATATGAAAAAAGTTATAAGTGTATAGTACTTGTCTTAATTATAATAGTCCTGATTTTGTGATCAAGTGCTCTACACAAGGCTAGATGTTATCAGAGGTCAAGGATGTCAAATATCACGTAAAGTTGAAGCAACCAGAGCATCGGTGGCTAGCAGAGGAACCTCCGATTGGGCCACCAGAAGTAGAGGTGAAAGGAGAGGCTGGTGCAGCGGGGTGCCCGAGCCTCAGAAGGGTAGTTGGCGATGCAGCAAGGCCATTGATATCAGCGTGAACTTGTTATCAGCCTGTGCCGTTATCGGGTTACAGCCGTAGCCCTTTCGCCGTGGCTTCGCCGAGCTAGCACTGTAACTCAGATGCTGACCACCGGTTACGGGTTAGCGGCGCCACAGGACCATGGTTTCAGCGTTCCTTTTCGTGTTGGTATCAAGTTACCGTGCCCTGGCCAAGAACGCTAGCATTGAAGAAGGGAGAGAAAAGTTCTACCTCCCCATCTTCGGTTTATGTAAACGACTAGGGCTCTTTGCATTAGGAAGTATTCGGATTCTAAATGTTTATTATTATTATCACTAGCAATACTCGTGCTCCTCACGGGATGTAACAAATGTTTTATGATTTTCATTAATCACTGATGGTGTGGATATTAAAGTGTCTATGCGAATCCATACCATTATCAATTGCTATTATTGTTGCAATGGTCGACTTATCTTGTCTGAATCATGACTGATTTATTATTGTATTCATAGCTTCAAAGCGATGGTGATTCAGTGGAGTAGATTAGCTCCCCTGATCAGCGAAGCCTTATAACTATCAGTCATATGATTACCACAAATATGATGGTTAAAACCCTTATAACTTTGGAACCAGCCAACCATTTTTTTTAAATGAAATTAAACATGAAGACGCAGCACATTAGTCCCTTCAACTTAAGGGGGAAAAAAAGAAGAAAAAATTCAACTCGATTTTCTGAGAAAAACATTTTTGCTGTGATTATGTAATTTTTAACTGCTATTTTGTAGACCCGTCCTCAGAGTATGTAATGAAAAAAAGTTTCATTGAAATATTCCCAGAACTTTGGGAGACATGGCTGATTATGTATTTTGACCATCGGGCCCCGTAATGACCTTGACCTTTGACCTATCCAATATAAATGTTGCACGCAATAGGCTATCGTGTGTCTACATCTACCTACAAAGTTTGGTTGAAAAATACTTAGCCGTTCAGGATTTATCGCAGTTCCTATATTGTGACATACATACATACTTACGGAATGGAACAATCGCAAACGTCCCCGCTGGATGACGAATTAAATTATAAAAAACGTATCAGTAAAATAAAATAACAATGAACAGCACACATTCCCTGAAAAGTAATGTAGCGTAGGGGAAAGGGAGAAAAAAAAGTGACACCGCGTGGATTCGAACGTGCGTGATTAGAACGTGATGAAGCAAGAGTGTCCTAACCAACTGGCCTACTAATAATTTGCAAAAGTTTCAGGGAGAAATACAGCTATGACATTACAAAAACCATAGGCAATGGATGTTCCGTTTGCCATTCCAATAAGTAACAACAATAATAACTTGATAGGTTTGAGAGTGAACTTGATTTGACATGATACTGTGTTGTCTAAAGTGTTTATTGGATTCTCGGGCAGTTTTATCCCGGACGGCTGCATGTCGAGCTTCAGGGGTGCCTAAGGGCATCCGGCGGTAGGTAAAAATATTTAATGTTCAAATAAACCCACTTAATTAAAAAAAATAAACACATTAGTCCCAGCCAGTCCTGATTGAGGTGGCCTCCACTATGCCCATGCAAAAGGAATAACGTGAAAGTTGCCCAGTACCACAGAAATTAGCAATTTCGTGTGACTGAGGCTACCAGTACCTGTATTAATATATGAATTATGATTGGCAACGGTAAGCGATTTCACACAGATTAGCGCGGGACAAATATTGACAGAATTTTTTTTTATCATAACTGCAATGTTCTTCTCCCCCCCCCCCCAAAAAAAAAAAAACAACGCAACACCTCCCCCCTCCCAAACCCCTAAGAAGAACAGGTCCGACAAACCCCTGCGTCACCCAGTGAGCTTTTTTTTTAAATTAACGACGCCAATGGAATTCGATCTCCTGCCTCAGACACTTTCGTTTTGTCACGTTAGGAGAGCAATTTACCAACTTATCTATTTTGCGTCTTGACAGTTCGCGTGAGTGATATTTTAGTGACTTGTGTGACATATAGACTGACCGGAACAAACGCAAACGTCCACCCTCTGGGGGACAAACAACACATTTGCATTCAAACAAAGTAGTTTGTTGATCATAGTGCAATTATCCCGTTTGACTTGTGTCTGTTCTCAATATGACTAACATATATATATATATGTACTCATTTCTTCCAAATAGGTAAAGCTATTGAAACTCATTTTGGCTATGAGCTCGAGGTCCATGGGAATAAACGCTCATAATTATGTCCTGCGGATCGATGACCCTGGTGTCACTCAAAATTATCCCGTCAGGAAATGTTATTTCGTATACATGTACTCAATTGTCTAACCGGCACGGTTGGCCTAGTGGTAAGGCGTCCGCCCCGTGATCGGGAGGTCGTGGGTTCAAACCCCGGCCGGGTCATACCTAAGACTTTAAAATTGGCAATCTAGTGGCTGCTCCGCCTGGCGTCTGGCATTATGGGGTTAGTGCTAGGATTGGTTGGTCCGGTGTCAAAATAATGTGACTGGGTGAGACATGAAGCCTGTGCTGCGACTTCTGTCTTGTGTGTGGCGCACGTTCTATGTCAAAGCAGCACCGCCCTGATATGGCCCTTCGTGGTCGGCTGGGCGTTAAGCAAACAAACAAACAAACTCAATTGTCTCCAGTAAGGACACAGTTATTTTCTCCGAAATTAAGGCCCCAGTTTGTGGTGATTGATATTGATTAGCTCTGTAGTTTGATGATCCTAGTGCCAACATTATCCCGGAAGGCATGGTTTAAATGTTTTCGTTTGCACCCACTTTTCTCCAAAACTGATAAAACTGGTGACACCACTATTCGGAAGCATGCTCATCGGAGTCGATGCCGAGAAGCTCTGAACTTTGGTGACCCTAGGTACCATATTATCTGGCCAGGAAGGGTTTTAATATATGCTCACTTTACACCCGTTAGGGTCTATATGTTCTATCAGCCCCAGATACTTTACTTGATATTTGCTTTCGGTCCAGCCGACTCTTTTGAGCCATATCAGGACCAATCAGCCCGAGATGTCTTATCATTTCGATGAAGAAGACTTTAAATAATAAAACAACAACCACAGCACGAGATGATAAACGGAAAGTATTAGGATCCTTATGGTCACTTGTTAATTATTATTTTGTTACCCCTTTATCACATGCCGGCTATTGATACATGCCATATCATTATTTTTGTTATCAAAACGAATACGTTGTGTGTGTGTGTGTTGTTAGGAAAACTCCAATCTTTTAGATTAGTTAACAATGTATCAAGAAAAATCACATATTTGAGCGAGTTTCTAGGTGACCGTCTTCGTGATTAGGGACCTAATGTACATCCTATATGATCTTCCATGAATGGGTTCGGTTGCTATTTGAATTTTCTGTAAAAGGGGTCGCTCAGATAATCGTCAAAATGTAACTGACAAGTCCAGTGGCTAACGAAGGAAAGCACCGATCACCATCAAGACTAAATCACTACCAGATGTCAGTAGGAATGTTGGTAACTGATCCACTGACCGCTATCATGTTTCACTACTCGCGTACAGAACTGACTGGGCTTGCTAATAAGCAAGCGTTAGTTTGTAACACATTCCCTGGCCCGTCCCAAGAGAACATGAAAGATATATATTTATGCTACACGGAAGCGTTCTGCTTTAAGCAGACTACATGTATAGACCGAAACAGTTCAAAATAATGATACTGGATTCAGACTTCAACATTATTGTTTTCATATTAGGCCTACGAAAAATGACTTACATAACTTATTTTATACTCGTTAAGAGAAATAATACATGCATCGAGGGACATTGCTTTTATTCTAGGCTACATATCTTATGGAGGCATCTTACACACTCTCTCTCTTTCTTCACCCTCCCATCTCTCTCTCCTTCTCTCCCCCCTTCTCTCCCCCTCTATCTTTCTAATATTGACAACACCCCTCATATGATCACTCAACCTCTCCCCATCGCCCTCTGTCTCTCACCTTCTTACACACACTCTCTCTTTTCCCAACTCTCCTCTCTCTCCATCTCTCTCTCTCTTCAATAATGACACCCTCCACTCTCGAATCTCCAAACATTCGGTTAAACGTGATTAACTGGTATCGTACCCCTATGACAGCTAATATTCCATATTCTCTGCATTCTCTGCTTGTTGCATTACGTTAAAGGTTTTAATGCTCTTTTTTTTCAAGCCACATTTCACGTCAACCAACTTTTATCAAGACGTTATTCAAAGCGTCATTGTAGAAATGACATTCGGAAATATTAGGGGAATCTCTGTCATAACATTTTTTTCTATTTGTTTCCTATCAGGCATTTTTTGTTTTAATCACAAGTAATATGATACAGACACACAAAGAGAGACACCTATAGTGACAGCCGCTCTATCATGCTAGGACTGGTGTCAGTATACTGTGACTATATGAGGATGTCAATCAATCAATCAATATGAGGCTTATATCGCGCGTATTCCGTGGGTACAGTTCTAAGCGCAGGGATTTATTTATTTTATTTTTTATTTTATGCAATTTATATCGCGCACATATTCAAGGCGCAGGGATTTATTTATGCCGTGTGAGATGGAATTTTTATTACACAATACATCACGCATTCACATCGGCCAGCAGATCGCAGCCATTTCGGCGCATATCCTACTTTTCACGGCCTATTATTCCAAGTCACACGGGTATTTTGGTGGACATTTTTATCTATGCCTATACAATTTTGCCAGGAAAGACCCTTTTGTCAATCGTGGGATCTTTAACGTGCACACCCCAATGTAGTGTACACGAAGGGACCTCGGTTTTTCGTCTCATCCGAAAGACTAGCACTTGAATCCACCACCTAGGTTAGGAAAGGGTGGAGAAAAATGCTAACGCCCTGACCCAGGGTCGAACTCGCAACCTCTCGCTTCCGAGCGCAACTGCGTTACCACTCGGCCACCCAGTCCGATGTAACCCTCTGCGACTTCAATCTCAGTGTGGCAGTACATTAATCTGCTGACCATAAACAAGGAATGCGTCCAGCTGTCTCTCTAGCTCTCCAGTAGGTTTCTCAGCGGGTTATCTGCTTGACGACGTGCTAATTGATGGCACGCGAACCGTGTAATGTATAGCCACTGCGCGAGTCGAACCGCTCTACGACTAGCTGCTCCTCTCCACGCCCCCCCCCCCCCCCCAACCCCCACCGCCAGCCCCACGCATCCCTCTCTCTCGCCCTGCCTCTCTTCCCCCGTTCCTCTCTCCCCCCCCTCCCTCTCTCCCCCCTCCCTCTCTCTCCCCCTCCTTCTTTCTCCCCCCCCTCTCTCTTTACCCTTAATTGTCAATCCGTTTTTCATTGCTAAATTCATACGAATAAATAAAAGCTTGATGTTTAGCAAGAATCACCTCTGATTTGTTATTTGCATTGTCACTGAAGACTAAACCGTCAGTGAAACTTAACAGTTCGCCACCTGTTTACCTCTTTTTATATTTTAATCCAGACAGCATTATCCACCACCACCCATTATATAAACATTCTATTTTGTGTAGTCCCGATATCAATGTTGCACACCTTTTGATGCAGCTTTTAATAATATAAGAGATTTGATTTATACGTATTCCCTGTTTCACTCAATGAATATATATATATTCCCTAAAATATCCAGGTAATATACATATTTCCTGGAATTTGGAGGCCATTTTTAGACGTATTCCCTGACTTATATTTAGCATTCAAAAGGAGATACTTTGATGGAGTGAAAAATCTCTCTCTCTCTCTCTCTCTCTCTCTCTCTCTCTCTCTCTCTCTCTCTCTCTCTCTCTCTCTCTCTCTCTCTCTCTCTCTCTCTCTCTCTCTCTCTCTCTCTCTTATGCTTACAAATATAACAACAATCGCATAACAATAGAATTTACAACACAATATTACACTGTTTGCACCAATGAAGTGAGAAAAAATGACTTTTGTATTGGCAAAATCAACAAGCCGTAATAACTCTAGTTGGCGAGATATATTTTGTTTGTTTGTTTGTTTGTTTGCTTAACGCCCAGCCGACCACGAAGGGCCATATCAGGGCGGTGCTGCTTTGACATTTAACGTGCGCCACACACAAGACAGAAGTCGCAGCACAGGCTTCATGTCTCACCCAGTCACATTATTCTGACACCGGACCAACCAGTCCTAGCACTAACCCCATAATGCCAGACGCCAGGCGGAGCAGCCACTAGATTGCCAATTTTAAAGTCTTAGGTATGACCCGGCCGGGGTTCGAACCCACGACCTCCCGCTCACTGGGCGGACGCCTTACCACTAGGCCACCGTGTTGCGGTTTGGCGGGATATAGTGATCCTTACATTCGTTCGAAAAAAAGACCAATAAAGCTACCCTTTCAAACCATGTTCTGAGTTTTTTTGCTTATTTGCTATTGTGTTTGGTTGTAATATGTTATATAGAATTGTGCATGTGAAGTGATATTATATTTTTTAAATATGGAAAAAGTGAAAGCTGATTGAAAATTTATGGACAGATTAATAGATGAAAATGGCTCTCAATAACGACGCAAAAAGGAATTTTACAGGAGCAAGTGAGATTTTACAATAACGTGTTTGATAAAAATGGGAATTTTGTTGAGGAGGATGCTGAAAGTAAAGTTCTTAATTTAAATATTCCTCAGTTAAATGACGAACGAAAATATGGTTTGGAAACTGATTTTACCGTGTTAGAAATCGGCAGGGCGCTGTCTTTATTAAAAAATGGTTCGTCACCAGGTTTAGACGGATTGACTACAAGTTTCATGAAAAAATGTTGGCCTAAAGTAAAAATGATGGTGGTTAATTCCCTTCAAAGTGCATTTAGAGTCGGTGAATTGTCAGATACTCAGAAAAGAGCAGTTATCACGTTGATCCATAAGGATAAAGATTTGCCGAGAGATAGCCTTAAGAATTGGAAACCCTATATCTGTAACCAATACAGATTATAAAATGCTGGCAACATGTTTATCGCAGCGCGTATCTGGTGTTATTTCTGACCTCGTGTCAGAAGATCAGACAGGATGTATTAAGGGAAGAAAGGCAAGTAACTTGATTAGATTAATTGATGATGTCATTAATTACGCTAATGAAAGAAATCAAGCAGGTATATTACTTGCCCTTGACTACGCCCGAGCCTACGATTCCATCTCAAAAGACTATGTGGTCTGGTCCTTTAAAAAATTTGGTTTTGGCGAAAAATTTGTTAAATGGGAGAAGTTAAAAGGGCAATAACCAACCTGGCTCTTCCACGGTCTCAAATAGCATTACATATTGGTTTAATGACAAACACCACGAGCTGCATAAATTATATGGGTTGGATTTCGGAAGAAATAAGTGTAGAATTATTAGCAATACAAATCCGAAGTCACCCCAATATTAAAGTATTTGCCTTACCAGATGTAGGTTTTGCAGAACAAACATCGCGTATCTTGAAACTGGCTATGTACGCCGATGACATAACTGTTTTACTTCAAGATAAAAACGACATGGAAACGGTTTTGAAAATTATTGATGATTTTTCCAATATATCTCGCTTAAAATTAAATAAAAGTGAAACGGAAGCAATGTGGTAGGGATCGCGTAAAAACTGTCAAGAGAAATATTGCGATATTAAATGGAATACCCAGGTTAAAATCATGGGAATTAGTCAGTTTTAAAAATGACATCCCGGCCTCTGAAATTATGGAAAATTGGTCCAAAAAGACTTGAAAAAGTTGAACAAATCATTTGCAGATGGTCAAGAAGAAATTTAAGTATAAGCGGCAAATTATGTATTATTAAGTCCTTCTTAGTTTCACAATTTGTTTACGTTATGCAGGCGCTTCTTGCCCCTGTTAAAGTTCTCGATAAGTTGAATACTATTTTGTTCAGGTTTCTCTGGAAAAGGAAGTATTCAAATACAAAAGCCTTTGAAAAAGTTAAACGAAATGTATTGTGTAATGTGGTGGAAGAAGGTGGTATTAACATGATAAACGTCCACGATATGCAGACTTCTTTTTTACTGACATGGGCAGCAAAACTTCAACAACAAAAACATGAACCGTGGACAACGATTCCGTTAAGTCTTTATCAGGTATTGGGAAGAAATTTACTTTGTTTTAAAGCCACAACACTACTAAAACCAAGGTACTGAATGCATTCGATCAAACTTTTAGACAGAAGTTCTCTTAAAATGAATCCATAATAAAGCATTGATTTATGAGAGAGAAGATCGCTTTGGCGATCAATGTTTGTGGAACAATATAAAAGTGGTTTATAAAAATAAAAGCTTATATTTAAAAAAATGGATAGAAGCGCATTTAGATATGGTGAAAGATATTTGGGTTAACGGAGATATGATTCCTTTTAACCAGCTGTGCACAAAGAAAGGATACAGTCCCTCTAGATTTTTTGAGTACCGCGCAGTGAAGACTGCTGTGCGAGCGCTTGCACTTCGCAAAACACAGCCAGCCCGCGAGCAGGCGAACACAATAATGACCTTGACACACGGAACCCTGTGATCATTAACCCCTCCGCGAGAAAGATTCGCATGCTGATAGTCCAGTCTAAAGCGAGCGAGCCTTGCGCTGCTACATTTTGGTTACATAAATATCAGGTTAAACTAGATCACAGTCATTGGCTGTTAGCAAGCAAATGTACAAAAGAAGAAAGATTGCGATTGTTACAATGAAAAATATTACATAATATTTATCCCACGAATATATTATTAAATAAAATGAAAATTAGAGAAACAAAATTATGTAAATTTTGTAAACACATTGATTATGTTGAACACTTTTTTTTGTCAATGTGAGAAGTTGACGAGCTTTTGGGAAAATGTTGTCCATTATATTTTTAGAAATACAGGATCAAATGTGCACCTCTCAGAACACGATGTCTTGTTTGGTTATCAACCTAGTAATATATGCCAAAATAATAAGGTACTTAATCACATTATTTTGATTGCAAAAATGTGTATTAGTAAATATTAGTATGGTGATAGATACGATTTGAATAGTATCATTATTGGAAAATAAACTGTACATTAGAAGATTGTGAGTAATGCATAAGTCGAGATGAGGTGAAGTGATATATGACGTTTGTGAATATTATGAGGGGGGTGGGAGGGAGCGGATGGACGAGAATAAGAAAAACAAAAAAAGAAAAAAAAGGAGAAAAAAAAAGTAACCATCTATGGCTCCTCAATTGCTTTTTGTATAAACAACCACGCAAACCACACAAAAAAAACCAACAAAAAAAGAAACCGCGTAAGGCGAAATTACTACATTTTAGTCAAGCTGTGGAACTCACAGAATGAAACTGAACGCACTGCATTTTTTCACAGTGACCGTAGTCCGCCGCTCGCGCAAAACCCAGTGAAACTGACGAGACTGTTTAGCGCGGTGATGGTTTCGCTGTGCTGCATAGCACGCTTTTCTGTACCTCTCTTCGTTTTAACTTTCTGAGCGTGTTTTTAATCCAAACATATCATATCTATATGTTTTTGGAATCAGGAACCGACAAGGAATAAGATGAAATTGTTTTTTTAATCGATTTCGGAAATTTGATTTTGATCAGAATTTTTTATATTTTTAATTTTGAGAGCTTGTTTTTAATCCGAATATAACATATTTATATGTTTTTGGAATCAGAAAATAATGAAGAATAAGATGAACGTAAATTTGGATCGTTTTATAAAAAAACAATTATTTACAATTTTCAGATTTGTAATGACCAAAGTCATTAATACATTTTTAAGCCACCAAGCTTAAATACAAAACCGAAGTCCGACCTTTGTCGAAGATTGCTTGGCCAAAATTTCAATCAATTTGATTCAAAAATGAGGGTGTGACAGTGCCGCTTCAACTTTTACAAAAAGCCGGATATGACGTCATCAAAGACATTTATCGAAAAAAATCAAAAAAAATCCGGGGATATCATACCCAGGAACTCTCATGTCAAATTTCATAAAGATCGGTCCAGTAGTTTACTCTGAATCGCTCTACACACGCGCACGCATACCGGCACAGACAAAACTTGACTAAATGTAACAAGTCGCGTAAGGCGAAAATACAATATTTAGTCAAGTAGCTGCCCTTTTTCAGCAAGACCGTATACTCGTAGCATCGTCAGTCCACCGCTCATGGCAAAGGCAGTGAAATTGACAAGAAGAGCGGGGTAGTAGTTGCGCTAAGAAGGATAGCACGCTTTTCTGTACCTCTCTTTGTTTTAACTTTCTGAGCGTGTTTTTAATCCAAACATATCATATCTATATGTTTTTGGAATCAGGAACCGACAAGGAATAAGATGAAAGTGTTTTTAAATTGATTTCGAAAAAAAAAATTTTGATAATAATTTTTATATATTTAATTTTCAGAGCTTGTTTTTAATCCGAATATAACATATTTATATGTTTTTGGAATCAGCAAATGATGGAGAATAAGATAAACGTAAATTTGGATCGTTTTATAAATTTTTATTTTTTTTACAATTTTCCGATTTTTAATGACCAAAGTCATTAATTAATTTTTAAGCCACCAAGCTGAAATGCAATACCGAACCCCGGGCTTTGTCGAAGATTACTTGACCAAAATTTCAACCAATTTGGTTGAAAAATGAGGGCGTGACAGTGCCGCCTCAACTTTCACGAAAAGCCGGATATGACGTCATCAAAGACATTTATCAAAAAAATGAAAAAAACGTTCGGGGATTTCATACCCAGGAACTCTCATGTCAAATTTCATAAAGATCGGTCCAGTAGTTTAGTCTGAATCGCTCTACACACACACACAGACACACACACAGACACACACACAGACACACGCACATACACCATACCCTCGTTTCGATTCCCCCTCGATGTTAAAATATTTAGTCAAAACTTGACTAAATATAAAAAGAGAGAGAGAGAGAGAGAGAGAGAGAGAGAGAGAGAGAGAGAGAGAGAGAGAGAGAGAGAGAGAGAGAGAGAGATGATAAGAACTTTATTTTTCAAGGATAGAGGTTTAAGGTGGCGCCTTTTCTTACAACCGGTCCTTACTTCTAATACAAATGTCTAATAAATGATAAACAAGTAAAGCAACATGACAAATAAACAAAGTAAACGAACGAACCAGCAAACAATCGACAAGTAAGCAAACAAGCAAATAAACATAAACAACAAAATGACAAAGTAAGGAACATACAAATCAAAAGCAAAACATGCAACATATTAATTGAGGTTATACATGTAAAGTGATCGACGGTTAAAGTTCCATCCTCACCTATTCACACTTTACTGACACTATACACAACCATCAGTGTGTATAGGAAACAGGTACTTAACGCCTTCGTCCGTACGGGTTACACACTGTGTATAGCCAAACGGTACCTAATGTGGATTTCGTACGTACAGAAGTCACACAGATCCGTCTGCGTATGACCGGTACCTAAGGTGCTCCTCGTCCGTATGTGTGTGTGTGTGTGTGTGTGACGGAGTGATTGAGTTTGTGTTACTGTTTGTCGATTTCTTACGTGAGCCTTGATGGCTTCGCCTCTTGTTTTACGTTATTTTGCTTTTTTTTTTTTTTTTTTTTTCCCCCAAAATGCCCAAAAAAAGTCTAGGGTCGCGCGAAAAAAATAGGGTCGGTCGGGTTACCGTAAACAGACTATTTTTTATTTTTGGCCTAACATATGTAGCCCAGGCTTTTAAGGTATTGTAAATAATGATCTTTTTGGTTTTGGCACATGCACAGGCAAGTAACAAAGAGTTTGAATACAATACCGAATTCATAAATACATGTGTAAAATCGAGTTTTGTGATTTTTGACAAAAAATGTATGTACAGTAAAACCTGTCTCTAACGGACACCCTTGGGGAATGGTAATAGTGTCCCTATTAGACAGGTGTCCCTTCTTCACAGGTGGAGGGGCCGGGGCAATATTTTACAAAGAGCACGTAAAATGAACAAGACACTTTTTGTCAGTCCTGTAGTATGTATTTATTGGATTGAACATGAGACTCACTGAAAATGTGAGTAAACAAATGATACATGTAGCAAACAACAACAACAACAACAACAACAACATATCCCCCCCCCCCCCCCCCCCACCTACCCCGTTCCCTACACACACTGTGCATTCAAACTTACGCAAGTCGGACGTCACAAAGCTAAAAATAGCTGACTCTTCATCAGTCATTCAACGGGAAATTCCGCAGTGTGTCTCGACCAAATTGGGTCAGCTCTTGTTTCATTCAGTTTTTGACTCACATGCGAAGCAAAAGTGAGTCTATGTACTCACCCGAGTCGTCCGTCCGTCCGTCCGTCCGGCCGTCCGGAAAACTTTAACGTTGGATATTTCTTGGACACTATTCAGTCTATCAGTACCAAATTTGGCAAGATGGTGTATGATGACAAGGCCCCAAAAAACATACATAGCATCTTGACCTTGCTTCAAGGTCAAGGTCGCAGGGGCCATAAATGTTGTCTAAAAAACAGCTATTTTTCCCATTTGTCCCATTTTCTCTGAAGTTTTTGAGATTGAATACCTCACCTATAATATGATATATAGGGCAAAGTAAGCCCCATCTTTTGATACCAGTTTGGTTTACCTTGCTTCAAGGTCAAGGTCACAGGAGCTCTTCAAAGTTGGATTGTATACATATTTTGAAGTGACCTTGACCCTGAACTATGGAAGATAACTGTTTCAAACTTAAAAATTATGTGGGGCACATGTTATGGTTTCATCATGAGACACATTTGGTCACATATGATCAAGGTCAAGGTCACTTTGACCCTTATGAAATGTGACCAAAATAAGGTAGTGAACCACTAAAAGTGACCATATCTCATGGTAGAAAGAGCCAATAAGCACCATTGTACTTCCTGTCTTGAATTAACAGCTTTGTGTTGCATGACCTTGGATGACCTTGACCTTGGGTCAAGGTCACATGTATTTTGGTAGGAAAAATGTGTAAAGCAGTTCTTAGTGTGTGATGTCATTATCATGTCAAGGTCAAGCATGTGAGTCGTATGGGCTTTGCCCTTCTTGTTCTAGTCTCAGCATAAATGCATGGAACAGTACAAAACCACTCCCATACCACGTTGTTCAGGTCTTCATATTGCGTTTTCCGACGTTTCACAGTTTTTTGGTCGATTCGCGCACCTGACTCCCACTCCTTCATCACATCTTCTTTTTCCGATTTGATCCTCGCGATCTGTGTTTTACCACATCCCATCTCCTTCGCCACATCTCGGCATGATTGGCCGCTATCTAGTTTTTTCAAGGCAGCGACACGCTGCTCTAAAGTCAACGCTTTTCTTTTTCCTGCTGGAGATTCCATTTTCAAACACAGTAGTCTACTGTTGCTTTTGGTTGTGACTGTATCCACAATGCGGAAAAGCGAAAGTGAGTGAGCGAAAGTGGGTCTCCATCTAAACAAGCCACTGATTGGTCAGAAAAGGGACAGGACAACCAATCAACAACCATTTGTGCTACGGCTACGGCTGCCGAGCACTGACTGCATAACAGTCGAGTTTTCGAAGTTGCGTTTTTATGTACGTTGTGTCCGTTTGTGACAGTGTTTACACTTCCTACGGTCCGAAAAATCGTGTCCGCGTCCGTAAGTGGCAGGTGTCCGCCCGTTAAAGGTTAGTTATTGTTGAAATCGTGTTCGTGCCATGATAAACTGTCCGTATGTAGCAGGTGGCCGTTACAACAAGGGTCCGCTAGACTCAGGTTTTACTGTACTTTTTGTTTTTTGGAAGGCTCAAGAAAAGTTCTATGGTTTGGAGGAAAACATAGGATCGGTCATGGAATTAGAAACATTGAAGAAAACATTCTTGGCCTTAGCACCTCTTGATCAAGATTCTAATTGACTAATGTGTTGGTGTTATTTTTTACCACAGTTGTGTGGCTGTTAACACATGACCGTTTTGTGAGATGTGCGTTGGTTGCCATGGATTTCAGGTGATTGCAGCCCATGCGGTGAAGATTCCCGTCACACCAGGTCTGAGCGCCACACACACTGGCTACCTGCCCATCCACTCTATCCACCAGCTGTTGAAGAGCAGAGTGTTCTCGCGTCACAAAGTGCCCATCAAGGTTGTTACATGATCCCGTGTGGCCTCTGTCTTTGTCTCTGTAACTCTGTCTTTGTCTCTGTAACTCAATCAATCAATCAATCAATATGAGGCTTATATCGCGCGTATTCCGTGGGTACAGTTCTAAGCGCAGGGATTTTTTTTATTTTTTTTTAAATTTTTTTATGCAATTTATATCGCGCACATATTCAAGGCGCAGGGATTTATTTATGCCGTGTGAGATGGAATTTTTTTACACAATACATCACGCATTCACATCAGCCAGCAGATCGCAGCCATTTCGGCGCATATCCTACTTTTCACGGCCTATTATTCCAAGTCACACAGGTATTTTGGTGGACATTTTTATCTATGCCTATACAATTTTGCCAGGAAAGACCCTTTTGTCAATCGTGGGATCTTTAACGTGCACACCCCAATGTAGTGTACACGAAGGGACCTCGGTTTTTCGTCTCATCCGAAAGACTAGCACTTGAACCCACCACCTAGGTTAGGAAAGGAGAGAAAAAATTGCTAACGCCCTGACCCAGGGTCGAACTTGCAACCTCTCGCTTCCGAGCGCAAGTGCGTTACCACTCGGCCACCCAGTCCTGTCTCTCTCTCTTCCAGTTTTTCTTTGTGGCTGGTTGACTGGCTGGCTCTGTCTCTCTTACATAAATAGCTTCTTTTTTTTTTCATCTTTCACAAACATTTTTATTGAAGCTCATTATCACGCGTTGGTCACTTGCCTCCAACTATGACTATCAGTGCTTTCTGTGGATTCATTCAAAGCAACTCTTCCCTGACAGAGTTGATTTTGAACATTTTCTGTTGCTGAAGAAAAAGAAACTGGAGTGTTGTCACTGTTGAGTTTTTTGAGTCACTTGAGAAAAAGTGACTCTATGTAATCGGTCAGTGTTAGTCTGTCCGGCCGGCCGGCCATCCGGCCGGCCGTCCGGCCGGCCGGCTGTAGACACCACCTTAACGTTGGACTTTTCTCGGAAACTATCAAAGCGATCGGGCTCCTATTTTGTTTAGTCGTGACCTCCAATGACCTCTACACTTTAACGATGGTTTCGTTGACCTTTGACCTTTTTCAAGGTCACAGGTCAGCGTCAAAGGAAAAATTAGACATTTTATATCTTTGACAAAGTTCATCGGATGTGATTGAAACTTTGTAGGATTATTCTTTACATCAAAGTATTTACATCTGTAGCCTTTTACGAACGTTATCAGAAAAACAAGGGAGATAACTAGCCTTTTCTGTTCGGCAACACACAACTTAACGTTGGGCTTTTCTCGGAAACTATAAAAGTGACCGGGCTCAAATTTTATGTGAACGTGACTCATTGTGTTGTGAATAGCAATTTCTTCCTGTCCATCTGATGCCTCATATAATATTCAGAACTGCGAAAGTGACTCGATCGAGCGTTTGCTCTTCTTGTTTTATTATTGAACACCAGGACAAGCATGGTTTACATATTTTTATATTTTCCTTTCAGGACTGGATTCACCGACAACTTATCAAAAGCGCATTACCCATCCACCCCCTGCTCCCACAACTGATCGATTGTTTCGTCAGCACCATACTTCCCAAGGGTCTCAAGGTCGAGCAGACAAACCAGCCCTTTGAGGAGTCAGAAATTCTCGCTGTGTACTCAGACTTTCTCAACAGTTCTAAAACTGTTGGTTTCAAGACGGATCAGAAGATGGAGACAGGGGAGACGACTCAGGCAGCAAGGGAGGGAACCAAGGAAAAGGGAGAGAACTTGGCGCCTCAGTTACTAATGCTGTATTATGTGTTGCTATATCAAGATACGCTGCTGAGTGTTTCAAAATCTCCAGGTATGATTTTGCTCTCTCTCTCTCTCTCTCTCTCTCTCTCTCTCTCTCTCTCTCTCTCTCTCTCTCTCTCTCTCTCTCTCTCTCTCTCTCTCTCTCTTTCTCTGTCTCTGTCTCTCTTTCGCTCTCTCTTTCTATGTATGTGTCTGTCTCTCTCTCTCTCTCTCTCTCTCTCTCTCTCTCTCTCTGTCTCTCTCTCTCTCTCTCTTTCTCTATCTGTTATACTATGTCCTGTATCTGTCTCACTCTCTCTCTCTCTCTCTCTCTCACGCTCTCTCTCTCTCTCTCACTCTCTCTCTCTCTCTCTCTCTCTCATTACCATCCTTAGTAGGGCTAAGCTCCTGTACTCGTTTATTTCCCAAGATTATATCTTCAAATAATTTAGTATTCACCCAGTATTATTAGACAGAAAAGTACATTTGCTTTTTCTACACCTATTGTTCCAGCGTGAAGTCCAATCTCTTCTTTGATAAAAATAACTGTACAACCATGGTAACAGGAAATGCGTAGACAGCTGGTTTTCTTCCCCGCTGTCTGCCGTCTTCGGCAGTTGGGATTTTTACTCAGGGTTGCACTCTCCCCAAGAATAGGTGCCTTACTGGGATGATTAGTCTACTCTGCCCGACTGTCCAATCTGTAAAAGCAGGATTTCTGTTTCAGTGCTGTCGCTGCGGCCACACGTGTCGTACAGTGTGGCGGTGATGTCACAGATCCCCATCAACTACCTGGTGCAGGAAGCCCAGCGGCGTCAGCAGCAGTGTGCCGCCATTTACTCTGCACTGCTCAAGTAAGTCACTCACAGCGACGTCAGCAGCAGTGTGCCACCATTTACTCTGCACTGCTCAAGTAAGTCACTCACAGCGGCGTCAGCAGCAGTGTGCCACCATTTACTCTGCACTGCTCAAGTAAGTCACTCACAGCGGCGTCAGCAGCAGTGTGCCACCATTTACTCTGCACTGCTCAAGTAAGTCACTCACAGCGGCGTCAGCAGCAGTGTGCCGCCATTTACTCTGCACTGCTCAAGTAAGTCACTCACATTTCTTTGAAGCGACGGAACTTTTTCAGCCTGGTTCCGAGACACTGATGACAATAAGTCACAGACCTGTTTACCAGTACGATTTGGGCGTATTTTGTACGCCAAATTATTATCGGTACGCAAATACGCGACACACGCACAAAATACGCCTGAGAAAAAGTCTAGAATACGTTTTCCGGTGTTGGTGTGCTGATTACGGGATGGTACATTTGATACCGGTTTCGGTCGAAGGGAGATAACCATGACAGCGAGTCTTCAGCTGTGGAAACCTTGTTCAGTTGTTGGCATGTGCGATCGTCTGGACAATCGTGGCAAAATGAAGCGGAAAAATGTGCCAGTTTCGGATGACTGTACCAAGTCTAAACAGCAGAAGCAGCAGATTTTCTTGGAGAAATATAAGAAAGAGCCAGGAATTGTGGAGTCTACTATGGGAAAAAGTCATGCACACTGCAAGTATTGTAAATCAGATTTCTCAGTTGCCCATGCTGGGAAATATGACATCGAACGACACTGCAGTTCTAAAACTCACCTGGACAAGGTTGCTGCTGTAACTCCCCTAAGTTTTGGGAGAGGTATAGGAATACCTTTTATCGTACAAAACACTCAGACACAATCAACCACTCTTACTCTAATCACTGACTCCACACCCAGGCAACATTCAAACCAAAGTTTATTATTTACACACACGACATCACCGCATTCACATTCACACCCAATCACAATCGCTCAAAATCAAAGATAGATGAAGTAGGAAGAATTATCTTAAAGTTTTAACGAAACAAAATGGCTATGAGAATTTATAACTTAATACTAAGAGAACTGTAGATCCCCTAAATATTACCACCTACCACCTTAATTCCCTGATCCCGAAAAATCAAAAAAATCTCTTTATAAATCTATCTCAACTCAAAATCCGCTTATCTTCACCTACAGTAATCAATTAACCCCGTTATTTATTAACTAACTATTATTTCTAACTTACATTTACACTAATACCTCGTGATAGGGACTACCAACGTTTCTGCTACACTGCCTTCAACCTTGATGCAAAAGATCAACGCCAAACGCAGCTACACATGAAACCAGTAGGCCCAGCCACCAGTAATACTAATTAACTTAACTTTAAATAACAAAACCCTCAATTCTCTTCCACTTATTTCAACACAATAAATGGTACGAACATTAATTCATCAATAACACATTCACATTAATCCACCACGTAACAACCTTACTTCATAACAACAAATTACCATATCACTACATACTTTTCTCTTCGTGCGTAATGATCACGACGTTTCACAACCAAGTCCAGTTCACATCTCGCCGATCCACAAAATCAACGTCGCTCAAAGAAAACAATAAAGACACTCCAAATTAGTCCCGTTAAAATGTAATTAACCAGGCCTGGTACTAAGTTAATAACCTAATATTTAATTAATAGTCAATTTCTACCTAGTTTCCTCTAACACTTGCAAAATCTCTATGTCTTTAATGTGTTTAAACTCACTTATAGGTCACAATGCTTATTGAAGCCACAGCTGCATAACTCAAGGCACACAGATGCCATAATATATTCTTGTGCACAGACTGCTCGTGGCAATAGAATGCCAGCACCTTCCACCACTTTACCCACTGACGGTGGGCCACCTCACCTCCACAGCTCACACTTGCGACACACCGGTGGTCAAACACCCCACCAACTAACACGCCTTCCTCCCGGGTATAGAGCCGGAAGCTTCTTGCACCCGGAAACTCATGCTGTCCCCTGTGTCGTTCGTCTCTCCTGGCTTGGACTCTCCCACAGCCCCGCTTCTATGCTTGAACGCTGTCGTAGGAACAAAAGCCAAGTATAACTACTTGTTCCTCCAACAATACTTAATTATCTCCCCTTATCCACCAAGTCCATAAATTGACTCTAACAACAATATTTCCCTCGTTTGACTTCCCATAATTTCCATTTTCAACGACTTACAAAGTCCCCTCTTTACTTAATTACTCATTAATTACCATAATTAACTACTTAATTAACCACCCTGGCCATCTCGTCAAAGTTACCATTTAACTTTAACCACAACATCATTATCAAAATACCAGAGTCCCAACATGACCAATTATGTAATAATTCTTACAATTTTCACTCCCTTAAATACCTAATTATAGTCTTTACTTTTATACAATTTTAAAGACACCATATCAATATAAATGTACAAAGTATTTACAACTCCCATTTCACAAAGTCAATCCAACATGGCTGCCCCCATAATCAACAATTCCTATTTCATTATTTGACCCAACCATTTACAAGCAGCCCCTTCACAAACAACGCCACTTCTCTTACCCCTTATGAATTTAAGTCATATTACATAGTGGCACCTCGTTCTTTCCTCTTTCTCTAACCGTGATGACGTCACATATTTACAACCAACCCCCCGTCTTCTGTCTTGACAGTGAACTCCCGTTTAAAACCTCCCGTACCTCGTCTCCAAATTTCCGCACTAACAACTACTACACGACTATTCTCTGGAATTAACGCTCTCTACCTTAAATACACCCTCCATAAAAATAAATCCTTCCCACACATAAGTTCACTCGCAGCAACTGCTGACACTCTTTTCTTCTCTCCACCAGCCTACTCGCTCTCCCCACTTCTTGTGCTTGATCCATTTCAGCACAGGTCCTTTGTGCCAAGGGGACTCCATTTATCTTCAAATTTAGATTCCCTCTCTCGTCCTTCCTACTTCATGCACAATGAAACACTGTCCACCCCCTTTCCCTTTTCTACCCCCGACACCCTACACATAAAATGACAACAACCAAGGAAACTAAAAAACTAAAACTCTCTCATACACAAACACTACCGAACCAACAAATTTTGACCCTGAGCACGGAAGGAGAGAAAAACTACAGAATTTCAACACACCTTGCCGTTCGAGGACTGACCACCCGTAGAAACCCTTGAAGCCACACCAAGACAGCTGGAACACAACTTGTCTCCGGGGTTGTATAACACAACAACACGCCGGTCGGCCGGATAGAGCCTTCACATCAACCATCCGTTCTCTTCACAGTTTTACACAGCAGTGACCTTCGAGCCTGTGACTCGTTCACGCACCCCCACGTGCGTGAATACACTCCCGCGATTGGCTGTCCATAGCCACGGACACACACCGAGTCACTGTATAGGCACTCATCTGAGCCAAAACCGCACGAAACCCAGCTCATGCACGAATTACCAAATAAGTCATGGCTGGACTTGGGCAGAGTTTGTGACAAACCCCCCACCCAAGTACAAAACACCCTGTATTGAACCAAAAACCACACACCTCTGACCAATGCCAGGAATCCTAACACGTGTAATCAAACCACAACTTCCCCTGAACTAAACACTACACAACTCTACTGACCTCCATGGACTTGCAACAGGATCCAGCCCACCAAAATCAGTCCATTTTGATGGTTCAATGCTCCCCACATCTGTCTACTCTTCCGAGCGACTGAGCAAGTCGGCCCCCACGTTGTCTCTTCCAGGAATCGCCTGGATGGTATACATGTAGGGTTGCAGAGCCAACGCCCACCGCATCAACCTCTTGTTAGTCGCCTTCAAACCCTCCAGGTACTCTAAGGGTTTGTGGTCGGACTGAATGCAGAAAGGTTTTCCGTAGAGGTACGGGCCAAACTTCCGCACCCCCCACACCACCGCCAAGCACTCGCGCTCGATGGTACTGTAGTTACGCTCCGCTGGCAGCAACTTTTTGCTTGCACAGGCCACCATCTGCATCCCGTCCCCCTGGTCTTGGAGTAGCATCGCCCCCAACCCAACACCGGATGCATCTGTGCGAAGAGTGAAAGGCACGGAGAAGTCCGGCAGCTTGCACACCGGCTCTGTGGATAACTTCACTTTAAGCGTATCAAGGGCCACCTGCATAGGCTCCGTCCATCTGACCTTGTTGGGCTGTGACTTCTTGGTTGCGTCTGTCAGCGGAAGTGCAATGTCCGCAAAACCCGGCACAAATCGACGGTAGAATCCGGCTAGTCCTAGGAAGGATCGGATCTGCCGCTTTGTTGTTGGCCTGGGCATCTTCGCTATCTTGTCCATCTTCCCTTCCTCGGGTTGAATCACTCCATTTCCCACCATGTGTCCCAGGTACTCCAGTCGTCTAAACCCCAAGTAACACTTGGATGGTCGAGCTGACAACGATGCTTCCTGCAGCCGCTGGAATAAAGCTCTGAGACACTCCAAATGACGCTCCACGGTTTCAGTTGCCACTAATATGTCGTCAATGAAATTGTCGATCTCGATCATGTCGAGAGGGCTCAACAGACTCCTCATCATCCTTGAAAAGATGGCTCCTGACGTCTTCAACCCAAACGGCATCACCGTCCACTGGTAACACCCCTGCGGTGTTGTGAATGCGGTCTTGGGCTTGTCTTCTGCCGCCATAGGGATCTGCCAGTATCCTTTTGCCAGATCTATCTTGGATAGATATTTCGCCTTGCTGAGCTTGGCGAACATGGCCTCCATGTTTGGCATAGGTTCGGCGTCAAACTCCACTATCTTGTTCAAACGACGGTAGTCGGAGCAGAACCTCTTTTTTCCGTCTTTCTTCTCCACGATCACGATTGGAGAGCTGTATGGGGACACCGACGGTTCAATGACCCCCATCTTCAACATCGCGTCGACTTCTTTGGCGATAATGTCCCGCGTCGTGAATGGCAAGGGGAACTGACGGACCCTAACTGGTTCGTCATGCGCCAACCGCATGCTACACTCTGCCAGCGAAGTCCTCCGTGGCAGATCAGTGATGACATCCTTGTTGTCCTTGAGGATTTCCTTGATCCCTATATGCAGTTCTGGCGTCTCTGGATCCAAGTGCACATCCTCGATCGTTTCCTCTGACGTCAGTGGTATCAACGGAATGTCTTCGTGAGATGACTGCACTGTTTCCCACTCCTCCCCTTCATCCACCACACACACCGTTGCTATCGCTGCAGGCCGCTCCACATACTTCTTCAGCATGTTGGCGTGGAACAATTTCTGCTTGGGCCCTATCCTGATGCGGTAGTCACACTCGCCCACTCTTTCCTCCACGACGTAGGGTCCTCGCCAAGCCATCTCCAACTTGTTTTTCTTGAGAGGCAGGAGTAGAAGAGCGCGATCTCCAGCCTCGAAGGTTCGGCGTTTGGCCCCGCGGTCGTAGTGCTTCTTCTGGCGCACTGCTTCCTCACACAGATGTTCCCTAGCAATTTTGCATGTTTCCTCTATTCGGTCCCGGAGGTTCAACACGTACTCGGACGCAGTCTGCGCTTCCTTCCCGTCTTCTCCTTCTTTTGTCCAGAGATCCCTCAAGATGGCCATGGGTCCCCTCACCGTACGGCCGTACAGCAACTCAAATGGGGAGAACCCAGTACTTTCCTGCGGAACCTCCCTGTATGCGAACAAGACACCTGGGATAAACCGATCCCATGTCTTAGGGTCCTCCACACACAATTTCTTGATCATGGCTTTCAATGTGCCATTAAACCTTTCAACCAAGCCGTTGCATTGCGCATGGTACGGCGTAGTGGTTCGTCCCTTGACGGCGAGCAACCGGTGAACTTCTCGCATGACGGCCCCGGTGAACTGTCCACCCTGGTCCGACAGGACCTCCTTGGGTATCCCCAACCTCGTCCACATTGTCCACAGCGCTTCAGCCACCTTCTCTGCCTCGATGGACTTAAGTGCCACAGCCTCGGGGTAGCGCGTCGCATAGTCCACCATCACCAGGATGAATCTCGCCCCACTGTCAGCTGCCGGCTTGATCGGCCCCACCAAATCCACCGCCACCTTCTCAAATGGAGCATTGGGCAGAGGCATTTGCCCAAGCGGCACTTTGGCAACTCGTCCCTTCGGCGTGACTTTTTGGCATCGGTCGCAGGACTGACAGTATCGTCGCACGTCTTCGCACAGGCCTGGCCAATAAAAATCTGCCCATAGACGTTCGCGGGTCTTCTTGGTTCCCAGATGTCCTGCCATGGGTGTGTCGTGGGCGAACTTGAGTAGTCCTTTCCTCAAGGATCTGGGAACGCATATTTGTGAACACTCCAATTTCTTCTCCCGATAAACCCTCTTTAGTATCCCACGAGACATCTTGAACTCCACCATGCCCTTTCCTGCTTGTATCTGTTTCCCTTCCTTCGCCAGTCGTTTTGCGCGCACTAGTGTTTCATCTTCCTGTTGCAAGACTTTCAGCTGATCCGGAGTCACTTGCAGCCCTTCAATCTGCACCACCACCACCGGTTTCACCGGCCGTGTACCTGCTTCAGCCTGTGCTCTGGTTGTCACTGCCGCACACAACGCCCGTCTGGGATACATCGATACTTCCACCCAGTCTCCGCTCGTAAGCTGGGCCAGGTTTCCCAGAAAAATGTCAGGCCTGATGTTGTCGTTCACGATGGCAAGAATCCTCTCACAGATGTACGGCGATTCTACGTCAACCCATGCTAAGGGATACGTCTTTGTGCAGTCTAAGTCGGCAAACTCTACGTGCACTGTCCCGCTGGTGTAATCCTCAGGCCTAACAAATGCAGCCTTTACCATGGTCTTGTCTGCCCCTGAATCACGTAGACTGATTGCGTCTCTCCCGTTAACCTTGCACCTTCCCATCGGCCGAAATGGAATTTTCTCGCAGTCTTTGCACAACGGCTCTGACGGCTCGGAAGATCTCGTCTGGTCATCTTGCTCGGTCGTCATGCAGGCGTTCGCGGTACACTCCCTGGCAATGTGTCCCGTCTTCTTGCACCTATGACATATCACCCGATTGTTGTATTCCCGATTCCAGTTCGTCTTTTTGTTCCTGCTGCCCTCTCCTGGCCTCACTTGGCCCTCTGACTGCTCTGCCTGTTCCTCCGATCCCCCTCCGGTCTTGGTACCCCCGTTGCTTGTAGTCTTCTCCTTTTTCTTTTCCTCCTCGTCCATTTGGCCCCCGATGTTACGTTTTGCGTTGAACAATCTGGCGTCCCGTTTTGATTCCAAGTGAGTGAACGCTAACACCGCCGCTTCCTTGGCTGTAGCTGGCTTTTTATCGCTGACGTACTGGAACAGCTCACCCCGGAAATTTGACATCAACTGTTCTCTCAGGATCAGGTCATACAGCCGGTCATAGTCTCCCGCACACTGTGACATCGCTATCCATTGATCCAACAGGGTCTGCAGCCGACGACTAAACTGTACAAAGTTCTCGTCCCCTTGCTTTGTGATGTTTCTGAATTCCCGGCGGTAGTGTTCTGGAGTATGATGGAACTCTTCTAACAGCGCAACCTTGAGCATATCGTAGTCGCTGGCATCCTCGGGAGTCATCCGTAGATATGCTCTCTCTGCGCGACCCTTCAATTGGTCTGCTAATCGACCTGCCCATGTCGCCCTGCTCCACCTGTGTGTTGTCGCTGTTCGCTCGAAGTGGAGGAGGTAGTCGTCAATGTTGACAGAGTCATCACAGAAGGACATCTTTACCCGGTATTTGTCAAAACTCGGTTCTCTCTCAGTCCCCCCTGTGCGCAGAGCTAACTCCTCTTTCCACCTCGCCTCACTTGCTTGCAGTTCCTCTTCCCGTATGCGACGCTCCTCCTGGCGTCGCTCTGCCTCATCTCTGCGCCGGGCTTCTTCCTCTTGGCGTCGTGCTTCTTCTTTCCTTTCTTGGAACTCCCGTTCCTCTCTCCTTTGGGCCGCCTCATCCTTGCGTCGGGCTTCTTCTTCCTTGCGTCGAGCTTCTTCTTTCTTGCGTCGAGCTTCTTCTTTCTTCTCCTGAAGTTCACGTTCCTCTTTACGTCGGGCTTCTTCTTCCTGGCGTCGAGCTTCTTCTTTCTGGCGTCGAGCTTCTTCTTTCTTCTCCTGAAGTTCTCGTTTCTCTTTACGTCGGGCTTCTTCTTCCTTGCGTCGAGCTTCTTCTTTCTTCTCCTGAAGTTCACGTTCCTCTTTACGTCGGGCTTCTTCTTCCTGGCGTCTGGCCTCTATCTCTTCCCTACGCTGGGCTGCTTCTGCTTGGCGTCGAGCTTCTTCTTTCTTCTCCTGAAGTTCTCGTTCCTCTTTGCGTTGTCGCCGCTCTTCCTTCCGCAACTTCGCCTGCGCCACTCTCTCCTCGACGATGGCCGCCTCCCTGCGCACTTGGGCCATCACAAACTGGGCCAACGTCGCCCCTTGCAAACCCAAGCTTTCACCCTGACTACGGAACCGTGCTAACTCCCTGTCTACCGACTCATCGTCAAACCCATTAGAACCTTGGACCATGATCGGCGACACTCCCCTTACAGCTTGACCCTCACCGTACCCCATCGCCAAACGCTGCGCCCCAACAGACCTCGTCCCCAACACTCCTGGCGTCCCCAAAGACCTCTCCACCCTCGGCGTAGAAACCGCACCCGGCATACCACCCGTAGCCAACAACGTCGCACCACCACTTGGTACAGTGAACCGAGGAGGGGTTACCACTAGGGATGCAGCCGCAGACGTCGCTGGAACCTTCTCCTCCATCCTAGCCGCCCGCCTCAACTGACGCTCATCCCGATCTGAATTCGACATCTCCTTGACAACCAACCTCACCTTGACCCCAATTCCAAAATTGATCGCCCACAACAAACACGGACAGAATAATACAAAGCAACAACCACAATAGAACTTACCCAAACAGCTAGCTGACAACCTTGGTAGAGTGAGATCCGAGTGATCAGTTCGGACCCCAGGTGTGCTCAAACTCACTCGTTCTCTCTCCTTCCTCTACCGGGTCAAAATAGCCACCCAGGCTTAAAGCCTTTAAGTCGCCCGCCAACCGCCCACGCTAGTCCTCATTCATACCCTTTCACAACTGATTCACACGAGTCACGGCCCTTACTTCCCGATGCTATCTAAACCCTTCCTAATCCCCGAAATGAAACTCCTATCCCACCGCTGCCACCATTGTAACTCCCCTAAGTTTTGGGAGAGGTATAGGAATACCTTTTATCGTACAAAACACTCAGACACAATCAACCACTCTTACTCTAATCACTGACTCCACACCCAGGCAACATTCAAACCAAAGTTTATTATTTACACACACGACATCACCGCATTCACATTCACACCCAATCACAATCGCTCAAAATCAAAGATAGATGAAGTAGGAAGAATTATCTTAAAGTTTTAACGAAACAAAATGGCTATGAGAATTTATAACTTAATACTAAGAGAACTGTAGATCCCCTAAATATTACCACCTACCACCTTAATTCCCTGATCCCGAAAAATCAAAAAAATCTCTTTATAAATCTATCTCAACTCAAAATCCGCTTATCTTCACCTACAGTAATCAATTAACCCCGTTATTTATTAACTAACTATTATTTCTAACTTACATTTACACTAATACCTCGTGATAGGGACTACCAACGTTTCTGCTACACTGCCTTCAACCTTGATGCAAAAGATCAACGCCAAACGCAGCTACACATGAAACCAGTAGGCCCAGCCACCAGTAATACTAATTAACTTAACTTTAAATAACAAAACCCTCAATTCTCTTCCACTTATTTCAACACAATAAATGGTACGAACATTAATTCATCAATAACACATTCACATTAATCCACCACGTAACAACCTTACTTCATAACAACAAATTACCATATCACTACATACTTTTCTCTTCGTGCGTAATGATCACGACGTTTCACAACCACGTCCAGTTCACATCTCGCCGATCCACAAAATCAACGTCGCTCAAAGAAAACAATAAAGACACTCCAAATTAGTCCCGTTAAAATGTAATTAACCAGGCCTGGTACTAAGTTAATAACCTAATATTTAATTAATAGTCAATTTCTACCTAGTTTCCTCTAACACTTGCAAAATCTCTATGTCTTTAATGTGTTTAAACTCACTTATAGGTCACAATGCTTATTGAAGCCACAGCTGCATAACTCAAGGCACACAGATGCCATAATATATTCTTGTGCACAGACTGCTCGTGGCAATAGAATGCCAGCACCTTCCACCACTTTACCCACTGACGGTGGGCCACCTCACCTCCACAGCTCACACTTGCGACACACCGGTGGTCAAACACCCCACCAACTAACACGCCTTCCTCCCGGGTATAGAGCCGGAAGCTTCTTGCACCCGGAACCTCATGCTGTCCCCTGTGTCGTTCGTCTCTCCTGGCTTGGACTCTCCCACAGCCCCGCTTCTATGCTTGAACGCTGTCGTAGGAACAAAAGCCAAGTATAACTACTTGTTCCTCCAACAATACTTAATTATCTCCCCTTATCCACCAAGTCCATAAATTGACTCTAACTTACAAAGTCCCCTCTTTACTTAATTACTCATTAATTACCATAATTAACTACTTAATTAACCACCCTGGCCATCTCGTCAAAGTTACCATTTAACTTTAACCACAACATCATTATCAAAATACCAGAGTCCCAACATGACCAATTATGTAATAATTCTTACAATTTTCACTCCCTTAAATACCTAATTATAGTCTTTACTTTTATACAATTGTAAAGACACCATATCAATATAAATGTACAAAGTATTTACAACTCCCATTTCACAAAGTCAATCCAACATGGCTGCCCCCATAATCAACAATTCCTATTTCATTATTTGACCCAACCATTTACAAGCAGCCCCTTCACAAACAACGCCACTTCTCTTACCCCTTATGAATTTAAGTCATATTACATAGTGGCACCTCGTTCTTTCCTCTTTCTCTAACCGTGATGACGTCACATATTTACAACCAACCCCCCGTCTTCTGTCTTGACAGTGAACTCCCGTTTAAAACCTCCCGTACCTCGTCTCCAAATTTCCGCACTAACAACTACTACACGACTATTCTCTGGAATTAACGCTCTCTACCTTAAATACACCCTCCATAAAAATAAATCCTTCCCACACATAAGTTCACTCGCAGCAACTGCTGACACTCTTTTCTTCTCTCCACCAGCCTACTCGCTCTCCCCACTTCTTGTGCTTGATCCATTTCAGCACAGGTCCTTTGTGCCAAGGGGACTCCATTTATCTTCAAATTTAGATTCCCTCTCTCGTCCTTCCTACTTCATGCACAATGAAACACTGTCCACCCCCTTTCCCTTTTCTACCCCCGACACCCTACACATAAAATGACAACAACCAAGGAAACTAAAAAACTAAAACTCTCTCATACACAAACACTACCGAACCAACAAATTTTGACCCTGAGCACGGAAGGAGAGAAAAACTACAGAATTTCAACACACCTTGCCGTTCGAGGACTGACCACCCGTAGAACCCTTGAAGCCACACCAAGACAGCTGGAACACAACTTGTCTCCGGGGTTGTATAACACAACAACACGCCGGTCGGCCGGATAGAGCCTTCACATCAACCATCCGTTCTCTTCACAGTTTTACACAGCAGTGACCTTCGAGCCTGTGACTCGTTCACGCACCCCCACGTGCGTGAATACCCTCCCGCGATTGGCTGTCCATATCCACGGACACACACCGAGTCACTGTATAGGCACCCATCTGAGCCAAAACCGCACGAAACCCAGCTCATGTACGAATTACCAAATAAGTCATGGCTGGACTTGGGCAGAGTTTGTGACAGCTGCAAAGAAATCCGCTGAAAGCTGCCAAGGAATTATGAAGTTCATTCCCGCAAAGCAAATCCTGCCAGAAGAAAAGGCTGTAGTCCGCGCTGAAGCAATGTTTTCTGAGATGATTGTAAAAATGAACTTGCCACTGTCAACCGCAGATGTTATTTCACGAACTTCATCTTTTCATTATCAATCTGTTTGGAAGACACTGGTTATAATGCTATAAACTGACAGGTAAATAAAATTGTTTTATTCCTGTTGTATTGGAAGGAGTTAAATTCTGAAGGTGTTCACAAGACATGCTATTCTTACACAAACACGTTTGCAGGTTGCTGGTGACCGACTACCCTCACCTGTGGGGCTACATCTGGAGTATGCCATGACTTACCACCTGTATTATTATTATTATTATTATTATGGTGAGCTTATATAGCGCGAACCACAATTAACTGTGCTCTCCGCGCTTTACATATTAATTTCTGCCGTGTGAAATGGAATTTTTTTACAGACAGACAGACAAACAAGCATTTTTTACACACAATATATAACGCATTCACATCGACCAGCAAACCTCAAGCCTGTTAGGCGAGCATTCACCTTTCGCGGCCTTTATTCCAAGTCACACGGGTATTTGATGGACATTTTTATCTATGCCTATACAATTTTGCCAGGAAAGACCCTTTTGTCAATCGTGGGATCTTTAACGTGCACACCCCAATATATTCACACATGTCTAAAAACAAAACTCTTTCTTTGCAGGTTGCTGGTGACACACTACCCTCACCTGTGCCTTGTGGAGGACTGGTTGGAGGACAGCCTGTCTCTGGCGTCATCATCATCATCGTCATCGTCCAATGAGGTCACGGCACTCCCTCCCCCCACCTCCTCCGGTGTTCCTCTCAGTCAGGCGGCCTTCAAGACAGGTCAGTGTTTGGGATGTGTGAAGTGTTGATATGGATGCCAGTTTTATGGGACTCTTGTTCATCCTCTTCTTATCGTTCGTCAAACGGAAACTCCAGTCTCTGCGATGAAGGTGATACAGTAGAACCACCCTTTTAAGACCTACAAAAATCTGCGAAAATCAGATCTTGAAAAGGAGGGAGTCTTAAAATGGGGGTTAGTTTACAGAGGTTATGTACAGACAATCTGAACAAGCAAGGTCTTAAGATGGGGGAAGTCTTACATTGGGGGAAGTCTTACATTGGGGGAAGTCTTACATTGGGGGAAGTCTTACATTGGAGGGAGTCTTAAATTGGGGGAAGTCTTACATTGGGGGAAGTCTTACATTGGGGGAAGTCTTACATTGAGAGAAGTCTTACATTGGGGGAAGTCTTACATTGGGGGAAGTCTTACATTGGGGGAAGTCTTACATTGGGGGAAGTCTTACATTGGGGGAAGTCTTACATTGGGGGTCTTGAAAGGGGGGTTCCACTGTAGTGCAACGCGGGTCCTCCAGACTGCTGCAGAGTTTTCAGGCCACTGTAGTGCAACGCGGGTCCTCCAGACTGCTGCAGAGTTTTCAGGCCACTGTAGTGCAACGCGGGTCCTCCAGACTGCTGCAGAGTTTTCAGGCCACTGTAGTGCAACGCGGGTCCTCCAGACTGCTGCAGAGTTTTCAGGCCGCTGTAGTGCAACGCGGGTCCTTCAGACTGCTGCAGAGTATTCAGGCCACTGTAGTGCAACGCGGGTCCTCCAGACTGCTGCAGAGTTTTCAGGCCACTGTAGTGCAACGCGGGTCCTCCAGACTGCTGCAGAGTTTTCAGGCCGCTGTAGTGCAACGCGGGTCCTTCAGACTGCTGCAAAGTATTCAGGCCACTGTAGTGCAACGCGGGTCCTCCAGACTGCTGCAGAGTTTCAGGCCACTGTAGTGCAACGCGGGTCCTCCAGACTGCTGCAGAGTTTTCAGGCCACTGTAGTGCAACGCTGGTCCTCCAGACTGCTGCAGAGTTTTCAGGCCACTGTAGTGCAACGCGGGTCCTCCAGACTGCTGCAGAGTTTTCAGGCCACTGGGGTGGGGTCTGGCCAGCTCCTCTTTTTGAGCTCCTCTCATGGGCCTCTTTATTATACTGGTTTCATCACAATAGGGAGGTTATTGGTAGAAGGGCGTGTAACTGTAACAGACAAAAGAGATTATTACGAATGATTGAAGATTTTTGTTGTTGGTGTTTTTACTCTAATTTCCTCCGAAAGCGGCATATGGCTGCCTAAAGGGCGGGGTAAAAACGGTCATACACGTAAAAGCCGGGGGAGTTTTAGCCCATGAACGAGCAAACAAACAAACAATATACTCTGATTGTTAACTGGTTATATGAAGGTTTAGTTCACCTGTTTTTGTCAAGAATTCTGCCCTTTAGCTGTTTGAGAAATGTATGGCCTTTATCTTTCCCACAGTGACTGTTTATCAGGAAATGATAAAAACTCAAACATTTATGTTTTCTGGGAAACAGCTGTGTCGTGTGTGGTGGAGAATCCAGCCCTGGCTCTGTCCCAGCTGAACGCTATGCTACGTCTCTCTCCCGTCGACCTTCAGAAGTTTGCTGACCCTTTGGTGACCTCTTTGCCCTCATTGCTAGGCGACAGTGTTCCTCGCAAAATCCTTGACCTTGTGCAGCGAGTTTGGTTCAAATGCCACTCTCTCACCCCAAGAAGGTTTGTCTGTCTTAAGTACAGATGTGTTCAATTTGTGGGTTTGTGTATGTGTCTGTATGTGAGTTTGTAGGCTTGTGGTTGGGGGTTTATTTATATATCCTTTGTGTGTAACTGTTACCTTTATGCATGTATGTGTGCACTTAAGAAATAAGTTACAATTTTTCCCTTAGAAAGTTCAGTCCACAAGGTTGCATTGTTTTGCAGAGATTTGAATTTGAGCTTAACATTTAATTCATGAATTTCTGTGCATTTTCTGTCTTTTTTTCTTGTTGAATAGACGAATTGTGGAATTAACTGTCAGGTGTACATCGGTTGTAGAAGAGTTGCTTTCCCTTGTTTTTTATTTATTTTTTATTTTTATTTATTATGGTGAGCTTATATAGCGCGAACCAAAATTAACTGTGCTCTCCGCGCTTTACATACTAATTTCTGCCGTGTGAAATGGAATTTTTTACAGACAGACAGACAAACAAACATTTTTTTACACACAATATATAACGCATTCACATCGACCAGCAAACCTCAAGCCTGTTAGGCGAAACTTTACCTTTCACGGCCTTTATTCCAAGTCACACGGGTATTTTGATGGACATTTTTATCTATGCCTATACAATTTTGCCAGGAAAGACCCTTTTGTCAATCGTGGGATCTTTAACGTGCACACCCAATATAGTGTACACGAAGGGACCTCGGTTTTTCGTCTCATCCGAAAGACTAGCACTTGAACCCACCACCTAGGTTAGGAAAGGGGGGAGAAAATAGCGGCCTGACCCAGAGTCGAACACGCAACCTCTCGATTCCGAGCGCAAGTGCGTTACCACTCGGCCACCCAGTCCACTTTGTCTTCGCTTTTCCACAGAAACACTGAGGCAAGCTGCACATGACTGTTTCAATGAAAACAATGGACAGCAACTCTTGCACAACCTATAAAAACTTGACACATTCATGGGTGTTACTCTTCCGGCTTTTGCCGGATTTCCGGTTTTTGAAAAAATCTGAAGCCGGAAATTCCGGTTTTCCGGGTTTTAAAAAAAAAAAAAAAAAAAAAAGCTTCGATTCGCTAAGTTGAAATAACGAGCAGCGGTTCCGATCCGACTTTTGACACCGGTTCGCGTGCTTTCTCGGTTCGCTCCCTTGGATTTGCTGCCATCTTGCTTATTATGATTTGGTTTCGTCGGTGTCCAGAAACTTTCTTTCAAACTTGAGCATTTTGGACCCCTGCCTTTCAGGTTTTTTGATTTTTCCCAGTAACACCCATGCACATTTATTTCCAAAACATTGTCTTTTTTTGCTTCAACTCCAACAAGTAGAAACTGTAAGGCTGTTACTCCAATCAGTTTGACCATCACTGTCACATTTGAAGGAAAAACTAGCATTCTTTTAAAAGTTCATCGTTGTTCTCTTTCTGCTTGCAGGCTACGACTGGCCACAGTGAACGCATTACAAGTGCGACAGACTGGGACGCTGAAGACAGAAATATTCTCTGAACAGGACGTCATGGTCGACCCATTGGTGGTGCTTAGGTGTGATGAACGCGTCTTCAGGTAAGCAGACCTGTTTACCTGTACGATTTGGGCGTATTTTGTACGCCAAATTATTATCGGTACGACAATACGCGACACACGCACAAAATACGACTAAGAAAAAGTCTAGAATGCGTTTTCCGGTGTTGGTGTGCTAATTACGGGATGGCACAACTGATACCGGTTTCGGTCTAAGGGAGATAACCCTGACAGCGAGTCTTCAGCTGTGGAAACCTTGTTAAGTTGTTGGCACGTGCGATCGTCTGGACAATCCTGGCAAAATGAAGTGGGAAAAATGTGCCAGTTTCGGATGACTGTACCAAGTCTGAACAGCAGAAGCAGCAGATTTTCTTGGAGAAATATAAGAAAGAGCCAGGAATTGTGGAGTCTACTATGGGAAAAAGTCATGCACACTGCAAGTATTGTAAATCAGATTTCTCCGTTGCCCATGCTGGAAAATATGACATTGAACGACACTGCAGTTTCAAAAATCCGCTGAAAGCTGCCAAGGAATTATGAAGTTCATTCCCGCAAAGAAAATCCTGCCAGAAGAAAAGGCTGTAGTCCGTGCTGAATCAATGTTTTTTGAGATGATTGTAAAAATGAACTTGCCACTGTCAACCGCAGATGTTATTTCACAAACTGTGAAAAGTGCATTTCCAGACTCGAAGATTGCACAACAGTATCAGTGCTGCAGAAACATTTTGTGTGTGTCACTTTTGTGAGAGTAACACTAACAGTATGAAGACAACAAGATTAACTTTTGAGCAAAGCCAAAGGGGAGAAGACTGAACAGATGCAGCTGTCAGTGGCAAGTTCATTTTTTCATTATCAATCTGTTTGGAAGACACTGGTTATAATGCTACAAACTGACAGGTAAATAAATTTGTTTTATCCCTGTTGTATTGGAAGGAGTTAAATTTTGAAGGTGTTCACAAGACATGCTATTCTTACACAAACACGTTTGCACCCACGCGTACATTTTCCTTAGTCCATATGGCTTTGCTTGCAAAGTACACCAACTTTTTGAAAAATACACTCAACGTTTTGGGAAAGTACTCTTGCCTCGGGTTTATGGTAAACAGGTCTGGGTAAGGATGTTGGCTGTTGTGCTACAAAATGTTTGCACAGACATCTTAAATATGGCTCAAATCTACAAATTCCGGAAATACCTCTGTCACGTTTTTATGGTTTGTGGAATAGTTCCTTTCCCTTGTTTCCATAGAAACACTGCGGAAAGCCCACAATGTCACATGTAGCTTGCCTCAGTGTTTCTATGGAAAAGCGATGAAAAAACAAGAGAAAGTAACTCTTCCACAACCCATACAAACCTGACAGAGTTATTCCAGTATTCGTCTATCTCTGCCCATACAAACCTGACAGAGTTATTCCAGTATTCGTCTATCTCTGCCCATACAAACCTGACAGAGTTATTCCAGTATTCGCCTATCTCTGCCCATACAAACTTGACAGAGTTATTCCAGTATTCGTCTATCTCTGCCCATACAAACCTGACAGAGTTATTCCAGTATTCGTCTATCTCTGCCCAAATATTTTATAGACGGTTCCAATTAGGCACCACCTACTCTCTCAGTGTCCTGTGGTGACTGACTTGCTTCAAAATTGTATCTAGTCTAATGTTTAATCTTTCTTTTATGTCTGCGTGCAATATTGTTTTGTAATTATGAGGCAGGTCTAAAGGCAATAAAGTATTTGTTCTTGTTCTCCTTCTTGTTCTTCTTCTTGTTCAAACCTTGCCTGTATCAGTGTATGTCTTTCCCCCATTCAGGTGTCCGCCCGTCCTAGCGATCATGTTGCTTGTTCTTGTTCTTGTTCAAACCTTGCCTGTATCAGTGTATGTCTTTCCCCCATTCAGGTGTCCGCCCGTCCTAGCGATCATGTTGCTTGTTCTTCTTGTTCAAACCTTGCCTGTATCAGTGTATGTCTTTCCCCCATTCAGGTGTCCGCCCGTCCTAGCGATCATGTTGCTTGTTCTTCTTGTTCAAACCTTGCCTGTATCAGTGTATGTCTTTCCCCCATTCAGGTGTCCGCCCGTCCTAGCGATCATGTTGCTTGTTCTTCTTGTTCAAACCTTGCCTGTATCAGTGTATGTCTTTCCCCCATTCAGGTGTCCGCCCGTCCTAGCGATCATGTTGCTTGTTCTTCTTGTTCAAACCTTGCCTGTATCAGTGTATGTCTTTCCCCCATTCAGGTGTCCGCCCGTCCTAGCGATCATGTTGCTTGTTCTTCTTGTTCAAACCTTGCCTGTATCAGTGTATGTCTTTCCCCCATTCAGGTGTCCGCCCGTCCTAGCGATCATGTTGCTTGTTCTTCTTGTTCAAACCTTGCCTGTATCAGTGTATGTCTTTCCCCCATTCAGGTGTCCGCCCGTCCTAGCGATCATGTTGCTTGTTCTTCTTGTTCAAACCTTGCCTGTATCAGTGTATGTCTTTCCCCCATTCAGGTGTCCGCCCGTCCTAGCGATCATGTTGCTTGTTCTTCTTGTTCAAACCTTGCCTGTATCAGTGTATGTCTTTCCCCCATTCAGGTGTCCGCCCGTCCTAGCGATCATGTTGCTTGTTCTTCTTGTTCAAACCTTGCCTGTATCAGTGTATGTCTTTCCCCCATTCAGGTGTCCGCCCGTCCTAGCGATCATGTTGCTTGTTCTTCTTGTTCAAACCTTGCCTGTATCAGTGTATGTCTTTCCCCCATTCAGGTGTCCGCCCGTCCTAGCGATCATGTTGCTTGTTCTTCTTGTTCAAACCTTGCCTGTATCAGTGTATGTCTTTCCCCCATTCAGGTGTCCGCCCGTCCTAGCGATCATGTTGCGAGTGTTGTCAGCGTACATCCAGGCGTCGCGACTCTTCCTGCACCAGACAGTGACGGCCAACACAGGCGTTCTGGCTGCCGCAACCAGCGCTGCTGATGCCACAAAGGTGTTGAAAGGAAATGAGGGGAAGAGAAGAAAATATGTGTGGGTGTGTGTGTGTGATTGTGTGGGTGTGTGTGTGGATGTTTGCGTATCTGTGCGTGATTGTGTGGGTGTGTGCGTGTGTGTCTGAAGTCTGTATTTTAACCTTCTATCATCATGCTACAGGTTGAGAAAGAGCGGATGGAGCTGAAGAACGCATTGGTGTCGGCTCAGGAGAGCGCCTGTCTGCAGATACTGCTGGAAGTGTGTCTCACACAGCCCCAGGAGATGGTTGGTTCCACTTTGTTGGCTTGGTTGTTGGCTTGGTTGTTGGCTTGGTTGTTGGGAAGGAAACCTTATTTCTAGACTTGTTCACTGTACAAACTAGCGCACAACACTTTAAGGAAGGTTGACACAGGGTGAAAACGTACCTTGATTTGTTGTGATAGTTATTCAATGTGAAAGTTTTGTTTTTGTTGTTGCCGTTGTTGTTGTTGGTTTTGTTGTTGTTGCCGTTGTTGTTGCCGTTGTTGTTGTTGGTTTTGGACGGTAGGGTTGATTGTTGTTGGGTCGTTCTTGTTTTTGTTTTGTTTTTTCTTTCTTTTGTTTGTTTGTGTGGGCAGGGGGATGGGGGGGGGGGGGGGCGGCGGTGATGACTTGTTTGTTTGTTTGCTTAACGCCCAGCCGCCCACGAAGGGACATATCAGGGCGGTGCTGCTTTGACATTTAACGTGCAACACACACAAGACAGAAGTTCCAGCACAGGCTTCATGTCTCACCCAGTCACATTATTCTGACACCGGACCAACCAGTCCTAGCACTAACCCCATAATGCCAGACGCCAGGCGGAGCAGCCACTAGATTGCCAATTTTAAAGTCTTAGGTATGACCCGGCCGGGGTTCGAACCCACGACCTCCCGATCACGGGGCGGACGCCTTACCACTAGGCCAACCGTGCCGGTTCGGCGGTGATGACTGTCCTTTCCATGATTATTTCATCACTCAGCCATTTTCTTTTGTGTGTCAAGGTAGCGTTTTCCCTTTCGTGCACTGAATACACCTGGAGCACCAGATAATTATTTGTTCTCATTTTGAAAGAAAAGAAAAGAAAATGGTGCTTGACAGTCTTGCTCTTGCAGTGTGTCTAGGCTTGTGTTCTCTTTTGACTGCTGGTGTAGACCGACCATAGTTTTCTAATATTTCTTTCCTTTGTTTTAAAACTTTTGATATGTCTTTGTGTTGAAATTGCAGGAAACAGTGAAAGGTGAGCTGAAGTCGCTGCGAGAAGTGAGATGCGCCGTGTTCTCCTTCATCCATCAGGCCTTTATTCAGGAGCCCCACCTTGCCAAACTCATACATTTCCAGGTACTTTCACATTCAATCAATCAATCAATCAATCAATAGGAAGCTTATATAGCACGTATTCCGTGGGTACAGTTCTAAGCGCTTGTCGAAGAGTTGTCAGCACAGGACTAACAAAGAAACTAACATCTACTGACGGACACGAACCCTATCACACACTAGCAAACCCTGATAAACATACAACAAACAACTGTTTAACAACAATGTACACATCAATAGCTAGGTCCAAACAAAATAATATTAAGCACAAAGAAAACACCTCTCACAGAGCACAGCACAAGAAAGTATTTTGGGGCACAACTTACTTACTTACTGCCTTTCACGCCTGGGGCACAACACATCACGGCAAACATGAAATGTTGTTCAACATAAATTCTTTTAAGACTTGAGATTACTTTGAGAGATGTCTCTTTCTAATATTGCTTTTTTAAGTGGTCCAGATGATGTTTATAATGTTTAAAGACTCGCTTGAGTTAATGAGGTTTTACTTTTCAAATTCATGAGCAAGGCTTGAATTGCAGTTGTTTTAATAAGAATACTAATGTACCGTTTTCCTTTTTTAAATTTCTCTTTGCATGGATGAATGATTGAATGCTGACTTTTTTGGTTACCTGTAGTTTATGGTTACCTGTAGTTTATGGTGGAAAATGTTGGAACTCGCTTTCTTTAGTATCCCTCCTGTATCTCTAGCATGAAGAGTGTGTGCCTAAATGTGGATGTGTGTTTGATGAGGGGGGAGGGGGGGGGGGGGGGGGAGTTGCCTCTGTCTTAACTTAAAGTGTAAGTCTGTGTGTTAATAAACACTTTTCAGAAGACAAAAGATAACCCCAGCAAAGTGTCAAAGTGTTGATATTTGTCTGGCCAGGGCTACCCCAGTGAGTTGTTGCCCTTGATGGTGGCTGGTGTGCCCTCCATGCACATCTGTTTGGACTTTATCCCTGAGCTGCTGGGTCAGCCACAGACAGAGAAACAGGTGGGTTCTTCATCTTCTTCTTCGTTCATGGGCTGAAACTCCCTTGTACACTTATGGGCTGAAACTCCCTTGTACACTTATGGGCTGAAACTCCCTTGTACACTTATGGGCTGAAACTCCCTTGTACACTTATGGGCTGAAACTCCCTTGTACACTTATGGGCTGAAACTCCCTTGTACACTTATGGGCTGAAACTCCCTTGTACACTTATGGGCTGAAACTCCCTTGTACACTTATGGGCTGAAACTCCCTTGTTTTTTTGCATGAGTGGGTTGTTACGTGTATGACCGTTTTTACCCTGCCATTTAGGCTGCCATATGCTGGGAGATTAGAAAAATCTCCACCTTTAATCCACCAGGTGCGGCCGGGAGTCCAACCCACAACCTTGAAGAAGAAGGGACAGAACTAAAATATTTGGTAGTTAGGGCGTAGAAAGTATGTGAATGAAATAGTCATAGTTTTCTCTGTCTGTTTCTCTCTCTCTCTCTCTCTCTCTCTCTCTCTCTCTCTCTCTCTCTCTCTCTCTCTCTCTCTCTCTCCCTCTCTCTCTCTCTCTCTCTCTCTCTCTCTCTCTCTCTCTCTCTCTCTCTCTCTCTCTCTCTCTCTCTCTCTCTCTCTCTCTCTCTCTCTTTTTTTGGGTGTGGTGTCCCTTGGCGTAGTAAGAGACAAGTCGACTTGACAGCAGCTCTCCAGTTGTTTTGGTTTAAACTCGCCAAGATGACCATTGTTGGAATACCAACACATGTGGAAGCAATCCTAACCACCCTAATGTCTGACCACCACGTTAAATCGTGGAAAGTTGCTGGCGAGGGAGAGGACACAGTATTTGTCCTTCGTCTGAGCGCCAGTCAACACGGACAAGAAGCCGCCATTACCGCACGAACCTGTCAGTGGAGAAAAAAGTCTGCAGCACAGATCCGCCGAGACAGGAGACGAGCAGAGCAAAGAACAGAGCAAAGGAAAACACAGGTGGGAATGGATTCATGTAATGCAATGCCTGACTTTCAAGGTGATTCTCTAAAAGACTTAGCTACTGTATCGACGTTTGGAATTGACCACACAGCCATTCACACAGCCACAAGTACAGTGACAATTGACAGTGTCACACAACAACATTCCACAGAAGACAGATCACGTGAAACACGCAGCCTGGCCACCCCAACACAGCACGCACCTGCCCACTGTCACACAGCACGCACCTGCCCACTGTCACACAGCACGCACCTGCCCACTGTCACACAGCACGCACCTGCCCACTGTCACACAGCACGCACCTGCCCACTGTCACACAGCACGCACCTGCCCACTGTCACACAGCACACACCTGCCCACTGTCACACAGCACACACCTGCCCACTGTCACACAGCACGCACCTGCCCACTGTCACACAGCACGCACCTGCCCACTGTGACACAGCACGCACCTGCCCACTGTCACACAGCACGCACCTGCCCACTGTGACACAGCACACACCTGCCCACTGTCACACAGCACGCACCTGCCCACTGTCACACAGCACGCACCTGCCCACTGTCACACTGCACACACCTGCCCACTGTCACACAGCACACACCTGCCCACTGTCACACAGCACGCACCTGCCCACTGTCACACAGCACACACCTGCCCACTGTCACACAGCACGCACCTGCCCACTGTCACACAGCACGCACCTGCCCACTGTCACACAGCACGCACCTGCCCACTGTGACACTGCAAGCTCAACTACGTGCGAGAATGTCAACCCTGGGGTGTGTCGTGCTGTGACGTCACAGACAGCAGACGACGAAACCACTATAGCTGAACTGGCAGCAACGGACCGAGAGTTTGAACCAGATAATGTTTACGACTGCCTTACACTGCTCAAAGAACGTGCGACTTAAAGAGAAACTGTTAAACAGAAAGAGGAACCGCACTCTCACAAAGAACGTGCGACTTAAAGAGAAACTGTTAAACAGAAAGAGGAACCGCACTCTCACAAAGAACGTGCGACTTAAAGAGAAACTGTTAAACAGAAAGAGGAACCGCACTCTCACAAAGAACGTGCGACTTAAAGAGAAACTGTTAAACAGAAAGAGGAACCGCACTCTCACAAAGAACGTGCGACTTAAAGAGAAACTGTTAAACAGAAAGAGGAACCGCACTCTCACAAAGAACGTGCGACTTAAAGAGAAACTGTTAAACAGAAAGAGGAACCGCACTCTCACAAAGAACGTGCGACTTAAAGAGAAACTGTTAAACAGAAAGAGGAACCGCACTCTCACAAAGAACGTGCGACTTAAAGAGAAACTGTTAAACAGAAAGAGGAACCGCACTCTCACAAAGAACGTGCGACTTAAAGAGAAACTGTTAAACAGAAAGAGGAACCGCACTCTCACAAAGAACGTGCGACTTAAAGAGAAACTGTTAAACAGAAAGAGGAATTGTTAAACAGAAAGAGGAACTGTTAAACAGAAAGAGAAACTGTTAAACAGAAAGAGGAACCGCACTCTCACAAAAGTAGTGTGCTAAAGAAAAGGTGGAAAGAAGACGCTGATTGCAAGGGGAGACGACTACGTCCTGACATACGACTGCGAAGCAGCACAGACAACGTCATTCCGAGAAGAGGAGGAAACGCCCCCGTGTGTCCGGCGTCTGCCCCAAGTCGACCACAACGTCCTTGGAGAAGAAATCGACCATCTCACGACTGACCTTCACGTCGTGTCTAAACTTGTACAGTGCTACCTCCGTGCCATGCCAGACTGACTATTGTCGCTAAACTACAGGGCACACATATTTCATGTGTGTTTGTGACAAACCGCGATCGATATGGAACAATTCCGTGTTCGAAACGGAAAAGTTATTTCCCGACTTGGATTACAAGTTGGTTGCTTCGGACCGAATCACGATGCATTGTTTTTGTGTAACAGACTGAAACCAATGTGTACACTGATGTTCGTGGATCGTTCGATTACCCAACCCCCCAGAACCCTTTTGCTATAAAAAATATGAGTTTTCGCAAATAAACATTCTGATTCTAATTCTGATTCTCTCTCTCTCTCTCTCTCTGTAATGCGCACACACACACACTTACACACACACACACACACACATCTAAATGTTATCTTTGTATATAATTCTGGTTGCAGGTGTTTGGCACTCAGTTGCTTGCTGCTCTGTGCAGTCAGTACCCTTTGCCCAAAACCATGAACGTGGCTCGCCTGGCCATCAACGTCATGTTTACTGTCTTGTCCAGTAAGTTGCATGTCACGATATTAGAGTTATTCCCCTATTTACTTTTTGGTTTAATCTATCCTTCCCTTTTTAAATATTTTGGTTTGCTGTTGCAGATTTTCAGTCTTGGGTGTTTGTTAACAAGCTAGCTACAAACAAGTCGCATAAGGCGAAATTACTACATTTAGTCAAGCTGTGGAACTCACAGAATGAAACTGAACACACTGCATTTTTTCACAATGACCGTTGTCCGCCGCTAGTGCAAAATGCAGTGAAAGTGACGATCCTGTTTAGCGCGGTAGCGGTTGCGCTGTGCCTCATAGCACGCTTTACTGTACCTGTCTTCGTTTTAACTTTCTGAGCGTGTTTTTAATCCAAACATACCATATCTATATGTTTTTGGAATCAGGAACCGACAAGGAATAGGATGAAATTATTTTTAAAACGATTTCGGAAATGTAATTTTAATCATAATTTATATATTTTTGATTTTCAGAACTTGTTTTTAATCAGAATATAACATATTTATATGTTTTTGGAATCAGAACATGATGAAGAATAAAATAAAAGTAATTTTGGATCGTTATATAAAAAAATAATTTTAATTACAATTTTCAGATTTTTAATGACCAAAGTCGTTAATCAATTTTTAAGCCTCAATGCTGAAATGCAATACCGCAATCCGGCCTTCGTCGACGATTGCTTGGCCAAAATTTCAATCAATTTGAAAAATGAAGGTGTGACAGTGCCGCCTCAACTTTTACAAAAAGCTGGATATGACATCATAAAAGACATTTATTGAAAAAATGAAAAAAACGTCTGGGGATATCATACCCAGGAACTCTCATGTAAAATTTCATAAAGATCGGTCCAGTAGTTTACTCTGAATCGCTCTACACACACACACGCACACACACGCACAGACACACACACACACACACACACACATAGATACACATACACGACGACCCTCGTCTCGATTCCCCCTCTATGTTAAAACATTTAGTCAAAACTTGACTAAATGTAATAAAAAAGAAGCAGTTATAAGCATATTCTTGAGTAGAGTCTTGAATCAAACCTGTCTATAACAACCACTTAAGTTTTTATAGGCAGGTGGTTGTTGTTGAATTGTATTGGAAAAAAGATTTTCCACAAATTTTGGGATGGTTGTACTGGGCAGGTGGTTGTTGTTGAATTGTATTGGAAAAAAGATTTTCCACAAATTTTGGGATGGTTGTACTGGGCAGGTGGTTGTTACCAAGGGATGGTTGTACTGGGCAGGTGGTTGTTACCAAGGGATGGTTGTACTGGGCAGGTGGTTGTACTGGGCAGGTGGTTGTTACCAAGGGATGGTTGTACTGGGCAGGTGGTTGTTACCAAGGGATGGTTGTACTGGGCAGGTGGTTGTACTGGGCAGGTGGTTGTTACCAAGGGATGGTTGTACTGGGCAGGTGGTTGTACTGGGCAGGTGGTTGTACTGGGCAGGTGGTTGTACTGGGCAGGTGGTTGTTACCAAGGGGTGGTTGTACTGGGCAGGTGGTTGTACTGGGCAGGTGGTTGTACTGGGCAGGTGGTTGTTACCAAGGGATGGTTGTACTGGGCAGGTGGTTGTACTGGGCAGGTGGTTGTACTGGGCAGGTGGTTGTACTGGGCAGGTGGTTGATACCAAGGGGTGGTTGTACTGGGCAGGTGGTTGTTACCAAGGGGTGGTTGTACTGGGCAGGTGGTTGTACTGGGCAGGTGGTTGTTACCAAGGGGTGGTTGTACTGGGCAGGTGGTTGTTACCAAGGGGTGGTTGTACTGGGCAGGTGGTTGTTACCAAGGGGTGGTTGTACTGGGCAGGTGGTTGTTACCAAGGGGTGGTTGTACTGGGCAGGTGGTTGTTACCAAGGGGTGGTTGTACTGGGCAGGTGGTTGTTACCAAGGGGTGGTTGTACTGTGCAGGTGGTTGTTACCAAGGGGTGGTTGTACTGGGCAGGTGGTTGTTACCAAGGGGTGGTTGTACTGGGCAGGTGGTTGTTACCAAGGGGTGGTTGTACTGGGCAGGTGGTTGTTACCAAGGGGTGGTTGTACTGGGCAGGTGGTTGTTACCAAGGGGTGGTTGTACTGGGCAGGTGGTTGTTACCAAGGGGTGGTTGTACTGGGCAGGTGGTTGTTACCAAGGGGTGGTTGTACTGGGCAGGTGGTTGTTACCAAGGGGTGGTTGTACTGGGCAGGTGGTTGTTACCAAGGGGTGGTTGTACTGGGCAGGTGGTTGTTACCAAGGGGTGGTTGTACTGGGCAGGTGGTTGTTACCAAGGGGTGGTTGTACTGGGCAGGTGGTTGTTACCAAGGGGTGGTCGCCAAGGCAGGTTCAACTGTATCAGATTTGTATCTGTCATGATATTGCAATTGAATTAACGTTTCATTAACACCAAATTATTTAAAGCCTTCCCAAACGTGTTAGTTACTTCTGCAGGCAGTACATGTACTTCCAATATCTTCAAGTACTGCCCTCCGTGGGCAGTTAAACTTACTTTGGAAGAAAAAAGATCTCTACAGAGTCTCTAACCAGACAACTTTTTTTCCTACCAGCCTACGAAAGCCATGTGTGGTGCAAGATGTTCGTCCACACTGTACCATCTATACTCCTGATGTGTCGGGCCTTCCCGCCCCTCTGTGAGGACGTCACAGCCTTGCTCATCCAGATTGCTCGCGTCTGTCGCTCGCAGCTCGCAGTCAGCAGTAACACTGCTGTCACGGGTGAGTACGGTATTTGTATTGTGGTTGATACCTGTGTGGGTGTGAGGATGACAGAGCGTATCTTCTTTTTTCACTATGATGAGGTGTGTATTAGAGCCTTTTTTGTGGCAGTTGTTTTGATTGACGAAATTTTGAAGTAATAGCGCAAAAAGGAGGGAAAATGTACATGACGATAAAATGATTTGTTTTCATTTTCCAATGCCTTGAAGTGATGTTAAGTAACTCTCCTTTTAAAGGTTTCTCTCTGGGGCTAAAAGAAAATGATACAGTATTTTATATATATATTTGAGTTTTTAGAGTAGACATACCTTTTGCCTACTTAAGATACACGCTGGAGACCTGATGATGATTAACTTGCAGAGGTTTAGTTTATCACAGCTGTGAAATGTCTGTAGTTGCTCAAATACACAGTTCAGTTGCCAGTCCATTATAGTGGAGATAAAACATGGTAAAGTGAATGTTTTGTCCACAGACCCCATCAAGATGGACGGACCGGCTCCCAAACTGATCAAACTGATGAAGTGTGCCAAGCAAAACTCATCATCGCCCAACTTTCACCACCTTCTGGCGCTGGCACAGGAAACATTTCAGCAAATCACAATCGGTACTTCCGTCGGTGGACGATTATACTGACCTGCTGACCTGCTGCCTTCAACTGTTCCTCCCTCCCGTCGGGCTTCATGAGGTTGAGAGAGAGCACAAGATGTCTGACTTGGCGCAACGGTCTAATGAATAAGACGCCCGCCTCCTGTGCGGAAGGTTGAATGTTTGATTCCCGGGCGCGCCTGGTGGGTTCAGGGTGGAGATGTTTCCGATCTCCCAGGTCAACTTATGTGCAGACTTGTGAGTGCCTTATCCCCTCATCGTGTGTATGTGTAAGCACAAGACCAAGTGCGCACGGAAAAGATCCTGTAATCCATGTCTGCGGTGTGTTACAGTACAGTTACTCAAAAATACCAAGCATGCACCTACAGAAATCGACATATGGGTGTCTAAATGGCGGGGTAAAAACGGTCACATACGTAAAAACCAATGTGTGCACACACAAAAACGATTGTATACATGTAGGAGTTTCAGCCCTTGAACTCAGAAGAGGAAGAAGAGATGTCTTCTGTGTGTTGTGAATAATTTTGTCAGGAGCTCAGATAACCGTGAATCTGTGATTATGCTGAGCAGACTAAGAGTGTGGTGCAGAAAAGATTGCTGCAGTTTTCGGTTGAAAATGAAAGTGTTGTGTTTCTGACTTTGCACAACTGTTTTCCTGAATCTGAATGGAGAATTGACAGCAGTGTTTTTGTGGCAAGGCATGCTGTAAGTATCTACCAGAGAGCTTTGTTCAGTTTCTGGTTCCATTCGTTGAAATGGAAAATTGGTGAACAAACGGAGCTTTGCGACAAGCATATTGCAAAGTGTCTGAAAGAACTCTGCTCAAAAGCATGCTCCATAAAACTGAACAGGAAATGGTGAACAAACAAAAAGTGTGTGTCTTAGTAAACTCGGCGTCTCTGTATGGCACTGACAACATGAAGGATTTCAAGGAAGAATAAGGTAGTGCTAGCTACTTTGTGGAGCAAGTGAGGCAAGTTTGACAATTAGTTTGATAATAGTGATACATACTTTGGAATGAAAGCAGAAAGACTTGTTTCCTCCTATGTTGCCTTATAATTTGTACACAGTTTTGCATACCTTTAGCAAATGCAGATTCTGAAGAATATGTGCGGTTTCGAGTGTGAGGTTTAGCATCTGAATGGTGAGCGTGTGTGTGTCAAAGAGATGAGGACAAAGGGAGAGAAAGAGTGACAGAGAGAGGGATACAAAAGAGAGAGAAAGAGGTATTGACAGTGGATAGAAATCTGTGACGTATGTTGCATGCAAGCTGTCTTGTTTTGCAAATTACTATGTATCAGAAGATATGTCAGTGCAGCTGTACTTTGAAACGATGATGTTTTTGTCATTTCTTGGTAACGACAAGGAGATATAATGTGGAAATGAATTATTGGTGTTGTAAGATTGTGTAATGATAGATGTAGCATTGTTGGTGTTATGAATGACACTCATTTAAGTAATAGACAATTCGATAATAGTATGTCTTTCGATATACACGCACACACAGGGACCATTAACTGTCACATTCTCTTTGGAAAACAATCTATAGAGATTTAACAGACACAATGAGTCGCAAATCTATATTTTATTTTGCAACTACACACACATACATAAAGCTGTCAATCATTACAAAAATAAACACGTGTAGACGACGTAATGGTGCTGGCCATAGAAATCTTCAATTGAAAATCTCATTGTCTTGATTCAAACACAATTCAATTCCTGACACTTTCATTCTTAGACGTAGACATATTAACCTCAAAATCTCACTGTCTTGATTCAAACATGGTGCATTCTCTTCTTACCCTTTCAGTCTCTTTGACACGCACCTGCTCATCTCATAAACTCGCAATTGCATAACATGATACAGTCACTCTCTTGACCTCAAATTACTCCCACACAGTAGCTAGTACACTGCCTCAACTCTCTCACACACACATGCACATAACTTTCTCTTGCACACAATAACTCTTACTCAATCACAAAACTTTCTCTCACACACGTAACTCTTGCACATGCCATAACTTTTTCTCACATACACAACTCTCACTCACACCCATAACTCTCTCACACACATTCTTTCTCTCATATGCACGCACAAACCATGCTGTTCCTGGAAGAGCTTCATGCGACACACAGACACACACTCTCTCTCTCTCTTACACCCACACACACATTTTCTATGAGGGTGGAGGTTTGTTGTGTGGTGGGGGCTGCATCTTTTCCTGCTGTTCCTGGAAGAGCTTCATGCGACGGCGGTGGTAGTGCTGCCAGTGCAGCAGCTGCTGATCATCGATGAACTTGGCGCACGGCGCGCTGACCAGCTCCTTGCGGAAATGTTCGTACTGCAGCAAGTCCAACATGTGGAGACACTGTGGGTACCTGGTGGAGAAAGGAATGGTAAGTTAGCAAGCACAAGACCGTGGTGCTTTTGTTAAGTTTTCATGAAAACCAAGGTGGTTTTGTTTGTTGTCTAGATGTTCTGGTAGGGCAGTTACAGTATTACATGCACAAAAACAAACCAAATTAAAATGTATAAATTATAATAAGTAAATCTACACAGATTGTAGGAACATACAGAAGGTTTAAAATGTCAAAGAACACAAACTTACTTTGGCTTTTACTTAGTAAGAGAAGAGGACACATTTACATGTATGTGAACTTTAGCAGTTACTATGAGTATGAAAGGTTTGTTCTTTGTTAAAACACTTCAAAGTTCAATTATGCTAAACAGTGGAACCCCCCTTTTTTCTCACCCACAAAAAGCCTGAGAAAATGAGGTCTTGAAAAGGAGGAGGTCTAAAAATGGGGGTCAATTCACACAGGCAATAACTGAATTAGATTATTTAGAAAGCCTGAGAAAAAGGGTCTTAAAAGGGTTGGCCAGCTTCCAAGGTGAAAAATGACTTTTTTAAAAACATTTTGTTATTTGGGTTGTTTGCAATGTTAAGTACCTAAACCACTCTGCGATAGTTTTTGGGCAAAAAATAAACTAAATATTTTAATTTTAATTAAATGTGCATCAGGGGGGTGTCAAAAAATGCCTTGTGGCAGCTCAGTAAAAAAAGCACCTGTTTGCTTATGCCACTACCCTCGTAAATAAAGAATTTGTCATTGTCATTGTCATTAAATATTCATAAACTTTGAAAGTACATTTCTTCGGTTTGGAATGTAGTAGACGATTCATTCAAAGACCACTGTGCTCAGCGAAACCGAATCTACAAGCTTGATTCGACAGCCAAACTTGGTAGAAAGACGTATTTTCATTGAAAAAATAAAAATAAAATTAGGCATTTTCATCTGACTCATGCACAACAGTCATATTAAAGTTATCTTAAACTTCAAACTTTTTTTTTCTCGAAAACACGTTTTACACACATACCGTCACTATTTTCCACACATCTAAACAAGAAGGGCAAAGCCCATACAACTCACATGCTTGACCTTGACCTTTACATGACCTTGACCTTACAATGACATCATACACTAAGAACTGCTTTACACATTTTTCCTACCAAAATACATGACCTTGACCCAAGGTCAAGGTCATCCAAGGTCATGCAACACAAAGCTGTTAATTCAAGACATAGGAAGTACAATGGTGCTTATTGGCTCTTTCTACCATGAGATATGGTCACTTTTAGTGGTTCACTACCTTATTTTGGTCACATTTCATAAGGGTCAAAGAGACCTTGACCTTGATCATATGTGACCAAATGTGTCTCATGATGAAAGCATAACATGTGCCCCACATAATTTTTAAGTTTGAAACAGTTATCTTCCATAGTTCAGGGTCAAGGTCACTTCAAAATATGTATACAATCCAACTTTGATGAGCTCCTGTGACCTTGACCTTGAAGCAAGGTAAACCAAACTGGTATCAAAAGATGGGGCTTACTTTGCCCTATATATCATATATAGGTGAGGTATTGAATCTCAAAAACTTCAGAGAAAATGGGAAAAATGTAAAAAATAGCTGTTTTTTAGACAACATTTATGGCCCCTGCGACCTTGACCTTGAAGCAAGGTCAAGATGCTATGTATGTTTTTCCATAGTTCAGGGTCAAGGTCACTTCAAAATATGTATACAATCCAACTTTAAAGGACCCTTGCGACCTTGACCTTGAAGCAAGGTCAACCAAACTGGTGTCCAAAGATAGGGCTTACATTGCCCTGTATAGCATACATAGCTAAGGTTGCCATTCTCGATAACTTCAGAAAAAAATGCGAAAATGTGAAAAATGGTCGTTTTTAAGACAACAATTACGGCCCCTGTGACCTTGAACTTGAAGTGAGGTCAAGTTGCCGCACATGTTTTTTGAGATCTTGTAACCATACACCATCAGGCCACATCAGGTGTTGATAGACTTAATAGTGTCCAAGAAAATCCAACGTAAGTTTTCCGGACGGACGCCGGGACGGACGGACGGACGGCAACTCGGGTGAGTACATAGACTCACTTTTGCTTCGCATGTGAGTCAAAAACTATTTGATGAAATCAAATAAAATTTTGTGTGCTGCATAATTGATAACAAAGGCACATTTTGCTATTTTATTGGAACATTAGAGCAAATTTAAACATCACTAGGAGAGTCACATAAAAGTCCTAATTTCAGGATATCAACAACAACAAAAATCTCCAAAATACACTCTTGTGAATATAGCACACTGTTTAGTGCTCAATTTGTGAAACATCGAACGCAGAAGAAGAAGAAGAAGTGCTCAATTTGTGATAAGTGTGTAAAATTTCATGTCTGTATCTGTCTTGCATGACGAGTTATTTGTGTAATGATTATCATACATGTTCGGTTTTTTTTTTAATTTTATATTTTAATTTTTTTTTCCCCTAGATATCAAAACTTTCTATTAGGCCAAAAAAAAAAAATAGGTCTGTTTACGGTAACCCGACCGACCCTATTTTTTTCGCGCGACCCTAGACTTTTTTTTGGGCATTTGGGGGAGAAAAAAAAAAAATCTTGGTTTTTTTGCAAAATAACGTAAAAATATGGTTTTTTGGAGAAAAAAAATAAAAAATCCCGACCTACCAACCCTATTTTTTTGGCCTATGTTACCGTAAACAGACCTATTTTTTTTTTTGGCCTTACACTTAACTGAATCGTCTCGCAGACTAACCTGATGGTGTGATGGCGAACGCAAGAAGAAGAAGAAGATTTAACTTAATTATGTCTGAGCGCTCAAACACACTTGAAGAATATATGAGCCAAAAATGGGAAAGATCAGCAGTGTTTCTGAAATGCTATGGCAGAAAGATTTGAACACGTTTTTTGTCATTTTTCACCTTGGAAGCTGGCCTTAAAGGAGGTTCCACTGTATATCATAGATTCAAACAGACTGTAAACTACAGTTGCATGAACCACCCTTTTAAGACTCCATCACTTTTTAGACCATTTTCTTACATATTTGGAGGTCTTAAACTTAAGGGAGGTTCCACTTCCCAGCACTGAACAACAAAATGGAGAAAAAAATTGACGAAAGCCTTTTCCCCACACTCCAAGGGAAGCAAAACTTACTTGAGATACTTGGCATACTTTGGCTCCTTAAAGTATAATAGATACTTGAGGTTAGCTCTTTTCACAACCACGCCAGCTAAACTTACTTGAGATACTTGGCGTACTTTGGCTCCTTCAAGTATAATAGATACTTGAGGTTAGCTCTTTTCACAACCACGCCAGCTAAACTTACTTGAGATACTTGGCATACTTTGGCTCCTTCAAGTATAATAGATACTTGAGGTTAGCACTTTTCACAACCACTCCAAAGGAAGCAAAACTTACTTGAGATACTTGGCGTATTTTGGCTCCTTCCAGTACAGTAGATACTTGAGGTAGTTGATGAAGTTCTGCTCTTTAAAGTAACCCCTCTGTGCAAGGACTGAAAAGAAGACATCAAATGATTCATACTACAAAAGTACAAGCATACACTTTAAGTTTTAACAACTTCAACAAAGTGTGTTTGTGTGTGTATATATATCATATGTGCATGCACAATACTGTCTTTATGCGCAAGCCAAATCATAACAAGTGCTGACGTTTAGGGGTCAAGACTAATTTTTTGGTACATCACTACAGTACATGTACGACCGTGTATCCCCAACTTCCAAGCTACATGTACACACATTTTCAGTTGAATTTCAATCAACCCATGATCATTTGACTTAGAGACAGTGAAACCTAAACACCCTTAATTTCCGTGGGGTGTAAAAACACAACTCAAATGACAACTTACTTACTGCTAGTGCTAAATTAACTCAATAACTGTAGCATTGCCACATCGCCCAGCGTCAACTGAGGACACAGTGAAAAGGCACTTTTTTTTCACTTTGAGTGAAAAATAATTGGCATAATTGATGTTTGTGAGTCACATTATTATGTATCAAATAAAAAAGGAATGAATAAAGAAATGATTCAAAAACAAAGTTTACTGTATGAAATTAATAAAAGATGGGTTTTGGAATATTTTGAGTGTGAAAGTGCGTGTTCGTCTTCACTGCCTCTAGCGGCCATTTTTGCGTCACTCTTAGCAGACGACCAGTCCATTTCAAACTGCTCGGAATACCGTAATTTTCATTGGAGGGCTGTGATATTTTGCAACCAATCAGAGAAAGCCTTAAATCTTTCCCATACAAAAAAACTCGAACCACCGGAAGCTACATCTCCGTCAGCATGTCAGTGAATATTACTCGTGAGTTTCACTAAAATTTGGTCTGAAAACTTCCATCAGCATACACGGTTGAAATGCAGTTTATAAAACATTAACTTCTGTTTCATTTAAGCCAAAAATCAAAAGAATCGAGCGAGAAATGACTTATTCCCAACGATTATTCTGCGCAAAACTGGACCCGAAAAATGCGAAACTCGGCCGATCAAAAGCCTGAAGAGGTTGCGATCTCGGCTCGCTCAAAGCAAAGTGATTTCGAACTGAAATGACCATATCTCGAGAACTACTGCATCGATTTAAATAAAACAAATTGCTATGTGCTTTGAATGTTGATCTCTTTAAAATGATATTGTTTCTTGTCATTCAACCATTAATTTCAAAATTTCATGTCATTGCCACAGCAATCAGTCTATGTCCCATGTAATTAGCTACTAACTTTGTCCTCAAATGACGCCCAAAATTTCTCAACTAAAATGACCATATCTCGAGAACTACTGCACCGATTTAAACAAAACAAATTGCTATGTGCTCAGAATTTTGATCTCTTTAAAATGGTCTGTTTCTTGTTATTCAACCATTAATTTCAAAATTGCATGTCATTGCTAATAACTGTAAGTGTAATAACAGTTAAGATTGATTAAGCTCCACTAGATCTGTTGTACACTGTAAATTATACTTACAATTCAGGTAGTTTGGATTGGCAAGACACTGTACAAATTCCAGTTCTACCTGAAATCGCAACTTCAACTGTTCCTCTGCATCTGAAAGATAAACAGCAATAAACTGATGTGATCTGAAGTTTAAAATTGCATGCTTCAGATTTGGAATGCTTTCTCCACAATGCATGCATCACGCACACACTTCTCCCACACTAGTAGGAGTATAACCACTGAAAACGATAATGACGGCTGCGCGTTTTTCACATTCGACAATAGCTAACGACAATCTTGCAATACAAAATTGCCCACACAAAAAAACACAAAAAAGCAAAAGGGACACGGGGGGAAGTGAAATTTTGTAAAGTGAGAGAGAGGTAGCGTCCTGAAAGAGGTAGCGACGGAGCTTGCACCGGCGCTAACACTATTGTTCCAGGCCTCTCTCAAATCGGGAGTGGTACCAGCAGACTGGAAGCTAGCCCATGTAACGCCAGTGTTCAAGAAAGGGGAGCGTTACAGGCCGGAGAACTACCGACCAATCTCCCTCACATCTATCCCCTGCAAGCTCCTAGAGCACATCATTGTGAGCGCCATCCTCACCTACTGCGAACAACACCAAATACTCTGTCCTGAACAACACGGCTTCCGACGGGGAAGATCATGCGAGACCCAGCTGCTAGGGCTTGTCAACGAGGCCTCGTTCGCGCTTGAGCAAGGGCACCAGGTGGACCTTCTAGTGCTGGATTTCTCCCGCGCGTTTGACAAGGTCAGCCATAGTCTACTCGTGCATAAACTCCGTCAGTACGGCATAGGTGGGAAAGTTAACGCCTGGGTCGAGGATTTCCTCACCAACAGGAAGCAGTCCGTCGTCGTCAACGGGGCCATCTCAGAGCTAGCTCCAGTGGAAAGTGGCGTTCCTCAAGGGTCCGTGCTCGGACCAACGCTATTTCTGCTGTACATAAACGATCTCCCGTCAGACCTGACCTCGACTGCGCGACTTTTCGCCGACGACACAGCGTGCCACGCTGACGTCAAGACAGCAGCGGACCAAGAAAACCTCCAAACAGACCTAGACAGACTGGCGTCCTGGGAACAGAAGTGGAAGATGGCATTCCATCCTGCCAAATGCAACACCGTACACATGACCCGACGCCGTACCACCCTACCATACGAGTACCAGCTCCACGGCCAGAAACTCCAGGAGGAGACCCAGGCCAAGTACCTCGGCGTCACCCTGACCAAAGACCTGAAGTGGAACACCCACATCGCCAACATCACCACCAAGGCGAACAGAGCACTTGGCTTTGCTAGACGCAACATCAAGCTCAGCAACAAGAAGTTCAAGGCGGCTGCATACAAGGCACTAGTACGACCCATCCTAGAGTATGCCAGCCCAGTATGGGACCCACACACCGCTGAAGACAGTGCCTCTCTCGAAAAGGTCCAAAGAAGAGCAGCCAGATGGGTGTCGCATCGCTTCCGCCAGACCTCCAGCGTCAACAACATGCTCGAAGACCTTGAGTGGCCTACGCTTGAGAGCAGACGGAGGCGAGCGAGACTAACAACTTTCTACAAAGTCCACCACGACCTTGTCGCAGTGAAGAGCAACCACGCACCAAAGCCAAGCCCACCCAAGTGCACGACCAGGCAGACCCACGCTCTGTCCTACGAAATCCCCCACTCCAGGACAGCCTACAGGCAGAAAACATTCTTCCCGCGCACCATTCCAGAGTGGAACCGCCTGCCTGTAGAAACTGCCACAGCGCCATCCCTGGCATCCTTTCAGGCCAGGCTGGCAACTCTCCACTGACCCATCATCCCCCCCCCCCCCCCTGAACTTCACCCCTGACCAAGCACTAGACCGGAACCACCATCACCCAAGTGTAGCAGATTCATCACCATGCTGATGTTGGCTACCTATCACTAAGTCTAAGAAGAAGAAGAAGAGTTATAAAGAGAGAATGCCGTGTAAAGCAGGTCGAACCATTGCAAAACACACACAAAAATAGACTGTCCATATCAATATTTACAGATGATAGGTGATAGAATGAGTCTTAAGGTACAATATAATTTCTTGAATTAAATGATAATTCATCACTTTACCAGCAGCCGACGACAAAGACATCTTCGACGCCATTTTGGCGAAGTTCGGAACTCTTCTGCGAAAGAAGTACGACGAATTTTGATAGTTGTTTCCCTTGGTGCTTGGAGTTCCAAGCGCTTTGAAATGGCAATAAAAGACGCACAAAACCTTACATGTTTACAACTGTAGCATCAAATGACAGGATTGTCGACGGTCAGGTTCGAATTTGTATTTCCCTATCGATTGTTTAGGAAAGCTTTGTTCGCCAGTGTATACACAGCCAAGGCTAGAGACTATCCAACATTTAGAGCAATTAATACCGGCTTTCTGTTGACTGCTGAATTAGTTAATAAAATCTCCGTAAAATCATTCTACAAGAGATAGGTGTTTCATTTTAGATTAGTGTTTCATCTTAGCGAAGCCAGTACGTCCACGGTTTTGACGAGCGTTTGCTATAAGGCATTCTTTAAGGTGGATAAAGAAAAAATATAAATGCTACCAAAGATTTTTTAAATCAAAAAGAGGAGCTCTTTATCAGAACATCAATTTTGGAAATATAGGTACAAAGTAAGACCAAACCCAATGATGGTATTAGCCCACTAACTATGACAAATGGAAAAACGGCCCTAACAGACGAAGATAAGGCAAAAACATTGAATGAGTTTTTCTCAAGCGTATTTACAAGGGAGGATGTAACCACTCTCCCTGAAAAAAGTCCTGCTTCAAAATCGGAAGGTATCACTTTGACAGAGCTTAGGGTAACACCAAGAGCAGTCGAAAAGAAATTGGCTACTTTAAATCCTAATAAGGCTCAGGGACCGGACAAGATCCCATCAAGGGTTCTTAAGGAACTGAATAAGGAACTTGCGTTACCTTTTTGTATACTATTTAATAAATCCCTGGAAATGTCACAAGTGCCTAATGACTGGAAATCAGCTGATGTTACTGCTATTTTCAAGAAGGGACAAAAATCTGATCCGGGAAATTACAGGCCAGTCAGCCTCACATGTGTTATTTGTAAGGTCTTTGAAGCCATAGTGAGAGATATTATTGCAGATCACATGACTGTTAATAATTTATATTCAAATTGTCAGCACGGTTTCCGTCAAAAGAGGTCTTGTGTTACCCAATTATTGGAAGTATGGAAGATTTGACAAGGATCTTAGATGACAAAAATTGTATTGACATTGTTTATTTTGATTTTAAGAAAGCCTTTGACTCAGTGCCACATGAAAGACTCTTAGTTAAAGCCATATGTACTCGATGACTATACACGCTAATTGCTTTACCAACAGCTGGAGACATGCTAAATTAAGTTCCCTGCAAAATATTGTGGTCTAGGACCCCTTCAATGTTGAGATATGTTAATTTTCATTTTGATCTGGATCGTCCTATTTATAGATTTGGCAACACATGTAACGTTGATGCAAGGGAGAAAACTCCGTGTCGTTGTTGACATCCTCACTTTTTCAGAGGCTAGAACAAGCTGAAATGCACGTATATGGTCCGCGCATGACGACATATCGTCATTATATGGTCTTATGGTGCGTTTGACATCGATTGTGGGCAAACTACACTTTGTAAACACGGGAGTGCGTTAGTATGCCTTTAAGCTGGAGTATTATGGAATAACTGGAAATGTCGTGCGATGGATTAGAGATTTTCTAACCAACAGAAAACAGAGAGTCAGAGTGGGTAATGTGCATTCTGATAGTACAGATGTTTTAAGTGGCATCCCTCAGGGAAGTATTCTGGGGTCTGCTTTGTTTATGTCTTTATTAATGACCTACCGGATATAGTACAAAGTACCTGCAAAGTATTTGCAGATGATACCAAATTGTATGATGTACCCCAGCGATACCAAACAATACAAAATGACATTGATAATCTCCAGAAATGGTCAGATAAATGAACTTGTAGTTTAACGTATCTAAGTGTAAAGTCCTGCATATGGGCAAAAATAATCCGAGACATGATTATTCAATGATGGTGAATGATGGTGAATGATGGTGAATGATGAAATGAAAACAGTTATGAAGTGCGAGGAGGAAAAAGATTTGGGTGAAACATTTGACGATCACCTGAGTTTTGACAAACATATCCAAAACATAATAAATAAAGCGAATAAAATGCTTGGCATAATAAAGAGAACATTTTCCTATCTTGACAATGACACATTTACAAAATTGTATAAAGCATTGGTTAGATAGGAAAATGTTCTCTTTATTATGCCAAGCAGTTTGGGGCTTTTCTTCAGATCAGCCCTGGCTTTTTACAGGGGATAGCTAGGAACATCCCTCCACTTAAGCACATACATGTACACAAATTCAACAGGCTGAACAGCCGAGCTGCTCCTTCGGCTTCAGGAGTCCTTACGCACAGTCGTAACATTTTGATGAATTATTTAGCAGATTAACATTAGTCATGTTTTTTTTTTAATGTTTTTTTATTCAAGAAATTGCTTCATAAACAAACACCCTCTCTGTGCAGAAATTAAGCAGTCAAGCTAATTTTGATTGTTGGCGTGTACAAGTGGATGAATGGCCTTATCCTGACTGTTTGCGTTAGTGAGACTGTGATCATACTCATGTATGACTGTTTGCGTTAGTGAGACTGTGATCATACTCATAATAATCATACTCACTTATTTTCTTATGTTTTTTTTTTATTTTTTTATTTTTATTATTTTTTTTTATTAATAATATTAATATGCATTCTTATTCTTTTGATTGGAAATGAGTATTGTTACAACATAATTTCCATATGGATTAATAAATTTGAGTTGAGTTGAGTTGAGTTGAGTTATCCCATGGAGATGTAAAAGCCTGGCCAGATGTGAAAATGGTGAACCAAATTACTAACATGGGAAGGACTATATAATTATATATCATATACATCTTCATTGCTTTGAATTCATTTCTATGCATGCAGGTTGGAAGCATCACACAAGGATTGTGCCCAGCAACACTCCACATAACGTCAAAGAGATGAGCTAAAACCAAAGGTCAGGTCGCTGTTCGAACCAGATCAACAGCAAAATGTGTCTGGGACTGTGTCAGTGTGTCATCGAGTTCCTGCCATACATGAGCGTGGTGCTACTGCCGGTGTTGGGAGCGTTTCTTGGAGCGGAGGCAGTGCTGAGGGTCTCCATCATTCTGTGTCTGCACTCTCTGCTTGTCAGCCTGGTGCCAAAAGAATGGGTAATGTTTGAATCCTCTGTTTAAAAAATATATCCCAGTATTGGCGTTAACCGGTAATTACCGATATTTTACCGGTTGAAATGAGAAAATACTGGAACAAAATTGGCTGCTGGAATGACCTACCGGTTAATTTTTGTTCGCTGGTAAAACAACAAAACTAGTACTCTGAGTTCGACTCTTACTGGTTCCAATGACCAGCCTACTGGGGGTTTTCTGGACATTTGCGTACTGGTTTGAAAAAATACTTGCGCCATCATTGTATCCATCCCAGCGTGTCTGGCTTTGATGTGCATGGAGGTTTTTTTTATTTTACTTTTTCTCTCTCTCTTTTTTTTTCAGTATTTGTTCTTTAGGGAAGTGTGTGTGTGTTCAATTTATTTTAATAAGTGTCAGAAAGGGGAATTTCAATCAGAATCCAGAAATACAAGGTTGAAAGAGGAAAGAATACCATGGCATTTGTCCCCTGGATTTTTTTGTTAAAGTGTCCGCACAAAGACTTGTATTTTTTTCAAAACTCTGAACTTGCTAAATTTGATTCCTGCTTTATAGCTGATTATTATTTGTGATTTGTGCCGGGCCTGTCTTTGTGTGTGTCTGTCTATATATATAGCTATCTGTCTGCCAAGAACATTTGTTTAAGGTCAATGAATTCAATGCAATTTGCAAAACCCTCAGTACATAGGTCTTTTCTTTCACAGGTTTCAGCACTCCCCTTCGTTCAGATCTCATTCTACGCGCTGCTCGCGGTGTTGCCGCTGATGTGGTTGCCGTGGCCATTGGTGTGGGTGTACAGCCAACTGCTGTGGTTGACGGAGCCCATGTTACTGGTGGCAGAGGTGGTGCTGGTGCAGAATATCGTCATGAGATGCGGTCAATACCTTGCTGAGAAGATTGATTATGAGGAAAATACAACTGTGTCAAAGGTAGAGTTAATGTTGTTGTTGTTGTTGTTTTGTTCTTGTGTGTGTTAGTGCGTGTATGTGTCTGTATGTGCAGTGTCTGTGTGCGTTCGTGTGTCTGTGTGTGCATTGATGCTTGCTTTTGTTCATATGTTGATTTTGAATTATGGTATGATTCGAATCGTGTTAACTGCTTTTCCATTTTTTTCCAAACTTCTCTGTGATTTTTCTCCCATTAATATTTTCAATTTGGTATGTTCTCAATCTCGTCAGCATTGTTTTGTTTCACAAATCGAAACTGGTATTTAAATATGTTTTTACTTTTTTTCCCATGTCTTGCACTTTATTTTTTTGTTTGATTCCAGGGGATCATCATCATCTTTTCTGCGTCTTGCTATGCAGTGGCTGCATCTGCGGGCTGGGAGATCTACAAAAGCAACACGCCTTTACAAAATGGGTGAGAAGAAGGTTTGAATCTCTAGCAGCAGTCATGGAACCTCGGAATCTTAAACAAATGAAGCGCGGGGATGTAGCTCAGTCGATAGCGCGCTGGATTTGTATCCAGTTGGCTGCTGTCAGCGTCAGTTCGTCCCCACGTTCGACGAGAGATTTATTTCTCAGAGTCAACTTTGTGTGCAGACTCTCCTCGGTGTCCGAACACCCCCGTGTGTACACGCAAGCACAAGACCAAGTGCGCACGAAAAAGATCCTGTAATCCATGTCAGAGTTCGGTGGGTTATAGAAACACGAAAATACCCAGCATGCTTCCTCCGAAAACGGCGTATGGCTGCCTAAATGGCGGGGTAAAACACGGTCATACACGTAAAATTCCACTCGTGCAAAAAACACGAGTGTACGTGGGAGTTTCAGCCCACGAACGCAGAAGAAGAAGAAGAAGAAAACAAATGAAGCAGGTCGCTATTTTAAGATCTGAGAAACAAAGGGATGTAAGCGCTCCAAATGCATGACAAGTGTAATAGAGTAAGTGAGGATGAAAGTCGCTTGTTTATTCCAATGCTTCTTATTCTCTCAGGGCCCATGAGACTGGTTCCACATTATAACTTTCTCTATTACATTTCAATGGCAGTTAGAGTGTTTACTTCCCTTTGTTTCTGGGAACCTCTCAAAAATCAAAATGTTGTGTGCGGCTATACCTGTGAGTTAATGGGATTAGGGGAATGTTTTTCAGTGTAAATCGTCGAATCATTTACCATAGATCTGTCCAGGCTTTCTTAATACAGTGGTACCCGCAATGTACATCCCCTCCCGTGAGAGGACACCTTGCAAGAAAGGACGCTGACTGTTGTGCCGTTTTCTATTTGCATAAAAACCATCTACCTGTCATGACAGGCCACCTGCAATGCAGGGACACCTTGGGTTGGTCCCAAGGCTGTCCTTTTGTCACATGGTTTTTGTATATATATATTAAAGTGATTCCGCTGTAGAGTATATGATCTCTCTAACCTTAAGTAGTTAGTTGCTTTTGTCATGTCAGAAGTCAGAGATAATTGTTTTTTGGGTGTTTTTTTCCAAGTGGAAATTGTTCATAGTCTTGGTACACATAAAAAGATTAATAAATGTTTTTTTCTCTTATGTTTCAGATTTCTGTTGGTGGTTGCTTTATTATTTCTGGCTGTACACAACATGTTTTGGATGGCCAGAGAAGGTAAATAAGAGTGTTCACTTGTTTTAATTACAGAAGTCAATGATATCTCACTCTGTCTAAGTTTTTCTCAGAAATGCAGAATCTGAATACGTTTTAATCTGTCTCTCCAATACTTAACATATTACAGGATCTGGATATTCTCTGTCCATTGCTTTGGTGGTGGTCTAGATAGAACCAGGCTAACCCTAACTCGAAACAAGATGTCAGTAACTTGTCTTTGGGGAGAGTAACAGACGAGGGTGGCTTCACAGATGAAAGGCCCACACTGTCTCAGATCTGCTCAGGCTTTTAAGCAGAAGCTACTAAAGTTAGAACATTGACACTCCGTAAGTTGTTCAAATTTGCCTGTCATGATTTAGATTTTCATGTTCCATGGTATCTTTAATGTTAACTTTTTACGATGAAAAGACACTTGTATGGCTATTTCTGCACATTTTCTGAAGAAAACAAATCCTGTCAGCGTCCGTATGAGCCTGCAATTGGTAAAATATGCAAGGCCATTCCTGCAATTGGTAAAATATGCAAGGCCATTCCTGCAATTGGTAAAATATGCAAGGCCATTCCTGCAATTGGTAAAATATGCAAGGCCATTCCTGCAATTGGTAAAATATGCAAGGCCATTCCTGCAATTGGTAAAATATGCAAGGCCATTCCTGCAATTGGTAAAATATGCAAGGCCATTCCTGCAATTGGTAAAATATGCAAGGCCATTCCTGCAATTGGTAAAATATGCAAGGCCATTCCTGCAATTGGTAAAATATGCAAGGCCATTCCTGCAATTGGTAAAATATGCAAGGCCATTCCTGCAATTGGTAAAATATGCAAGGCCATTCCTGCAATTGGTAAAATATGCAAGGCCATTCCTGCAATTGGTAAAATATGCAAGGCCATTCCTGCAATTGGTAAAATATGCAAGGCCATTCCTGCAATTGGTAAAATATGCAAGGCCATTCCTGCAATTGGTAAAATATGCAAGGCCATTCCTGCAATTGGTAAAATATGCAAGGCCATTCCTGCAATTGGTAAAATATGCAAGGCCATTCCTGCAATTGGTAAAATATGCAAGGCCATTCCTGCAATTGGTAAAATATGCAAGGCCATTCCTGCAATTGGTAAAATATGCAAGGCCATTCCTGCAATTGGTAAAATATGCAAGGCCATTCCTGCAATTGGTAAAATATGCAAGGCCATTCCTGCAATTTGACAGATTAGAAACAAATCCTGCCATCATCCATACGAAAGAATATTTGTACTGTAAGAAGATCTGCTTTAAACTTCCGAGAATTGCTGAAACTTTCATGACCATTTCAGCATCTGAGAAACAAAGGGAAGTAAGCCCTCTAGATGCATGCAACATGTGCAACAGAGTAAATGCTTAGCTTACTCTATTGCACATGTGACATATACATTTACAGCGCTAACTTACCTTGGTTTCACAGATCCATATGCTCAATATAACAACATTTTTGTATGGTACCACTTTATGGTGTACGTCCTCAGGTAATACTGTGATTTGTCTTCATCAGGTGTGATCAGCGACGCAGCGTTCTGTACACTGTGCATGGTGGGTAATACTGTGATTTATCTTTTCCAGGTGTAATCAGCGACGCAGCGTTCTGTGCCCTGTGCATGGTGGGTAATACTGTGATTTGTCTTCATCAGGTGTGATCAGCGACGCAGCGTTCTGTACCCTGTGCATGGTGGGTAATACTGTGATTTGTCTTCATCAGGTGTGATCAGCGACGCAGCGTTCTGTACCCTGTGCATGGTGGGTAATACTGTGATTTATCTTTTCCAGGTGTAATCAGCGACGCAGCGTTCTGTACCCTGTGCATGGTGGGTAATACTGTGATTTATCTTTTCCAGGTGTAATCAGCGATGTAGCGTTCTGTACCCTGTGCATGGTGGCAGTGTTGGGAGCTATGTCTGTGGAGACTCAGCAGATCAGACAACCTCTTCCTACCCCTTTACAATGGTTCAATGGAGAGACGAGTCGTACAAAGGAGTAAGTCTTTAAATAAGATACATTAGGGAAACAATTTAAGAGCTCATTGTAGAAGGGATGTTAAAGTGGAAGTCAGAGAGTTATAACTTTAAGGCTGCACTTAATTGAGTCCGAAGTCACCTTCGCAAAGACTTTGCGACGTCTTTTTACCGGAAATTCAGTGCCAAAGCTTAGTGAAGTAGACTTCGCAAAGTCACGTCACCTATGTGATGTGATATGAAAAAAAGTTTGAAGACGGGGGGGGGGGGGGGGGGGGGGGTATTAGTGTCAGTAGCAAGTATCACTGGATAAGATATGCATGAGCAATAAAGGAAAAGGTATAAAGCACTGAAAGCAGAAAGAAATAGGGTTTCTGTGTGCATCTGCTTGTTTTCTTACACCAGCACATCAGAATATTCTTTGTTTGCTTTCAGATTAAGTTAAAAGGCAGTACATTATTTTGCTAATTTTAACACCATACGGTTTATAAATTAAAGGTTTGAATGGGTGATTTGAATTGTGTGAGTTACAGGTATGATGCTGCACCAAGAAGAGCTGTTGATCTCATCATATCCATACTCACCATGCACTCTGGTCAGTGGGAGTTTACATGCATATTTCATTTCATACACTGTTATACTCAACTCATACTCATAACATTTTATTGATCCAACAAAGGAAATTAAATTGGTCATCAGCACATATAGGTCATTAATTAATAATTATAAAAGAAGAAGAGAAGAAAATTTATAAAACCCATGATAACAAAAAAATATCTAAAGTAATATATGTACAACTACAATACCCTTTTTACTTGCACACTTGACACACCGACACACCAACACACATGCATACATACCTACATACATACCTACATACATACATACATACATACATACATACATACATACCGTGTGACTTGGAATAATAGGCCGTGAACGGTGGATGCAGCGCCTATAGGCTGTTGATCTACTGGCCGATGTGAATGCGTGATATATTGTGTAAAAAATTCCATCTCACACAGCATACGCGCTTTGAACTTCGGATAAGGCGCTATATAAATACCCGTTATTATTATTATTATTATTATGTGGAACCCACTTTATCTCATTGTCTCCCAGGTACGGATATATCCGTACCCACTCATATGGCTCTATCTGACCAGGTACGGATATATCCGCTCAGACTGTTAGCTTCAGTCGCTTCCTGTTATGTCCATCTAACGCCTGCATTCCAGTGTGTTAATACTGTACACAGTTACTACACAGTTACTACAATGAGCGCTTCTGGGCTGATAACGCCAGACAACTCCTGTCATCTTGCCGCCAGGTTCCGCCTGTTACCATTGTCTTTTTACCGTATAAAATGCACGACTTACACACAAACTGTTACCAAAGCGACATGCTATTTGGGACCAATGCACGTTTTTACATTTAGTCAAGTTTTGACTAAATGTTTTAACATTGAGGGGGAATCGAAACGAGGGTCGTGGTGTATGTGTGTCTGTGTGTGTGTGTGTAGAGCGATTCAGAGTAAACTACTGGACCGATCTTTATGAAATATTACATGAGAGTTCCTGGGCATGATATCCCCAGACGTTTTCTTCATTTTTTCAATAAATGTCTTTGATGACGTCATATCCGGCTTTTTGTAAAAGTTGAGGCGGCACTGTCTCATTTTTTAATAAAATTGATTGAAATTTTGGCCAAGCAATCTTCGACGAAGGGTGGACTTTGGTATTGCATTTCAGCTTAGAGGCTTAAAAATTAATTGATAATTTTGGTCATTAAAAATCTAAAAATTGTAATTAAAATTATTTTTTTATAGAACGATCCTAAAACAATTTCATCTTATTTGTCATTATTTGCTGATTCCAAAAACATATAAATATGTTATATTCGGATTAAAAACAAGCTTTGAAAATTAAAAATATAAAAATTATGATTAAAATAAAATTTCTGAAATAGATTTAAAAACAATTTCATCTTATTCCTTGTCGGTTCCTGATTCCAAAAACATATAGATATGATATGTTTGGATTAAAAACACGCTCAGAACAAGCTGTGGAAAAAATGCAGTGCGTTCAGTTTCATTCTGTGAGTTCGACTGAGCTTGACTAAATGTTGTATTTTCGCCTTACGCGACTTGTTTTCCTTCTCGTGTGATCTTGCCGCGAGGTTCCGCCTGTTACCAGCCGAAAGAAAGAAGGGGCATAACCTCACCAGAACCGCCCATTCTGAGTGACCTGCTGCAGCACAGCTGGTCTCGGCTAAAAAAAAACTTGGTCAACATAGGTGGGGTAGAAAGTGTTAAGACCTCCAAGGATGAGTTGTTATTTTGTGTATCTTTTATGGCAGTGGTTTGTCTTTTGCTAACAATACATAATATTTCATGGGAAAATGATGACAGTGGAATTAAACAGTCCTGTAGATTGCAACTCCTTGATTCCCACCTGTGTGTTTATATATTAAAACGTCTGCCTTTGAAACAAAGAAAGACAATGGCCTGTTTTTTGATAGGTCAGGAGCTTCTTTATTTTACTTTCTTTTTTGAAATACACAACACATCTTATTCTTCTTCTTTTTTTCTTTTTTTTCTTTTTTCTTTTTTTTTACATTTGTGACCTCTGCCTTTGATACAAAGGAAGACAGTGGCCTTTTTTTTGATAGGTCAGGAGTTTCAGTAATTTACTTTCCTTTTTTTGGATAGGTCAGGAGTTTCAGTAATTTACTTTCCTTTGTTTGGATAGGTCAGGAGTTTCAGTAATTTACTTTCCTTTTTTTGGATAGGTCAGGAGTTTCAGTAATTTACTTTCCTTTGTTTGGATAGGTCAGGAGTTTCAGTAATTTACTTTCCTTTTTGAAACACGTAATAGATCTTTTTCTTCTTTTTTTAATTTAATTTTTGTTTGAACTAATGTATGCCTTTTTTAAATTTGAAAACAGCTGCAGGTAGCAGGGGTGTGAGCTACCTGCTGAATGTTGTCATCACGCCTTTCTTCCTGCTGTCGCTGGCTTTCCGGCTCTACAGTATCATCTTCATCGTCAGTAAAGTCACCAAAAACTTTTTCCAAACTGAGGTAAAGAGAGAACATTGATCCCTGCTTACAATTTGTACCTGAGTTTCAGCACGCTTTTGTTGTTATTTATTAGTTGTTTTTTTTTTAAGAAGATAGGTTGAGTCATGGAGGCTACGACAAGTATGTAGACTCATTATGTCAATAATAAAATAAAATATTTAAAGCTCTTGAGTCTTTTTTCATTTGACTTCTCCACAACATTTAAATGAATTAGGAGCTGCTTTCCTTTGTTTCCATAGAAACGCTGAGGCAAGCCTACAATGTCACGTGTAGCTTGCATCAGTGTTACTATCGAAAAGCAAGAAAAAAAAACAAGGGAAAGCAACTCTCCAAAACCCATAAAAACCAAAGTTAATTCCGGAATTCGCCTTTCTACCGTGAGTGGCTGTTAAAGAAGTCCATTGATGATAGCCATGCAATAACCTGCCAACAACCATCAATATCAATCAATATGAAGCTTATATAGCGCGTATTCCGTGGGTACAGTTCTAAGCGCTTGTCGAAGAGTTGTCAACACAGGACTAACAAAGAAACTAACATCTACAGACGGACACGAACCCTATCACACACTAGCAAACCCTGATAAACATACAACAAACAAATGTTTAACAACAATGTACACATCAATAGCTAGGTCCAAACAAAATGATATTAAGCACAAAGTAAACACCTCTCACAGAGCACAGCACAAGAATGTCTTTTGGGGCACAACACATCACGTCGAGCATGAAAGTCGCAGCCAGCTACGAGAAGAACTGAGTCTTCAACCTACTCTTGAACGCGTCAAGAGAGGGGCTCTGGCGAAGCTCAACCTACTATGCACTGTTCTTAAAAAAAACTGTGCTCTAAATCTAAATATAATCTAAACTTCTATGTTTTAACAGGAGGAGCAGGAAATAACCATTCTGAACGAGGACGACATCCTGGACCCCATGGCTCCGTGGCGCTCACCCGTGCTGCTCAAACTCTCCATCATCTTGATGCTGACCCAGCTGACCGTTCTCTTCCTGTGGCAGGCCAGCGGTCAGTACCTGGCCGGACTTGACCGCTGGATGCCCTTCTCGCAACAGGTGTGGCCGCAGCAGGTGATGATGGGACGCTTGGTGCAGATCGGATCTGTGTGTGGCTTTTACATCTGGAGGTTGTACTGTGCAGATGCCTGGATTTGGTGTGAGTGGTTGACACCGTGAGGGGAGGGGTAGAGTGTAAGCGCTGTGTTGCTGGGAGGAAGAAAGCGAGAGGGACAGTGTCTGTGTTTGGGGTTTACATCTGGAGGCTTACTGTGCTGATGCCTGGATTTGGTGTGAGTGGTTGACACCGTGAGGGGAGGGGTTGAGGGGGGGTGTAAGCGCTGTGTTGCTGGGAGGAAGAAAACAAGAGGGACAGACAGAGAGACAGAATGATAGACAGCGAAAGAGATACAGACAGACAGATAGACAGAGAAAGTGAGTGAATAAGTGTGTGTGTGTGTGTGTGTGTGTGTGTTAATTTGGGTCCGACTAAACTACGCGCCAGCACGCACCAGCACGCGCTACCTTGAACCATAGCACTTATATACTTTATTTTTATATTTCTAATTAGTTCATCGTCCATTCTCACATAATACAAAATTTCAAACTTCAATGATGAAAATTACGGAAGTTATGACGAGTTTTAGGAGAGAGTATGCACTACTCTCAAGTCCGACGATTTCCGCCATTGACTAAACAACGCGCTACCACTTTGAAGTGGACGCTACCTTGATCCATAGTACTTACATACTTTATTTTTATATTTCTGGATGGACGATGATCTAACAAGAAATATAAAAATAAAGTATGTAAGTGCTATGGATCAAGGTAGCGTCCACTCCAAAGTGGTAGCGCGCTGTTTAGTCAATGGCGGATATCGTCGGACTTGAGAGTACAGCAGTCCCTCTCATGAACGGACACCCTTGGGCCATAGCAAAACTGTCCGTACATTGCAGGTGTCCGGTCACGGGAGGGGTGACCACACCACCCCCTCCCCCATACACTCACACAGAGACACACAAACAACAGGATTGAGTCTATGCTAATCACTTCTTGTGGCTACTAAACAATAACAATAAACTCCTAATACTTCTTTAAACGTTCTGTAAAAATGATTTGTATGAAAAGTGTTGAAAAGAAGAGATAAAATAAATCCTCAAGGTAGTGAACACACTCACCATGCACTGACATACGAAAGCAGCCACACAAACACATCACAGAGGAGCGTGTGCAGATGCTTTGCAAGAATAAGCTTGAAAACCAGTTTGAATAAATAGCAGCAGATAGAGCTGCATGTCATAATCATGTAATTTATTTTTTTCTTGTCTGGCTTTATTGACTGCATGCCGATCATGTGGCATGGCAGTGACTTTTCACTCTTCAGTCGGAAATACTCTGTACATAACACAGCTCCCACTCTCCCTCACTAATGCCTACCCCAAGCCGTGAGAACTGATGCTTGGAAATTGTGTGGAAGAGTACACCTCTCTATTTCTCTCCAATGCTCTTCCTGCTGACATGCAGTGACACCGGACACCCACAGAGTTTAGCCAGCTACCCCTCCACCCCCACCCCCCTCCCTCTCTCTCACTCCCTCCAGCCATGTACTGTTGGGGACTGTGGACAGAGAGGCCAGCTGCACTGTTCACTCAGAGCAAAACCAGTTGACTGTGTCGTAACTTTTGACAAAGCAAGACAACTGAAGGGTTCATAGATTAGGCAACCCACTCACTGGTCAAGGCTGAGGGGAAACAAGAGTATCTTGTCAATGAAAGAGGTTACACACAGACACACGATGCTGAGAACTGTGGCCGGTTTTTCACTCTCTTTCGCTCAGGACCTTCATCGACTGTGGTTTCTGTTGTTTACGTCCAACAGACAAGAATAAAGAGCTCAGTGCAGTGTCATGTTGGCATCTTCGCATACATGTACTCCACTCCTGACCAAAACTACCCCCCCCCCCCCCCCCCCCTCCTGATGGGTACACGGGCACTCAAGTTATCAGTGACTGTCATCACGCCATTGCGGCTGTGATCTTTGTGCCAAGAGCCGGACTGCTCTGTTATCGATTTTGTTGTGGTGAAAATTTGACGATGGTCTGTCCGTACATTGGAGGTATGACCTGCTGTTGGGACCGAAAATGAGTGTCCGCGTCCACGTTTTGCAGGTGTCCGTTTAAGGGGGGGCAAATATAGAAGGAAAACACTCCGTGCCGAGCAAATGTGTCCGTACATGTCAGGTGTCCGCTCACGCCGGGGGCCGTACATTGCAGGGACTGCTGTAGTGCATAAGCTCTCCTTAAACTCGTCATAACTTCCGTAATATTCATCATTGAAGTTTGAAAGTTTGTATTATGTAAGAATGGACGATGATCTAACAAGAAATATAAAAATAAAGTATATAAGTGCTATGGTTCAAGGTAGCGCGTGCTGGCGCGTAGTTTAGTCGGGCCGGTTAATTTTGTGTGTTTTACATCTGGATACTGTGCTGTGTTGATGCCTGGACTTGGTGTGAATGGTTGACACCATGAGGGGAGAGAAGGAGAATTGTTGGTAGTGGTGGGAGGACTCTTAGAGAGAGGGACAGTGTCTGTGTTTGGGTTTTTACATCTGCTGGCTTACTGTGCTGAAGCCGGGATTTGGTGTGATGGGGGAGTGTTTGTTGGTTGTGGTGCTGGGATGAGTCAGAGAGAGAGGGGGAGGAGGGGTTGGCGTGTTACATCTAATAGTAATACTGCACTGTATTGATGTCTTGATTTGGTGTGAGTGGTTGACACCATGAGGGGTGGGGTGGGGGGGAGGGGGGAGGAGTAAGCTTTGGCGTGTTGTGCTGGTGAGAGAGAGAGGGAGGTGTGTGTGAGTGTGGAGTGTGTTACATCTGGATACTGTACTGTACTGATGCCTGGACTTGGTGTGAGTGGTTGACACCATGAAGACAAGGAGGGGGAGAGGGAATGTTTGCTTTGTTGTGCTGGGAGGACTCTGAGAGAGAGTAAGAGAGAGAGAGAGTAAGAGAGAGAGAGAGAGAGAGAGAGAGAGAGAGAGAGAGAGTAGTCTTTTGGATATACTGTATTCTTTTGCAATCAAATTTTGCTTTGTATGCCTGTAGACAGAATTGTGTTTTTATCAATTTTGAATAAAACAGTAGGTTTTTTAAGAACATAGTATTAGTAGCATATGTTCTGGAAAACAAATCATGAGATTTCAAGGTGTGAATGTACATGTAAAAGAATAGCTGTATTCTGCGACATGCCTTTTTGTTATCATGATGTTCAGGTTCTTTTGAGTGTACCTTTTCATATATGCAATATGAAGTGATTTGTAATGCAAAATGTTTTTGTTTTGTTAACCCTTTCGCTGCCAATCAAAACTTACTTATGTGCATTCCTGATTGCCAGGGAATTTTGGAGTTCGGGGTGTAATAATTCACAAAAAATTCTAGCTCCAAACTGGCAGTAGGTAGGTAAGTAAAACCGATGTTATTTTTAAAGGAAATTGAACCAAGAATCTGTTTTTAGTGTCTAAACATGGAAATAATAATTAGTTTGGCTTATAATGATGTTCAAATATGAACTTTTGAAAAATCGGTCCGGCGCATCTTCCGGTGCCTGTGGATGAAACACAGGTGGCTGTTTTGCTTGCTCCAAGAAAGGATCATAATCACTGTCATCTACCTGTTTCCAACGAATCGTCCGAAAGAAGATCTCCCCCTTCCCCTGTCAGTATCCATAATCATTTGCACCGCCTGTAGCGTCAGTCCGTCTTTGTTTTTTTGACGAGTCGAGCTTTCTCTCCCCTTCCCTGCCGCCAAGGCTGAAAATACCCGTCAGACGCAAAACCGTTTTCATACAGTTAACAACACTTTAAATAACTAACAGCTTGTAGCTTAATTAATTAGCTATAATTATTACTCATCAAAAACCTATTGGCTGTGGAATGAAAAAGAGGTATGTATCTCTAACAATTTGTTAATACGTGTGCAGAGAAAGAAGTTGTTGCACTTCCTTGATTTTCAAGGAGACATTTTGTTCGCGTCTCAGAAGATATAAAACTTCTGACTGGTGACTGTGATTGCACGATTTTGTGATCATTCCTTTTATTTTTGTTTTGATTGGTTTGTAAAATTATATATACAGGGCTCCCTACAGCCAGGACCCTCAACTTTTATGTATAGAGGGTCCTTGGACCTCCTCAACAGAACATAGACTGATAGAGGGTCCTTGGACCTCCTCAACAGAACATAGAGGGTCCTTGGACCTCCTCAACAGAACATAGAGGGTCCTTGGACCTCCTCAACAGAACATAGAGGGTCCTTGGACCTCCTCAACAGAACATAGAGGGTCCTTGGACCTCCTCAACAGAACATAGAGGGTCCTTGGACCTCCTCAACAGAACATAGAGGGTCCTTGGACCTCCTCAACAGAACATAGAGGGTCCTTGGACCTCCTCAACAGAACATAGAGGGTCCTTGGACCTCCTCAACAGAACATAGAGGGTCCCGTTGCTTGTTTGGTGGCTATGGTCTGAAAACAACGGACAGAATGCATGATACTGGACATTAATAGCATCCTACTGGACATTAATAGCATCCTGCTGGACATTAATAGCATCCTACTGGTCATTAATAGCATCCTGGGACCTGCTCTTTTCAGGTTTAGAGGCGTCACCGGACCCTCTCAACAAATTCCTGGTACGCTTGTTCGTAGTCGAGTGCGTACAGTTTGGGGAGCCTTGATATATTACTTTTGATTCTGCTCAACCATGCGTGTATGAGTCAGTACTACTTCAGGGTGTGAATGCAGCCAGTCTGCTCAACCATGCGTGTATGAGTCAGTACTACTTCAGGGTGTGAATGCAGCCAGTCTGCTCAACCATGCGTGTATGAGTCAGTACTACTTCAGGGTGTGAATGCAGCCAGTCTGCTCAACCATGCGTGTATGAGTCAGTACTACTTCAGGGTGTGAATGCAGCCAGTCTGCTCAACCATGCGTGTATGAGTCAGTATTACTTGAGGGTGTGAATGCAGCCAGTCTGCTTATTGTAAGCCTTTGCTTCACATGTTTTTTGTGGGCACACTGTAATCAAATCAAATTAACTTTGTTATCTCAAAACTTTAATTTCTCAGATTTGGGATAAATAAGTTGATTTTATTTGATATGAGCGTTCATTCCTAAGATTTTTCTGTCTTACTCATTTTGTTTGCCTATGCTTCATTGGCTGCCATGAATTTAGTTATCGTCATATACCAGTGTTCAGGGGCGTATCCAGGGGGGGGTTCCCGGAACACCACTCCCCCTCCCCCTCCAGCCACACACAAAAAAATGAAGAAACAAATAAAGAAAAACATTTGAAAATAAAGAAAAAATGATGGCTCAGATGCACCAGATCACTCCATTTTTCTTGTTTTTATCAAAATGTTCCCCGGATCCCCCTAGGAACCGGCCCTTGTCTTCTAAATCACGGTTTTTGAAGGTAGGTGGGTAATTTGTTGGCTCAGGTCAATTTTCCTTGTTTTCATCCAAATTTGACTTTTTAGATTAACTTTTGGAAGGTGTACATGTATTAGGGGAAGTTCCTTGGCTCAGATTGCTCCATTTTCCTTGTTTTTATCACCATTTTCCAGAGGGGCATATCCCCCCCCCCCCCCCCCCCTCCCGAACCCCCCTAAGAAGTTCGAGCGCTTCGCGTCGTCGATCTGTCCATAAAAGAAATTTGGAAACCCCCCCTTAAAGATGATGCAATCCGCCTCTGGTATTGACACACACGTTGTGCACTTGTTGATGTCTGCATGCAGCTGTCAGCATGCTCATTTTTGCTTTGTATATTTTGGGAAAGCTCACTCTGTCCAGATGTTTGCAAACTGCCTTACAATGTACGGCAAGAACTTTCCTGATCTAGAGAGTGTTTGATGTCATTTTTATCTTGCTGGCATAATAGTTTAAAAACAGTATTTTTGAAATAAATAAAACAACAATTGAAATCCTCATGTCTTGTGTTGAATTTATCTCACTGTTGTCTCAAGTAGTGTGTGTGTGTGTGTGTGTGTGTGATATAATTCGCTGACCATCAGATCTATGTTTATTGCATTTCATGTGATGTTTTAATTTGTTATCTTTTATTTTTACCAGTGACTGCGATTTCTGTCATGTTATAAAATTGCATGAGGCAGTGATGTGTGTGTGTGTGTGTGCGTGCGTGCGTGCGTGCGTGCGTGTGTGTCAGTGTGTGACTTGAGGCGAGGAAGCTTTGAGTCAGTGTATACTGCTGGTTTTAGTGAATGTCTTTTTAAACTTATACTGTCCAGTGTTGTTTTTAAATTAATGTTGTTGATCAGTTTGTATAAATGATGCGTGTGTTGGTGTATATGGCTGGATTGAAATGTTTTTTAACCGCAATGTCATCACAAATTCCCAACCTCGGGCAATTATTATTAAAGATTCTGTAGTCTGTGGTAGTTTAAGATTTGTGGGACTTTAATTGTGTGTTTCAAAACAAGGGTCAAAATGTCTTCTTCAAACATACTTTGAACTTTCAAAAAGGTCCTTTTCTGTCATTTTCAACTTTGTGACAGTAACACATGCGGTCTAAGGGTAGGTATAGTGCACAGCCAAATGAGAGAGAGAGAGAGAGAGAGTGAATGTTTATCATGCTTTCCTTGAGGCTTCAAGAGCATAACTCTTAAAAGAGACTGGTATACCGTGGAAAGATGTACGTATTCCCTGGTATTGTACAGAAGCAAAACCCATGAGGGATCCTTGACCCTGTCCTACTGTTGACTCTCCGCCGGGACCGTGTATGTCAGCTGTGTGTCTGTACGAAGGGAGAGAAGAGGGAGTTCAGCGGGAAAGTAGGAGAAAAGATATGGGTTTATTTCCTCATGCAGGACACATATCATCTCTTGGGTCTTATTGAAATATAAAAAAAAACTTTTAATACTACTGTTACTGGGAAAGGTTTGCTTCGGTCTCCTTCACTACGTTTGAAACGGCCCCTGATAATCTTGGCGCAAATATTAAGAAAAGACACGTCATAACCCTACCCAAAGGCACTGACATTGACAAGGACATATATATATATATAGCCAACAACACTTCTCCTCCAGGACAAAGAGAGCATACGACAAGCGGGGTGGCCCGGATGTCCCGTGATGTGAGTTTGAAGCCCGGTCCGGTCGTTAGGAATTTTGTGCTACCGGGCTAATAAAACAGTCATGTCGGAGTGGCCGCTGCTGCTACAGAGGACGTTTAAATCTGAATGAAGTTCTTCGAGGAAAATTTTACAGTGATAGGCGTGGCATTCATTCGAACACCTGGGGAACACCTCTTCTATCCGTCGACACAACTTTTCAGTTTCACAATCGGCGCTAGTCTCTCATCGACCAATTAGGCTACTGACTGAGTCCAAGGGATAACTTTCCTCGTTTTGGGGCAGTTAGTCACTGATTCTACTACTGTCACTTTCGACGGGTATTTTTGCAAGTGCGTGCGCAAAGTGTATATTGAAATGACAGATGCCTGTGTTTTTTTTCTGTTAACTAGTGTTGTTTGTTTGTCTCTGCAGTGTATTTGTATACTTGCTTTGGCTAGCAGTCCTGCAGCACACGGATTGACTATAATTACTAGGGGTGTTAGTCGTGCAGCAAACTATGTTTTCAGTTTCCGTCACAGAAATAAATAACAATAAAGAGGGACAAGTCGCGTCTAGCGGAGGACGTTTTTAAAATTTTAAACAATTAAAGCAATTTTAACATAGAACTTCAAGAAGAAATGTTGTCCCAGACGATTAGTACTATTTTGTGTTAAAAGGGTTAAGTGCTAACCCTACTCGTTTTTGCTCTACCGGCCTCGTAAAGTTTTGCCTGATGCGACCCAAAAAACGGGTAAATGTTAACCCCGAACAAGCCTCAGTTTACACTCCCGGCCGACTAAAAAATTGTTTACACTTATCAAATCCGTTTAACTGCATTCCTCTTTTTTGTTCCGTCCTTTTAGTGTGACAGTTTTAAAAGGCACGAGAGTTGAAACGAATATATTAGAATTTGACACTGAGCGTGGGGCTCTTTCCGGGTATGAATACGAGTGGATTTCCAATGGATTTGCGAAAATGTACGTGTACAGGGCGAAAGGCTAAACTGCTAAAGCTTGAAACAAGTGATTTTAACAGAAGGTAGTACTAATCGTTTAAAACGTCCTCCGCTATCCGAATGAAATTAAACGCACGGTTTACGTGCAAAGCGTGCTGAAAGTGGCACGCCAGTATAGCGCAGTACTGACTTCGCGCTTGCTTTTAAAGGCACAGTCAGCCTCCCGTAAACCATCACAGACACTGTCAGGCTTTTACACACAATACAAACACCCTTTCATTTAAACACTCACCGTTTGAGTACATCCTAGGTGCCCTCCGTAAAGAGCGAGCAAGTTTCAAAGAATTAATTTTTGCGTGGTTTATCTTACCCCTGAGCCATCGTGAACCCGTGTGATCCAGTCAGTTCCTTTTTTTCACAATTTAGTCGTCAGTTTGTGATTACAATGCGACTCACTGTAAGCTTATCTGCAATAGCACGTTATTGTGTACCTCCGGAATCTAAAACGCAACAAACGGCTGCAAGTCACACGAACTAGAGCGGTGGCGGTTGACCGTTCAGAGGAACTGGCGCTATGCAGAACCGTCGTCTGCTACGAGAAAGACGTTTTGCGTGACACGTTTCAAACTTTCAAAACTTCGAATTGTACTGATCTTGTCTTGATGAAAAAAGAATTCGTTAATGATTTAAGAATGTTTGTGTAACTAGCTGTCAATTTATTATTTAGATTTTAAAAGTTAGGTCTAGCATCAAAACTGCCTGATAGTCCGTTCGGATAGTCCACGAAAATAAATTCTTTGAAAATGTCTCACTCTCGACAGAAAGCAGCCAGGATGTTCCCGTTCGGTGAGCGTTCAAATGGAAGTATGCTTGCACTGTATGTAGAGGCTCGGGGAGCTCAGTGATGGTTTACGGGAGGCTTACTTGACTTTCTGAGCTTTTTTTAATCCAAACATAACATATCTATATGTTGTTGGATTAAGGAAATAATAAAGAATAAGACAAAATCCTTTTTGATCGATTACGAATATGTTAATTTTAAATCGAATTTTCTTATTTTTAATGACCAAATTCATTCATTAATTGTTAAGCTTCCAAGTTGAAATGCAATCTCATAGTCCGGGCTTCGTCGAAGATTGCATGACCGACATTTCAATCAATTTGAATGGGGAAATAAAACCTACTGCGAGCGACAATGTTCGGTGGTTCACACTGCAATAGACACAATAAGGGCTGGCTGAAACCAGTAATTTGCAACAAACATCTTTATGAACACGTAATGCCACTATTATATGGCTAAGAACCAAAAATTGCGCAGGCAAAGAGGACAACTGGTTATCTTCATGACACAAATAGAGAATACTACATGGCTTGCTGCGTCGAACCAGATTTACACGAGTTGTTTTTTAAAATATTGAACTGCGAGCGAAAGCGAGCTGTTCACTATTTGAAAAAGCAACGAGTGTAAATCTGGTACGACACAGCAAGCCATAGACATGTAGTATTCTGTTTATCCTACATACTGTACTTACGTGTATTTTACTGAAAATGTCCTGCAGTCGAGGCAGCTAACTTGAAGACGCTTGTTTTGGAACCTCGATCTCTTCTAAAGCCTCGTGCAATCAGTCTATTACGTCAAAGTGAAGTAACGTCACTCTGAAAGTGTGGCGTGACGTGTTAGTTCTAAAAATTCATCGCCGGTAATTAGCGAGCGCAATTTTTTTTTCTGTAATGACGTTTGTCTCGGTGACTTTGGCATCATAAGCAGTGAAAAAAAAACAGGTCCCTGCCAGACTTGCTTGACATGACCTCATTTACATAATATATGAACGATTATTATCTCAGTCACGAGTGTCTCTCTCACGTATGTAAAAAAAAACAGGTCCCTGCCAGACTTCCTTGACATGACCTCATTTACATAATATGAACGATTATTATCTCACGAGTGTCTCTCTCACGTATGTAGGATAAACAACATTTTTACACTTCTGTGAAAACACTGCAAATAATCGCGAACAGCATTCTTGAAATAATCATTTGTTGCGTATGAAAAAACTACCATAGTTGTGCATTTATGTGTTTAATGTTTAGCAGGCCTATAAACGTACATCCGAATTACGACAAACTCTCTCCGAATCACAACATTTCTCATAAAAGATTTCACAAGTATTCAAACCTAAGTTTAAGTCATTCAGCATATATATAGTGCTTATCTAACAAAGCCAAAATATTGTTTTCGAAGAAACTTCTTCCTTGTTGACTTGAGAATTTTGCTTTTAGCATAACGATCAACACACTTGACGCTTGACACACTGTATTATTTTGTTTGTATGGCTGAAACTTTGTCCTGTGACTAATCTCTCGTTTGATATTAGATATTCTCCAGAGCTGTGAACGAGTGGAAAACATGTTACGAAGTTGACATTTCTTTACTTAGCTGAGACATATATATAAATATATATATATATATATCTATAGCCTGCAGATACAGAATTAGAAATACTTGCACATTTCGTTTGTCTACGTTCAGTAAATTACAAGGGTTTTTAAAGTACGTCTACGTCTACGTCCACTTCGTAACATGGAAACCAAAGGTTGTGCCATGGCTTTGAACACGAACAATCATAACACACACACACACACATCGTGCGTGCACACACACACACACACACACACACACACACACACACTCACACACACACACACACTCACACACACACACACACACACACATACACACACACACACACACACACACACACACACGCGCGCAAAGGACAGAACCTGCATTTTTAGGTCCACTTTAGCTGGAAAATACACATAATATGATAACTTTTGTTGAATTTCTTGAGTTTGCAAGCAGTGGTATGTAGAATTGCACTGATTTGGTTATGCTTATTTGGTAGAGATGACAACCACGTGTAGTTTTTTCAGTGTTGTTGGAAACGATGATATATTTCCGTAACGTTACACTTCCGCAACAATACGGTAATTTAATGAGTGTGCATGAATTGTCAATGCGAAAGAATGTGTATGAGTGCGCGGCATTGAGTCCCCTAGCTTGTGGTGAGATATGTGCGCGTTATAAATTCTTGTATTATTATTATAAATGATAGGCCTAGGGTCCTTTGACTGATACAAGGCGATGTTAGAATATGCGATGAGATACTACACGTGGAAAGCAATATATACAAAACAGATTAAAATCAATGCTAAATTGATATATAACACAAACAAGTTGCCGGATTAAGATCTATAATCACCTGCAAATGAAAGTGACGTGTTTGAGTCCATATGCACTAAAGTGCTTACATATTTATCACATTATAGTATACGATTAAGAATAAAGATTATCTTGACAGTTTTTGAAAGAGATCAGGATTTTTAACGAGATTTCAAGGAACCTTGCACATACACTTTATCGTGATAAGCCTCAAATAATAATAATAATAATAATAATAATAATAATAATACGAATATTTATAACGCGCACATATCTCACCAACAGGCGACTCAAGGCGCACATACTGGCACTCATTCACACACACGGAGACTTAAAGTCACCAACACACACACACCATCAAATAGAAACAAACATTATGTAAAAAAAAAAATCGTTTCTGTGTGTGTGCATGTGTCTACGGTTTATGATGACAAAAGGCTCCGAAACGGATGCCGCGATTTTGACGAAAACGTTGCAAAAGACCGTTTCACTTCGATACAGCAAAGTTGTAGTTTGGTCAGGACTGACAAACGTGCATGTACTGTGTTTTTAACAATAATATCTTATTCCTCTATTTCCTCAACAGTCGACCAGGAAGGGAATTCCCAGCTCCTTGTCATGTAACCTGATCTGGATTCCTGTCCCGTGTCGTCGGCAAGGACATTTTTTTTTTTTTTAGGTCAGCCAGTTAGACGACTTGGTTCTAAGATACGACATGGCTGATAATAAAATCGAAAACCGGATCTTTCAAATGCACAAGCCAGTCGCGACGAAGCTTGAACACTACATAGACCCCCCCCCCCCCCCCCCCCTCCGGCGATGTACCGACTCGCCCCTCCCATCTCGCCCCCGCTTTGTAGTAGCCGACTTCACGCTCTACTTGCTTTCAATCTGTCAAGGGTGTCAACTCGCCCCCACTGTGACAAGCAGTGTCTACTCGCTCCCGTGTTTTCGATACGATTAAGTTGATTTTTTGCCAGCTGAAACACAATTAAGTGCTGGGAATTTCTTAAAACGTGTTTGTGAAAAAACGAGGAATGATTGCGAACGTAATTTTGACGTTTTTGCCGCGCATAAGTGTAGATTCTACCGCGAGAATAACTTGGGTGTGATTTTATTTGGCAATGTAGTTCATTTGTAAATCTGCTGGAGATTGTTTTGCAGTGATTGCAGGGATGCGGGTTTTTTCACCTCTTCGATTTTGGAAAGAGTTTGCTCAGCTAGCCGTGACTGTGAGAAAATCACAGGAAGTTATCTGCACGAAAGTCACTGATCTTCGTATGTCGTGGTCTGCTGCGAGCACGTGATGTAGGTGCGTTAATTGTACTGGCCGCCTTTGCTGCACGTAATTCGGTACAGATTCTGTGCAGTATTGGTGAACCCCCTTTTTGACTCACATGCGAAGCAAAAGTGAGTCTATGTACTCACCCGAGTTGTCCGTCCGTCCGTCCCGCCGTCCGTCCGTCCGGAAAACTTTAACGTTGGATATTTCTTGGACACTATTAAGTCTATCAACACCTGATGTGGCCTGATGGTGTATGGTTACAAGATCTCAAAAAACATGTGCGGCAACTTGACCTCACTTCAAGTTCAAGGTCACAGGGGCCGTAATTGTTGTCTTAAAAACGACCATTTTTCACATTTTCGCATTTTTTTCTGAAGTTATCGAGAATGGCAACCTTAGCTATGTATGCTATACAGGGCAATGTAAGCCCTATCTTTGGACACCAGTTTGGTTGACCTTGCTTCAAGGTCAAGGTCGCAAGGGTCCTTTAAAGTTGGATTGTATACATAGTTTGAAGTGACCTTGACCTTGAACTATGGAAGGTAACTCTTCCAAATCTACATATGTGTGAGGGAAATACATTATACTTACAAAAGTGAGTCTTTATACTCACCGACATCGTCCGCCTGTCCTTCCGGGCGTCCGTCCCCCCCGTCCGTCTGTGAAACCTTTAACATTGTATATTTCTTGGACACTATTAAGTCTATCAACACCAATTGTGGCCTGATGGTGTATGGTAACAAGATCTTCAGAAACATGTTTGGCAACTTGACCTCACTTCAAGGTCAAGGTCACAGGGTCCTTCAAAGTTGAAATGTATATATTTTGAAGTGACCTTGACCTTGAACTATTGAAAATAACTCTTCCAAAACTACATATGTGTGAGGGAAATACATTAGATCTTCAGAAACATGTTTGGCAACTTGACCTCACTTCAAGGTCAAGGTCACAGGGTCCTTCAAAGTTTAAATGTATATATTTTGAAGTATTGTTTTTCTCAGTTTTATTGTAAAATTATTCTGAAAGAAAGATCAAGGTCTGTTCAGCATGTGAGTCGTGTGGGCTTTGCCCTTCTTTTTGTGACTAGTTTTCTTTTTTTAAACCCCCCGATCAAAACAATTCATTTTTTAAGAGCCATTGTGCCATATCTGAATTTGGGCTGTCATGAACCTGAAGGGTTTCTTTTATCTATTTCAGCCACTGTTACTGGTGTCAACGGACATGATATCGATTCACCATGGCCATTGCCGTAAGCTTGGGTTTATCACCTCGACCTAGTTATGGCATGGAGATTCACGAGTTTAAAGACGTTGCCAATGCTGGAGAAAAGTTGATGTTGATGTAAAAGAGAGAGCTACCGAACAGCCCCGCGTTCAGTGCGGAAGAACTAATAGTCATGTCTCGGCAGATTTCAAACCTCGCACTCGCCTGTACAAAAGATCGCCAAGTGCATGACCTGAAATTACTGATCGTTCATATTTGTATTCCTGATAAATTCGGTTGCATGTTTTCCTGATCGAACCAGGAAGACACAAACGAAAGACACTTCAGGACTAACAAACAAAAGAAAGAAGGGGAAAAAGCATGGGCCAAAAACGCAGAGCAAAGCGAAAAAGGAGGGAGCGTGATCTAGCACTCACGAGTCATCAGTCAGCTGCAGAAGACATCGACAAAACGGATTTCCATGCACGCGGCTTCAGGGTAGACGCAAGAACAATGTGTTCTCCAGAAAATCCGTACAACACTGAAGCCCATAGTTCGAACTTCACTGCAGCAGATCACACCAGCTACCCTCAAGTGTGTCCCAGGTTTGCCTACGACGCTGTTATCCTTACGCGTGAAACAGACCAGAACTTCGCATTCAAGTGTAAAGTCTGGCTGGAAAAAAATCTGTGGTTGCCCTGTGGCAGTGTGAACCATCGCCCAAAAGTAGAGTTAATGGTAAACATTCGACCCGAGTCTTACGCGGGATCATTGGGGATCACCCCACACTGCACAAGAACAGTAATTCTACTGTGCACAAAGGGGTTTGAGACAGACGCCTTATTTACGGAAGCAATGAATGATATTTGGCCATTGAAGTCACAAGGACTGAAACTGATTCCCCTTCTGTCAGGCTTTGGAATGCAGGAGGTGCCCCCAGTTTGTATTCCAGTGTTGGCTGCTCACAAAATGCGATGGGAGAACAGGAATAACCCTCAGTTCAGAGACGCCATGGTAAAATGTCTGTCTTTTAACCTGGGGAGCGGGTTCAGCCATGAAAGACACGGTGCGCCCCGTGAGGTTTCACTAACTCTCAAACAACCATCCCAGCCATCAGCCGAGCAACCACATTCTTCTCAGCCACTTACGGACACTCAAACTCAAACGTGTGAAAACCAGGCACACGCTGCGATTCGTAAGGAGCTGCTTGAAATAAATGAACTTGACAGTGGATTTTCATCACGCTGCATTACAACGTCGTCATCTACTTCTGAGGGGTCACTGATGCCTCCAGACAGATTGTCAGGCCCTGAAGGTTTTCAGAATATCGTCCCTCACACAAGGCTCACAGAAGACAGCAGTCATGCGCATGGCGATAAACACATGACTGAATCATCCGCTAAAGGTGCGTCGTCTTCAGTTAAAGAAAGACAACCTAACAAATGTCTAAATATGCCCTTGACTGAAAAGGAACCGCTCAGAAAACGTCCAGACGAAAACGCGAGACAGCAAGACGAATTCGTTGCAATGTGGGTTACTGATTCACAAAACACAAGAGGCTGCAATGCGGAATTGCAGAGCGATTTCCTCAAACGTGAAGCCGTGGCAAGGATGTCATTCAAAGAAGAGAAGAGAACACAAATCAACAGCGCAAATAGTAGCCGCGGTCAACCCATGGACAAACGCCCAGGACATGAGTACGTCCGCGACCTCCCCAAACCTGCTCCATCTAATGGAGGCCTTCAAGTTATGTTTGGCGAGAAATTGCATTTGGTTGGCTCCGACAAGACTGCAGCGTCCATGGCCTGTGACGTTGCCCAAGCCGACAAAGGTGTGGCGTGTCGACCAACAACTGAAACTACCGTAGTCAAATACGAAGAAACTTACCGTATGCACTTGGAAGATACCCTTTTGAAGCGATACGATAATTCCGGAGCAACATCAAAGGCTGAGTCACCCAAGAGATCAATCGCATCGTCATCGGTCCTCGACCTGCGCCGCAAAACCACGGAGGCTACCAAATGTAAAGCAAAAGCAAACGGTCAAACGCCTTCCAAGACTGAAAACCGCGAAAATCACAAGGCTGAGGTTGTCAGCGGCTACCAGGACGAGAAGAACTCTACTCCAGCATATCACGGAGAACGTTTAGCTGGTCACGAGTCGGTTGAGGTCACTCAGAAGAAGGAACTGTCAGCCATTCGCGAGGAAAGTTCGCGGACTCGAAGAGATCTCTCCCCCATACATTCATATATAAATGTCACTGAAGACATGATTGTGAAACAAACAATCTGCTCAGATGAAGGCATAGACCTACCCGGCATAATCCGCTTCTGCAATGAGGACGCTGAGGACAGCAAATCGCCAGAAGTGCACAGTCACTATGATAACAAACACCATCTTACGGTGGACATGAGACCGACGGAGCGTGATGAGTGTGTCGAACAGAGGCAGAACGACACCGTGATGGACGGTGAAAGAAAGATCAGGGTTGAAGCTTTTAACAACCAGAGGTCGGGATTGACCTGCAAGACATCCTGCGTCAGCAACGTTCCGCAAAAAGGGAAAAGCGCTCGAGGATCTGAAAAGCAATCACCAGGTCTGAAATTAGTAATACCTGGCCCAACGCCTCACCCGCAAGAAAACAGGTGGGAGCATTGCCAGCCAGAACGGAAGAGCCACAGTGCCGGGAAGACACCATGTCTCATTGTATTGGGTATCGACAACGGACGAGCTCATTCATCCGATGATGTCAGTCAGAGATCAAGTGCCATACACATCGAGCACGTTGGCATCTTAAATATGTACAACACCACCAACAACAACAACTCAACCGACAAAAGCCAGAACAGTCAACGGGCAACAAAAGAAACTGGTATTCAGGCTGATCCACCCAAACAGTCACCTGGAGTGTCTACTTCTTGCGAGAATCTCTACGCGGATCACATATACGAAAATCCCAGGTAATTTTTATATCATCATCATCATCACCATCATTATCATCATCATCATCATCATCATCATCATCATCATCATCATCATCATCATCACCATCATCATCATCATCATAATCCAAGAGTACTCTTTTGTGTATTGTGCTTGTATTGAGGCTTTACATTCTGTGACACGGCAACGAAATCTTGAAATCGACAGGAGAAGAGACTCAAGAGACTCAAAATGTTTACTGTCCTCATAAAAACAAGGAAAATTGCCTTACAGTGTCAGGCGATCACAGACATAAAAACATCACATGTATTAAGAATTAAACGATTGCACTTAAAACTAATAACTCTAGCCCGCTTCATATTTGCTGTAAACTTAGAATTAGAATTGCATTAAAACACATGTAACATCCTGAGCGTCTCTCGCAGCACTCACACTTACACACACACACACACACACACACACACACACACACACACACACACACACTCTCTCTCTCTCTCTCTCACTCGCCATCTCTCTCTATCTCAGTTTAACTAAAAACAATAAAATATATTCAGATTGAGTGGGTAATAATGGCACACAGGCATGATTTAAAAGGTCATGGATAGATAACACATGCGCGTGTATCAAGACCAAGAGCATTCTACAAACTCGTACGCACCCGCACACACACTTGTACACAAACACATACATACACACAGTCACACGATCACAACACACAAGCACACACGCACACACACACACACACACACACACACACACACACAGACGCTCACACAGACACAGGCATACATACACACACACACACACACACACACACACACTCACACCAGCGGATCAACATCCGCGCACCCACACATGCACCAAAGTGCCCATCGCTGCGGAGTTGGCGGCAAATCACACAGGCTGCTTCAGGTCGTGGCGTTGAGTAGCCTGACAGCAGAGGGCAAGTAGGAGTCCAGGAACCTGTTAGTGCGGCACTTGAAGGAGCGCAACCTCCTCGATGCTGATCGGGCTGGAGTCTGAGCTGCGAGGACGGGATGGAGAGGGTGAGATGGATCTGACCGGATCTTATTTAGCTTTCTGATGGCTGTCTTCTCGTAGATGGAGTTGATGCTTGGCAGTTCTTCTTTGATGATTCTTTCAGCAGTTCTGATAATTTTCCCCAGCTGATCAACATCCGTCTTCTTTGCGCTCCCAAGGAAGCATACGATGTTGTATAGCGTGACGCTCTGTACTACTGACTGAAAGAACAGTGACATGATTTTTTGGTCCACCCTGAATTTCTTCAGTTTTCTGAGGAAGAAGAGTCTCTGGTTGCCCTTTTTGCAGCAAGCGCGGATGTGTTCAGTCCAGTCCAGTTTATCATCAATTACCATGCCCAGGTACTTATACGACTTAACAGTCTCAACTGGTTGACCCTTGATGGTGATTGGTTGAAGTTCTGGCTTTTCTCTCCTGAAGTCGACAATGAGTTCTTTTGTTTTGGAGACGTTTAGGTCTAGGTAGTTTCTGTCACACCACCCCACAAGCTCATCGACCGCCGCTCTGTATAGGTACTCGTCATTGCGAATCATGCCAGTCAAGGACGAGTCGTCAGCAAACTTGATGAGCAGGTTGCAAGCATCACTGCTCCGACAGTCCGCCGTGTAGAGAGTAAACAGGACAGGAGACAACACACACCCTTGTGGGGCCCCAGTGTTGGTCTTCAGAGTGCTGGAGAACTGCTCACCAACCCTGACTCGCTGTGGTCTTTCCGTAAGGAAGCTGTAGATCCAGCGAATCAGCACTGGATTTACCGACATGGCGAGGAGCTTCTCCATCAACAGGTGGGGCTGGATCGTGTTGAATGCACTAGAGAAGTCTATGAACAGGACTCTGGCGTAGGATTTTGGCCGGTCAAGATGCTCATGCAGCTTGTGTAGTAGAGTCAACACAGCATCATCGGTGCTCCTGTTGCTGCGGTAAGCAAACTGCAGCGGGTCCTGGTGGTCAGCTGTTTGAAGTCGAAGTCTCTGAAGGACGATCTTCTCGGCACACTTGAAGGGTATCGATGTCAGCGCGATTGGTCTGTAGTCGTTCAGTTCTTTGGGACACGACTTCTTCGCGACTGGGACGATGTCAGATGTCTTCCAGATGCGGGGTACGACGTTTTGGTCCAGGGACATCTGGAACAGCTGGGAGAACACTGCGGACAGGGAGTCACCGCAGTGTTTGAGAAGTTTGCCACTGAAGCCATTTATCATGACGTACGTCGGTCAATTTACCACCCTTTTAAGACTCGGTAAAACCCGGGTTTTTGCGAATGTTCAGCTGTCTAAAAAGAGGGGCGGGGGGGTGTAGACATAGATTTACATGACATAATACCTTGGCGTAAGTGAATAATGCTGCCTCTTAGATGTTGAAATCGTCTTCAATTGATGCATTCACTGTACTTAAATTAAAACACGAACATATTACTCTTCGACAGATCACCCGAGGAGCCATATGTTGTCATTCCACCTCCCGTCTTGCCGGCCAGAGGTCCCAAACAATTGGAATGGGCGAAGCTGCACGAAGACCGCAATCGAAAGCGCAAGAAGGGTGTCAACGGCAATGCAATTTGGTAATCATCGTCGTTGTTGTCATCATCTTCATCATAATCATCATCCTCATCTATAAAGTGCACAGTTTACGATTAATCAACACTGAAAATCTTAAACTTGAAAGGGGAAGTGCCGTCCAAACTTGCGTATCTTAATTGCGATTTAATGTTTTGGCCAGCACATGGCATTTTTATAATAAAACTTGATAAGTATGAAGATAAAATGTGGTATTCAAAAAAAATATATTATATATTTGTGGCTAAAAAAAAGAATAACTTCCTGAACAAGGTCAGGCGGTTTTTGGTCGTGTTGCATTGATATATTAAAAACCATTACAGATATCCACATGAAATTGTGCACAATATTTCATTTCACTTCACTTCATTGCAGTTTGCTGTTTTCTTGAATAGAACACAATTTAAAAATGTGTTAAGATTGACTTTTTTATAATCTTATACGGACAAACCCATATTTGTATGCAGATATAATATACTCCAGGTAACATATGCCCTTCCAACTCCGTGCACATGAAAAATGATAACCATCCCGTAATAACTGCAGACGCTGGAGCTGATAAACTGAGTTCTATGTTTTGCGCGCATTTGTTGACCGTTATTTTATTTTCCAGCCACAAATAGACACATTGTAATACTGTGCCAAAATACAGCAATTAATCTACATACTGGCAATTTTTAAATTATCATAATAGTGCCATTATGATAATATAACCATCTCATGAAATCGCAATTAAGGTACGGTACTTCACCCTAAAACGACACTTCCTATGCCATATTTGTAGTGTCTTATTACAAATATTATTATTAGGTGTTAATTGTGTTGAGAGGGTCAGTGTTGAGAGGCCTTGTCAGCTACAACATGAATTTTTCTAATTGAGTTAATAAAGTATTATTGTAGTGTATTCGCTTTTGTACCGTTGTGTTGAGTAATGTTAAATTCGTAGTTTGTTCTTTGCAAAAAGCTTAATTTTTTTTATATGACAACATCGCTAATATGCGAAATTAAGACTGATGAATTGTCTTTTTTTTATTCGGCGCACTCATCATACATTAGCTACATAACTTCATTTCGAATAACTGCTTACATAATTATTCTGAGTCCTTCCCACGAAAACAATTTTGCTAGCGATCTGAGATCTGCCCAGACCTTATACAGGGTGACACGAAAAAAACAGATCCCACCAAAAGTTTAATATTTTCTGAAATAATCAGCCGATTCTTTTATTTTTTCAGGTGAGCCAAGCTGAAATGATGTTCTAACAGCCCACCAAGTTTGAGCTTCAAGATGTCATGGACAACGGAGCATAAGACATTTATAGTCGAGGCCTATTTTCGGTCGAATTCTATCCACGCTGCTCAACTGGAATTCAAAAGACAGTTTGGACGTAGAGACTTTCCTGTTAAATCAGTTATCTATGGATGGAGGGATAAGTTCAGAGACCATGGGACTGTCAATAACCTCAATAGTAAAAACCCTAACAGGGGATCCCACTCTGGTCGACCTAAATCAGCAAGGACACCGAGGAATATTGATTCAGTCAGAGAGTCTGTTGTGCGCAGCCCGAGCAAATCTGTTCGCCGGCGAAAATAGGCCTCGACTATAAATGTCTTATGCTCCGTTGTCCATGACATCTTGAAGCTCAAACTTGGTGGGCTGTTAGAACATCATTTCAGCTTGGCTCACCTGAAAAAATAAAAGAATCGGCTGATTATTTCAGAAAATATTAAACTTTTGGTGGGATCTGTTTTTTTCGTGTCACCCTGTACATGGGACACTTGGACACATACAAAAAATCAATATCCTGACTGCTTCCCATGCAGAGTTTAATTGTTTAAAAAACCACTGATTCATTAACCCCTTGACTGCCTTAGGACGGGTATACCCGTCCTGCACTTGTGCATTATTTCCATGATTAGATACTAAAAACAGATTCTTGGTTGAATTTCCTTTAAAAATAACATAGGTTTTACTTTCCTACCTACTGCCAGTTTGGAGCTAGAATTTTTTGTGAATTATTACACCCCGAACTCCAATATTCCCTGGCAGTCAGGAAGTTTTGATTGGCAGCGAAAGGGTTAAAAGACTCAAACTGTGAACAGATAGCAGTAGAGAAGTTGATGTTTCGCATAGGATCAGCTTGTATCATGTAAACGCCTGGCCAGATCTCAGGATGGTGGACGGTGAGTCCAGTATTCATTGTTTCTGTTTTATTGGCTTAGCCGCTAGACAAAAGTCGGTTATAAAATGCAACAAATTCAAACTCGACTCCTGCATACCAACCCAGGGTACAAGTAGTCGTTTGTTATTAAACAGTACATAATTATACCATTGTTCAACAGCAAACTGGAGGGGACACAACCTGGCCCGGCATACAAGAAGATTGTTCCGTGGATTACATCCAAGCTGAGGGCTGTCCCCTGCTGTATCCGGAGGAAGAAGCTTGCCAATAACTGAGAGGGGTAGTGTTCGTATCACGGAGGTGCCTAAAAACCAAACATCTCCTCTTAGAATCATTTGAACACTGACAATATTGTTGGCGAACTTTCAGTATTTTACAAATTCTTAGAAACAATATATCGCAGGGGTAAAAAACACACAGCCATGTTGCTTGTCAACTGAATGCGCTTTCTTCCAGTTTATTGTTGCTTTTCTGCTTTTACGCGATGACGGCCAAGAATGCTTTACTGAAATCTTGTCTAGCAAAAACAGAAAACAACAAGTCGCGTAAGGCGAAATTACTACATTTAGTCAAGCTGTCGAACTCACAGAATAAAACAGAACGCACTGCAGTTTTTCGCCAAGACCGCATACTCGTAGTTTCGTCAGTCCACCGCTTGTGGCAAAGGCAGTGAAATCGACAAGCCAGAATAGTGCGGTAATGGTCGCGCTGAGCGGGATGATAAGCACGCTTTTCTGTGTACCTCTCTTCGTTTTAACTTTCTGAGCGTGTTTTCAATCCAAACATATCATATCTATATGTTTTGGGAATCAGGAACCGACAAGAAATAAGATGAAATTGTTTTTAAATCGAATTCGGAAATTTTATTTTAATCATAATTTTTATATTTTTAATTTTCAGAGCTTGTTTTTAATCAATATAACATATTTATATGTTTTTGGAATCAGAAAATGATAAAGAATAAGACGAACGTAATTGTGGATCAATCTATAAAAAAATTAATTTTAATTACAATTTTCAGATTTTTAATGACCAAAGTAATTATATGATTTTTAAGCCTCCAAGCTGAAATGCAATACCAAAGTCCGGCCTTCGTCGAAGATTGCTTGGCCAAAATTTCAATCAATTTTATTGAAAAATGAGGGTGTGACAGTGCCGCCTCAACTTTTACAAAAAGCCGGATATGACGTCATCAAAGATATTTATCGAAAAAATGAAAAAAAAACGTCTGGGGATATCATACCCAGGAACTCTCATGTAAAATTTCATAAAGATCGGTCCTGTAGTTTACTCTGAATCGCTCTACACACACACACACAGACACACACACACAGACACGCACACACAGACACACACACACACACCACGACCCTCGTCTCGATTCCCCCTCTATGTTAAAACATTTAGTCAAGTTTTGAATAAATGTAAAAAGGTGTACACATTTACTACCTTGTAAAACGCTAGGAACGAGCGTTTTGAAACAACCTTTATGTTGGCAGGAATCCTTCTTTACATTGAAGTAGGCTTTGTAGAAATAATATTGACAGCTAATACGTTTAATGTTTATCTGTAATACTTATGTGATTTGATCTGAAGTTGCAGTGCGCATTCGGCTTGCAAAGGGAAGTAATAGGTGTAACAGGTAAACAAACAGCCATCTCTAAAACATGAAGTATCATTAATCTTTAAACTGACTTGAAGTCTCTTCGTCGTAGAAAATGATATTTGTTTTACACCATTGCAAAATCTATGTTATCAATGTTTTAAACTACTCACTTATCGCCCCCCCCCCCCCCCCCCGCCCCCGGCGCAAATCAAGAGCACACGATAATCCCAAAGAAATGACACTCCTCTTTCTCTCCCTCTTATTACTTACAGTTATACTCACACACCTGCGCGCGCACACACTCACATACACCTGACACACACGCAATCACTCTCGTGCGCACATACATCACACATAGCCAAGTCATGTATTGATTTGGGCAAATAACGAGGGCAGTTTATTCAAGAGAATACCATCTGACAATGAGAGATATCATTGTGCAGTGATAAGTCCCAAATTAGAGGTACTACTCGTTATTCAGCCCAACTAAAGACAGTATACTAGGTTAGAGGTGGGAGGTTTAGGATTGTTGTGATGTTATACATGAAGGAGTTGCCTGGGCTACATGTGATCTGTAAGATGATCTTTTGTGGCAGCTGGTCTAAGTAGCCTAAGTACGCGTTGCTTTTCCAATCCCCCATCACCTTGACAATTTCCCCCGGCACACCACAACTCAACGCCCACGCGGCACCACCCCGCCGAAAGCTGTGGCTGGAGAAGTTTCTGCGCCTTTGTGATCCCAGATCTCAAAATCTCAAGGAAATATACTCTTAATAAAGACATCTCCATATTCTCAGCCGAGCTATTTGCCTTGCTCATGGCATGCACTTTTATAAATGACCTCCCAGTCACACCGCGTGCGGTAGTTTTCTGCTCTGACTCGCGCTCTTCATTACAAGCTCTGCATCGAAACACATCAAATCGGGCAGAGCTACAAAGAGAAATCCTCTTTATATGTCACCAGTTAATCTCATCCGGCACATCCGTATCATTTCTCTGGGTCCCCTCTCACGTAGGGGTCCGGGGAAATGAACTGGCGGATGTCGCTGCCAAAGAAGCGGCAGAATCTAGCCCAGCTAACACTAACATCGGCTACTCAGTAACCGAGTTCTACAGTAAAATCCGTAAACTCATTCGAAGTCAGTACGTAACATCTCTGTCCTATCAACCCATTGATATGAACGATCTACACCCCGATCTCCCAACAAACCTCCTCACTATCTTCAGACGCCTCCGTGCCGGCGGCTGCCGCTTCCATATCTTTAACAAGTCCTGCCATTGTGGAGAACCCTATTCATTTCAACACATTTTCGCTCCATGCGCTACAAATAGAATTACCTTTAAAACCTTATATGACCATATGCAGCTCCATGGTCTGAGTCCCCAGGATTATCTGCGCAGTAGCAGTTCTCTAGGCTGGTCACACAGCTTGCTGCTGTGCCGACTGGTCAGGGACTCGGACATGGGGCTGTGGGTATAACTAAGCCCAGATTATCACATCAGCGTGTTTCAGTTTGAGGTCGAGTGGCTCCCGCCATCCCTCCTGATTCCAGCGACTACCTTCTAGACAACATATCCTCACCCAAGGCCCACTAGTCGCCAAACTGTACATATTGTTTTTATTACCACGGCCTTCGTGGCTTACATCTTAATCCTTTTATTTGTAAAAAGTTTTGAGATTTATTGTTCGTGTTCCTCTTACTTGCTCATCTATTTGGTTTTATTGGTGATCCTGAAAGGTTCCACTTTTTAACTCGATTTGAAATAAAAAAAAATAATATTACAAGCCCGTTATTCAAGATATAGAATACAGACTTATAATTCTTACCAAGAAACATCTTAACTACTTTTCATTTTAACAAATTCCACAGAGCATTATCAACTCAACCCCACCCCCTGCCCTCCTCTCCTTATTTTTTGTTTCTTTCTTTCCTCTTTTTGAAAGCGGACAAACACTCAAGTCCTTAATGGCTCAAAACCGTAGGACTTTTAATATTAATTTTAACCCCCAGCAACAGCGGTAGTCAAGCGCAGTTTCTTATTAAAGTCTGATCCTTTCATCGGGAAGACCTGCGCCTTGGGGTCCATCGGCCCCAACAAAGGTAACACAGCGGTCACGGCAGACACTGGACACAAGCCGACAAGGGATGGAGTGACATTGCCGGGAGCTTAATTTCAACAGAGCGCTCTTTACGCTGAATCGTTTTGCTCCATTGGAGCGTTATTGACATGCCCGTACCCAGAATAACCACCTGGTCTCTTGTGAGCTGCTTACAAGGATCGAAGTTCCCGTTGTCCTGAAACAAGTTCGATCTCCGGAGAACTCCGAAAAAAAACACCAAACACGCAGCCCAGAACACAATATCTTGCCTACACTCAAGGTCCAGCTGGCTTTTTATTATGTGTAGTAATTCAGGGGTGATTGGGGTTTTCTTATCAGTGGCACACCCCTTGCATTTTTCGATGCCCTTAAGTGTTGTCTGGACGTACCACGAGTCCCTGAATGGGTGCGGCACGCCGCTTTCAAGATGAAGAATGCGAATAATGTTGATGTATTGCTTGATGGAGGACGGTTTCAATCCTCGGGCTAGGTACGCTGCGTATTGCGCAACAGTCTGCTCGTTCACAGGCACTGGCATTATGTCCATCTCCCCACAGAAACGTAAATACGAGGTAAGGTGGATGCGGTAAGTCTTCCTAGTGTTATCAGAAAAGGCACTTGCTCTGTAATCCAACACTTTGCCGTCAGTTGCGCCCCTAATGGGGGCTGCTGGTCTGAAAAACAAGGAACAACAGGGCTTGGTCAGACATATGGTCACACAGGTTGAGTGTCGGGGGGTCTCCCCCGGTGCCAGAATGTCAACAGACGCACTAAGTCTTCGCGCCGTCTGGGCTCATGGAGGCGGGAAATTGTGTCAGCCATGATGTTTACACTACCAGCCACATGTATCGCCGCGATTTTGCAGTTCACTTTTGCACATTCCCACGCCATTTTACGGAGCAGACTGTTCACATACTTATTAGTCGATCTGCCCTTATTAATGATAGCTTTTGCGACAGTACTATCGGTATGAATAATCACTTCTTGTCCGCACCACATCGGAGCCCATCGTGTCACTGCTTGCACCACAGCGCACACTTCTTTATAGTTAATATGTAGCTCCTTTGCTGCCTGCATGTCTTTTTCAAAGATGGTGTACTGCCAGTCACCTTGCCAAAAGGCACCCGCTGCAATATTACATGCATCTACATGAACATGCTGTTTTGCATTGTGAAAATAATATACTGTGCCGTTAAATACATGCATAAAAGAAAGCCACCATTGTACATCCTTATGAAATTCGCCAGATAGTTTCGCTTTGTGTCGCTGCTGCTGAAGGGGTTTAATCGTGTCCAGTATCCGCCGCAGAAAGAATTTTCCTCCTCTGACAGCCTGACAGGCCCAATTAAGGGACCCCGCTATGCTTTGTAGCTGAGTTTTTGTCGCGCGCTTCTTTCCTCGGATCTGGAGGAGTCGCTGCCGCAGTTGCTGCAACTTGTCACTTCCAAGTGACAGGGTGTTGTTTCGCGTGTCGATGTCGACACCGAGAAACGTGATACGTTGAGTAGGCCCCACCACCTTCTTCCAGCTAATGTTGAAACCCAGTTCCCTCAATAATCTAATTAAAGACAGTAACATGTCATTGCACTCTTGTCTGGTAGCTGCTACCAGAAGAAAATCATCAATATACGCTAACACACCTGGCATGCCTTTCCGTGCCATGCATCTGCGAATAGCTTGCGACAGGCGATGGAAGTGTGATGGCCCTACGTTGCTGCCAAAAGGCAGCCGACTGTCAAAGAGATAAGTAGGTTTCTTTTCACCTGTGAAATGCCATTTCAGCCCAGTCATACAATAATCGTCCGGACTGATGCATACTGACTGCAAGTCTACTTTTGCACACCAATACCCTGTCTTCGCTAGGGCGCACGCGTCAGATACGGTTTGAAATTTAGCTGACTCAGGTATAGAATAGTCGTTCATTGCCCTACCTGTGGGTTTGCTAGCGTCATGGATCAACCTGATGCTGCCATCATCCTTGGGAATCGCAGCGATAGCGCTTACCACAGTTGGTTTTCTACTAGCTACAATGTAATAACCTTTTTCTATCTGATCTAATAGCTCTTTTTCCACAGCTTTATGGTGTTCGTTCGATGACCTATGGTTTGTTTGCTCTACGTCTAGTACGCCTGCCCTACTCTCTTCTGTTACACGGAAACCGTTTCTTATGCCATCTAATAAAAAGGTTTTGTCGTGATCGCCTTCTAGCACCTTGTGCCACATTTGAGATTTAGCATTAATGGAATCACTATTTCCGAGAAATTCGCACTTATTGGAATCTAGCTGAGGGAACGGGCTGTTGAAGGTGGGCCCAACTAAGAAATAGTTGGCATATGCCCGCTGCGCCGCGCTGGTAAGGACTGCCCACCATGTGTTGCTCTCCCGTTCTTATAGACCCCCGCTGATGCATCACACGTGCAAGCCCCCCGGCAACATGGACATTGCGGCTGGGCTATTCTCCTTGACTTTCACAAGTCCTCCTCTCCCCTCTCTTTCTAATTACGGGCCTAAGTGTTGATATCCTGCTTTACTACCCTCTCTTCCCTACCTGCCAACACTGATCCCTTTAGGCCTACCTCAAGTATCTAACATCCTCCTCCTCCACCCGCGGCTAATCTGTCTCGTTTAAATAGAGTTTATCTGACGCTGTCCGCTCTATCTAAACTCACACATAAAAATGTTACATTAAGCCTGACTAAAACTTGTGATTCAAAGGTTTACCTTTCTTCTCGTTTGGGCAATCATGTCAACTGTTATTGAAGATATGTCCAAGCTTTCATCTGGGATAAAAGAGCATCCTTCCTGTAACACGGGAAAACTACTCCCACGAGATTTTTACTCCGAAGTAAACATTTCGTACGAAAAAGTTACTCCCTTTACGAAAAAAGCACTCCCCCATTACACGAGAAAATTACTCCCAAAGACAGGTGAGTTCCGAGTAAACATTTCGTACAAAAATGTCACTCCCCTGACGAATAAATAACGAATAAATTACTTCACCCCAACACGAGCAATTTATACTTCCCATGCCAGGTGTACGAAATGTTTACTCCCTTGTCCCCTGTTAGTCTTGGTGGTAGAAGGGGTGGAGGGAGGGTAGCGCGACATTCGTGTGCACGAGATCACTTATTGGCATTGATCTCGTGCACACGAATGTCGCGGCTACCCTCTTTCCATCCCTTCCACCACCAAGACTAACAGGGGACAAGGGAGTCCCTTCGCCCGCATCCCATTTTTGCGTATGAGATTTTTACTGGAAGTAAAAATAAAGGGGAGTAAAAATTTCGTGGAGGGAGTAATTTTTTCGTGCCTTAGGGAGTTCTTTTCTCGTACGAAAAGTGTACTCGGAGTAAGAATTTCGTACGAAATGTGTACTCCGGAGTAAATTTTTCGAGAGGTAAAAATGTCGTGTTACACCGGCACTTGACCACACATCCAAAACTCGACAGTCTGCCTGCTGCTGCTTCCACCGCAGAGTGGGAATTTGTTGTTTAATCAGTGTACGTTACAGGAACCAATTCCAATCGGCAAAATTATATCACTAATTCTTTTTCCCTTTAAATACTGAAGTTAAGGCAAAAAAAAACCCAGGTCTGTTTACGGTAACATAGGCCAAAAAAATAGGGTCGGTAGGTCGGGAATTTTTTTATTTTTTTATTTTTTCCAAAAAACCATATTTTTACGTTATTTTGCATTTTTTAAATTTTTTTTTCCCAAATGCCAAAAAAAGTCTAGGGTCACGCGAAAAAAATAGGGTCGGTCGGGTTACCGTAAACAGACTATTTTTTTTGGGCCTAAAAAACAAAGGATTACTGTACTCACCGATACAAAGACGACACAAGACGATAACGAATTTTCGCTTCTGGAAAAACAAGAAAAACAAAAGACTAAGGCGTAAGGCGAAACTACTACATTTAGTCAAGCTGTCGAACTCACGGGATGAAACTGAACGCACTGTAGTTTTTCACCAAGACAGTACAGCTTCGTCAATCCCCGCGTGAAGGAAATCGCTCACCTCCCACGTGCAAAACGTAGTGATATTGACACGCCAGATTAGCGCGGTTGCGTATTGTGCTAAGCAGGAAAGCTCGCTTTTCTGTATTCTTGTTAACTTTCTGAGCTTGTTTTGAATACAACCTATCATATCTATATGTTTTTGGAATCAGGAAATGATAAAGAATAAGATGAAATCATTTTTGGATCGATTTCTTATATTTTAATCCGATTAATTAATCTATTTTCGTTAATTGTGATCACATTTTAAGAGTAAACATGACATATGTATATATTTTTAGATTCAGAATGTGATGAAGAATACGATGCAATCAATTTTAAATCTGTTTGCGAAAAATCGATTTTAATGACAACTTTAATGAGCAAACTCATTAATTAATTTTTAATCCTTCAAGCTGAAATGCAATACCAAAATCCGGGCTTCGTCGAAGATTACTTGACCAAAATTTCAACCAATTAGGTTGAAAAATGAGAGCGTGACAGTGCCGCCTCAACTGCCACCGTGTGTGTATGTGTGTGTGTGTTTGCATCAGTGACTGATTACGCGCGCGCGTGTGTGTGCATGCTTCCATGTGTGTGGCTGTGTGTGTGTGTCGGTGTGTGCCAGTAGCTGTGTATGTAGCCGTGAATTTGCTGCTCTGTGTGATTGTGCATAGCTGTGTGTAGCCGTGTGTGTGTGTGTGTCTGAAAGTATGTATCGCTCACTGGTGGAAATGTGCAAAGCGTGTATTGATCTGCATTTAACACAGTTAGCTCCTTTGTGCATTTTAAACTTCATCTTCAGGCATGATGTTGTGACAGGGGAGGCTACCGCTCCTTTCACAGCAGACTCTGCACCCGAGTTGTTGGCCTTTAAGTCAACACCCGTGGTTTGTGGAAATCTGTTTGTGATGGGGTCTGGTAGTTTCCGATTGTCTGTATGTTCATGGAAACCTTCGGGTTTGCATAACAGTTTTTATAGGGCTAAGAAATTAGCCCTAACATTTTCAATCCTGTTTGATTGCACTTCGCCTCCCGAGGTGATCGTAGTGTTTCGGCACTCGGTCACATCTGGCGCTTGCGAGCAGGGATGGGACTCGGCATGATATGTTCACTCAGGTAATGGCATAATATGACCACTGAACATGTTCGTGCTGTTCCCATTCTGCGAACTTGGGATGGACAGTGGTCCCCCGGTTCGGAACTTCGGGACGAAGTTCATTTCAAACGGGGGCGATTGTGACAGGGGAGGCTACCGCTCCTTTCACAGCAGACTCTGCACCCGAGTTGTTGGCCTTTAAGTCAACACCCGTGGTTTGTGGAAATCTGTTTGTGATGGGGTCTGGTAATTTCCGATTGTCTGTATGTTCATGGAAACCTTCGGGTTTGCATAACAGTTTTTATAGGGCTAAGAAATTAGCCCTAATATTTTCAAACCTGTTTGATTGCACTTCGCCTCCCGAGGTGATCGTAGTGTTTCGGCACTCGGTCACAATGTGAAACCTTTACTTCAGTGGAACAGTATTATGTTTCTTGATTATTATCGGAATCGCCTCGTGAATGAATAAAATGTTTACTCTACTTTCCGCATGTTGCTACTGTGATAACGCATGAGGCACCGATCATAAGACTGCAGGTCAGTGTTGGAGTGTGTGTGTGTGTGTGTGTGTGTGTGTGTGTTTGTGGGTGCCCTCGTGAGGGATTGTGTTTGTGACTAGCTGTGTTTGGGGGTGGGGGTGTTGCAAGAGGAAATAAGAGAGCAAGTCATAGAGTGATTATGCTATTCGTTTTACATGTATATTTAATAGAGTGATCATGCTGATTAGTTTTGGTGTATGTATTTTAAATGGTATCATTGGTTCGTTCTATAGATGAGTGTGTTTGGGTATGCTCGGTTGGAGTGAATATTGTCTTCTTTCACCGGATCACGCTTTGGAATACACAAGCAGTCTGGATGATGAGGGTCATGTACGACCCATACTTTCTAAAGGATTCAACTAAAAAAGTATGGGTCGTATACGACCCACGCCATCCAAATAGGGATACACTTTCTCCCGCCTCTTTGCAGCAGATTCCTTGTGGGTCGTCCCTGAATACCATCATCCAGACTTTGCAGTTCAAATTACGTCATTGTATAGTTGTTTGTTAACAAAGATTATCCTTCAAAAAGTGTGACAAACAAAGGGAAGCAAGCACTCTAAATGCATCATATGAATAGAGTGACTGTCATGCGGAACCAAGCTACTGGCACCCGAGCGAATAACAAGCATTAAAATGAACAAGCGACTTACATGCTTATTCTCTCAGGTGCCAGGAGACGGGTTCCGCATAACTCTCACTTAATTCTCTATATATATATATATATTACACATGTCGTATGCATTAAGACCGATTACTTCCCTTTGTTTATCAGATCTTGAAATAAGGTACAAAAAAAAATGTCTGTTTACGGTAACATAGGCCAAAAAAATAGGGTCGGTAGGTCGGGATTTTTTTTTCTTTTCCAAAAAACCATATTTTTACGTTATTTTGCAAAAAAACCCAATTATTTTTTTCTCCCCCCAAATGCCAAAAAAAAGTGCAGGGTCGCGCGAAAAAAATAGGGTCGGTCGGGTTACCGTAAACAGACTTTTTTTTTTTTGGCCTAAGAGCTCTGCCTCATTCAAAAAGTGGTCATGGAAGGTTCTATATGGTGTTTGATGATTAATACATGAAGTATTAATCAAATACTCCCAATAGTTTCAGAGATACAGACATTTTTGTGAGGCTCTGGGTCATCCAGGAAGCACGGCAAATTCCCAACCTTTGGCAATAACATACTCCGTATCTTGTATTCTGCGTCACTTCCAGAGGACTATTTTGAGATCTATCCCTCATGTACTGATGCTTGACTTGAACAATTGTTGAATATATTTCTGTCATGAAACAACTCCCCCGAAGCAGTCACTGTTGTCGTTTGGAGTTGTTATTGGTGAGCATACCCTCCATTACAACACTCTCAGGTCAATTTGATACAGAGAAAGCGTATTTGTGACCCTCCACCACGGAATGAGTCACATGTCACCTTTGCATGATTTTCATATTTTTACATTTTCCTAAAGAGTTTTTTATGCTCTATCCAGTGGTGAAACCCATTTTAGAAAAGAGCGAACACTGTTTGAGTTATAAGCCTGTGACTAAGGTGACCCTCACACTGTTACCAGACACTCCCCGGACTTATATTAAGCCTAGCGCAGAACCGCGCGAGGTGACATGCGACTCATTTCATGGTGGAGGGTCACATTTAGGACTTCAAAATAAAATGGCTGCATTTCAGATACCAAAAGAGCAACAAGATGATCCCTGGATTTAAAACCAAGGTCAACAGGTCAATCATTTTTTTCTTTCAATCATGCAAATGACAAACCCAGTTTTTGTGATGTTTTTTTTTTACTTCAATAATTGCAGTGGCACTCTTGCAGAAATGAGGATACATGCGACAAAAGCAATCCGCAGTTTCAACTTTCAGTAGTGCATTGAGCAGGACCAGGTTACTGTAATACATTTCATTAACACAACTGTTTGTACACACAATGTACTAACCATCCTTCTTCTTCGTTCATGGGCTGAAACTCCCACGTTCACTCATGACTTTGCACAAGTGGGTTTTTACGTGTATGATCGTTTTCACCCCGCCATTCAGGCAGCCATACGCCGCTTTCGAGGAAAGCATGCTTGGTATTTTCTTGTTTCTATAATGCCAAAAAAAAGTCTAGGGTCGCGCGAAAAAACTAGGGTCGGTCGGGTTACCGTAAACAGACCTATTTTTTTTTTGGCCTAACCTACCGAACTCTGACATGGGTTACAGGATCTTTTCTGTGCGCACTTGGTCTTGTGCTTGTGTGTACACATGAAGGGGATAAGGCACAAGCAGGTCTGCACAGAAGTTGACCTGGGAGATTGGAAAAAATCTCCACCCTTATCCCACCAGGCTGCCACAGCCGGGATTTGAACTGACAACCTTCCGATTAGGAGGCCGATGTGTTATCCACTAGGTCACTGCGCCCGTCTACTAACCATCCAGTCCCCTACGTCTGCATGAAAAGTGGAAAAACTGATATACTGCACAATCCCTAAAAGTACAACACACGTTTAAGACTAAGAGATACATGTCAAGAGTATGGGATGATCTTGTTCTCCTGTATTCTTCCCTTTCAGCTATATTTTTGAAGATTGATAAATTTATACATTAAATTTACCTCCTCCAACTATCGCGAGATACAAAAAAACTTGTTGACAAACAAGATTCGCGAAAAAAAGAGAAAAGCGCAGAGTCTTGAGTAGAGAGCTAATAAAGTACCGGTAATCGCTAATCGAGCGAAATGAAAATCCGCGGCGACTTCCATTAGGTGAATGCTATTCAAGTTTAGGTAACGTTTTAGCCGCATCTTTTTAGAAGCCGCAATGCGATTTTTTTTTTTTAAAAGTCGCGGCTTGTAGTCCGTCAAATACGGTACCTGTAAAACATCACTAATCACAGTGATTACAGAAAGATGCTGTCACCATTAGAATTCACTATCAAATACTGTTGAAATTGTTGAACCGTATTTGAAAAGTCTCAACACAAGCACGTATGCACCCGCACTCATGTGCACACACATACACAAATTCCCAACCTTGGGCAATTAAAGATTCTGTATTCTGTAAACATGCACACACATACATAAATTCCCAACCTTGGGCAATTAAAGATTCTGTATTCTGTATTCTGTAAACATGCACACACATACACAAATTCCCAACCTTGGGCAATTAAAGATTCTGTATTCTGTATTCTGTAAACAAGCACACACACACACACACACACAAATTCCCAACCTTGGGCAATTAAAGATTCTGTATTCTGTATTCTGTAAACATGCACACACACAGACGCACGGAAGCACATATATCTTATACAAACACTTTTTTTCTTCAGAGGAACTACCATGGATGCTCACCATTGCCTGTTCTGTTGTCATTTCATTATTAATCCTTATCATTATAAGTCCTTTTACCTAAACTACAAATACTGCTACCAACAGACACAGAAGGGAACAGTAGCAGAAAACAAGGGTACAAGTGCACCAATTCCTGTCAAATAACTACACGTAAACTGTAATGACATTTTGCAGCTGAAATTCAAAACTAACAAGAGCCTGCAATGGGGAAATGCACTCAAAGGAAAAAGTTAGGGACCGCCCTTGAAAAACCCAGCTGACTTCATCTGTGCCAAACTCCTTGTTCCTAAGTTTGTAAAACCAAATGGCTGTCAGGCCGTACACACCAGTGGGTGAGCAATGCTGTGTTAGCAGGAAACTTGCTTGGGATCCACAGAGGCCTGGCTAGGGCACGAGACAGAAACTGCCAAACTGCAAAAAGTGGACCATTTTTACACTGGCACGTGGGCAAGCCTGGGCGGGAAAGATGAAAAATTGGTTATGCACGAGCAGGGGGGATGTGTTGAGAGTGAACTGTTGTCACCAGTTAGGCTTTATAGCCCCGCGATTTTCCGCTAGCCACCATCTTCTCACTATGCCTCCCAGACGAAAGGTGACCACCTTCAACAAAGCCCGGGCCATCGCATGGCTGCAAGACGGCGTAAGCAAGCGAGAAGTGGGCAGACGACTTGGAGTGTCCCATTCTGTCGTGGTCAGGCTGCATCAGAAGTTCCAGGCCACCAACAGCATTCTGGAGAGGCCCAGGTCAGGACGGCCTAAGAAGACAACACAGCGTGAAGATCGCTTCATCAGAAGACAAGCTCTGCAGCAGCGAGGCACCACTGCAAACATCATCAGGGGCCAGCTGAGGGTGGCAACAAACACCAACGTCAGCACGAAAACCATCCGCAAACGCCTGCACGAAGTTGTCCTGCAATCACGTCGTCCAGCTGTACGGCCACGACTGACAGCAGCTCATCGCCAGGTTCGTTTGGCGTTCTGTCACAACCATGCCAGGTGGACACGCCAGCAATGGGCCGATGTGCTGTTCAGCGATGAGTCCCGCTTTAATCTGCACCATCATGATGGTCGGGCTCGTGTGTGGAGGCGTCAGGGTGAGTGGTACAACAACGGTCTGGTGCAGGAGAGGGTGGCCTTCGGCGGGGGCTCCACCATGGTGTGGGCCCTCTCTACCACATTGTTGGCAACCTGACGGGCCAGTGCTACAGAGATGAGATTGTCGCCCCTTTGGTTCTACCTGCTCTACACCAGATTGGTGTGCAGGCTGTATTCCAGGACGATAACGCGACACCTCACAGAGCGAGGCTGGTCAACAACTTCATCCAGCAGGCTGGTGTCACCAGGATGAACTGGCCGGCCTGCAGCCCTGATTTCAACCCCATCGAGCACCTGTGGGATGAGCTGGACAGGCGAGTGAGGAACAACCACCCACCCCCAAGGAACCTGCAGCAACTGCTTCAGTTCCTGCAAATCGAATCGCAGGCCATTCCTCAGTCCTTCTGCAGGAAGCTGGTAAACTCGATGCGGAACAGGACTACAGAAGGCAACGCAAAACGCGGCGGACACACCCATTACGGAACTGTTCGGAACTTGCAAATTTTGTTTTCGACCCCCATGTTGTTTCAGAGCTTGTTCACACGTAATGCGTGAATGAAATGTCACCATATTTTGGAAAAGGATCGCAGAGATAATGAATTAAACATGTTACAAATTTGATTCAATTTTGTTTGGTGGTTTGGAAGCTGTGTTTGTTTACGTAAGTGGTCCCTAACTTGTTCCTATGAGTATATATATATATGCTCTCAGCTAGATTGCAGAAGTAAAGTTCTACTTACATTACAAAGTAACAATTTATAAACAATTGCCACAAGGCCTGACAACCATATGTGTGTTTCTTCCTCGTTAGAATGATCCCCCCTTCCCTATAGTAATTCTTCAGACCCTGGTACCCAAACATCCCCAAATCCATACTCTCTCTCCGCTCACCTCTCTCTCCTTGTTCTACCATTTTCACAATCAACCGTCAGTGCAAAAAGAACTAATTCTCCTTTTTTTAACATCCAGACAAACTCTCTTCAGCACTTCAGATCCGCGCACCATGGATTACCAGAATGCGTCATATCTGGCAGTTCAGCAAAACGTTTCACAGGAGTACACCCACCCCTGCAGCACCTACACGTCAGATGAACAAGTCAAAATCCACCCTGCTGGAAGAGTAAAACTGCCTGAGTGTGAAAGAACTCGCACTTGCAGCACCCAACACATCAGATGTACAGGTCAAAATCCACCCTGTTTGAAGAGTAAAACTGTGCCTGGGTGCCCACCCTGCGGCAAAGAACTCCTGTCTTGAACTTGCCGTCGTCTTTCCACGCCATCATCTGTGTTGTGGTGTAGGGGCCGAGGAGCGGGGAGGTGTCGCTGTCTTCTTCTTTGTACTCCCACCGAACCTCATCTTCCGCATTTTCTGTTGCTGTGCCTGCAGCAAGAAAATACAGTAGTATTAGCTTGAGAAGGCAAAGTACAATGGAACACCCACTGTTAAGTCTTTAAGACTTCCCTAAAATCTGAAAATAAATCTGGTCTTAGAACTAGAAGAGAGGAAGATTTAAAGGTACTGAACTTGTCAAATCCAGGTGCACGAAGCCCCTGGGGCTTTTAGTCATACCTCAGGCAGCTATCCGTTAGAAGAACTAACAAGTTTCATTGACTTGCACCCAAAGAGTCAAGAACTGCGATTTTTTTACGAATTAATTTCGTACTCGGACCCGGCTGGTCTTGGCCTATTTTTGGATCTAACTTTAGATCAGGTAGATCACCATATCATGCACAAAAAGACACGTCACTAGCAAACTATGTCAGACGTCATCATGAGTTTGTGTACAACAAAATGGAGGCCGGAATCACTCAGTTGAATCGAACTCCGACCAAACACCACGTAATAACTAGGTTAACTTATGCACTCGCGTGAACAAGAAACTGTCGAGCTTCACATATGTCGTCGTTGGGTAGTTTTGGGTTTGTTTTACTACCATAGGAGGAATTTTGAACTGTGAATGCACTCAGCTGCAACAAAAACGCAAAACGAAGGCTGTGAGCTGCACTGTGCCTTTAAGAAATGAAGTGACAAGTGTCATCTTTACACAAAATCAACAAAACAGTGTAACAGCATAGTTAAGACACCCGTCGCGATATAACCTTCGTGGTTGAAAACGACGTTAAACACCAAATAAAGAAAGATAGTTAAGACAGAAACTGGAAGAGCAAGAAAGGGAGAGGGAGAGAGAGAGATGAACCAAAATCATACCTGACACTTCAGCGGTTGAAGAACTCGGATCACCTTTGCCATTATCTGCCACTGCATCCCCGCTGCCACCCGATTTCTTCCCCTCTGTCTTGTCAAAATTGTCCGCAAACATATCGAGGGCATCGTCTTCATCAACATCGTCTGGAATGGCGAACTTCTTCCCTTCCTCCTGTTTGAGCATGACCGCGACCTTCTCGCGCGTCGCTTCGTAAATCTCCATCATACCCTCCTGAACCAAACTGTCGGCCATTTCCGTTAAGCGGAGCATCGTCTGCTTGTCCTGTTCGACCTTCTCCGCCTCGGGCCCTCCACTTGCAGCTCCGCTTTCAGTTTTTTGACGCTTGGCTTTCCACCTCTGAGCTGTGGTGAGTGGCTTCCCTTTGCTTTTGCCCAAACGCCGCAGAGCCTTGGCGACGGTCTCCTGAGGCTGAAGGAGTTCCATCATCTCCTTGAAGATGGCGACTCGGTCCACTGGAGGGGTCTCCATCTCCTGAGCGTCTTCTCGGGCCTGGATCATCTGCTGAGCTTTCTGGCGTTCCGACTCCTTGATGCGCACCCAGTTGATGTTGTCGATCCAGTGGTCCTTGATGTTCTGGGAGCAGTTCATGAAATAATTGTAACAAGTTGTAGAATAAAATAAAATTTAAAAATGTTTTACCATCCTGAAGAAGGCCGCAACAAGCTGTCAAAATATGGATTAAGAATGTACCAAACCTGGTAAATGTTGTACGTGTTCTCTTTTTGTTCGAATAAAATAATTGTATAGAAAGTTAAATGCATTATTTCAAGATATATTACCGTACATAATTTACAGGTGAGGGCGGTCCATCAAAAATTACCTGTTTTCATTTTGCTCCCAAATTCTTCTTTTTACAGATTTTCCCTTAATTTTAAGGCAAAGTAATTAGCCATTTTGGATTCCTGACTCGTGTGTGTGTGTATGTGTATATACTTCATATAATCTCAGTGAACAAAGGCAACAAATCTGACTCGTGTGTGTGTGTATGTGTATATACTTCATATAATCTCAGTGAACAAAGGCAACAAATCTGACTCGTGTGTGTGTGTATGTGTATATACTTCATATAATCTCAGTAAACAAAGGCAACAAATCTGAACACGGGGTAAGACACACACTTCAAAATAAAATGTTCAAGTTATGTAAGCAACCAACCTTGGTCTTGTCAAAAATGAAGTTGCCATCTTTATCAAAATGTCCTTCTTCCAGTTCATCCTTCATGTTGAATGGTGTAATCTGAATGTCATCATCATAATCAATTGTCGGTTCTTCCTGACCTAGCAAAAAAGAAAATAATGACAACACTTCAACAAACATCCAGAATTGTTTTTTAAGCAGTGTCCAGTGGTGACACACATGACAATGCAAATCTTAGCAACTCTTTCAACTCAAGCTCACAGACATGAATTAATGTACAGTCTATCAGTATCACTGTCTTGCAAATCTTTCAACTCAAGCCCTCAGACATAATTGTAGTTGTACCAGCCAGTCTATCTGCAACTTGTTGACAATATAGGTAATTACTTTTCAACAGTCACTGACTAGACTCTACCTTTCTTTCTCTTATATAGAGTTTTGAAAACAAGAAAATACTGTCACGGTCAGAGCCTTCTAGTGAGTTTGTGAATAAGTAGTTGTAGTGGTAAGGGACTGGATTAGTATCCATAAGCCTCACAGTCACAGCTTTTTTCGCGTCCCATCTCATTATCAAATTTGATTGCAGGTCAATCATATTAACATGCTCAAAGTCGTATTTACTCAATATCAAATATCGTACAAATAAAGTGACTCAGTCAATCTCAGGGATGTTGTTACAAATTCACACCTATAGGCTATAGGACAAATGTCCTGAGCTCTTCAGAATCAATAGGACATTTGACGGCTTTCAGAAATTTCAATAGGACGTCATAATTTTGTGCAAAACACTGTCAATGGAATGGCTCCAAAATCATGTGCACACACACACATGCTTTAACACACACACATCTATATATATCTATATACGGCTTGTGTGTGTGTGTCTGTCTGTCTGTCTGTGTCACTTCGCGATGCACGGCCAAAGTTCTCGATGGATCTGCTTCAAATTTGGTGGGCATATTCAGGTAGACCCCGGACACAATCTGGTCGATGAAAATTTCCAACACGTGCTCTCAGCGCGCAGCGCTCAACCGATTTTGGTTTTTCTGTACATCCATTCCCAGTAACTCTTCCTTATCTTCTCCAGTGTTTTGCGCGTTTATCTCCCTTCCTTCGTGTGGCGTCAATCGCGTACAATGTGCCGGCGTACACCCGGCTATTCGGCTCTACTTCTTCCCGGCGAAGCTGGTATTCATCTAGTATAGTATAAATATATACATCGAACATTTTTGCATACATTGTTTTATTAATTTAGTTCCAAATAGGACACAAACAAAAGGAAACAAACATAGTCTAAAAAGCTACCAAAACTCTTTTTTATATTTAGTCAAGTTTTGACTAAATATTTTAACATCGAGGGGGAATCGAAACGAGGGTCGTGGTGTATGTGTGTCTGTCTGTCTGTGCGTGTGTGTGTGTGTGTAGAGCGATTCAGACTAAACTACTGGACCGATCTTTATGAAATTTGACATGAGAGTTCCTGGGTATGAAATCCCCGAACGTTTTTTTCATTTTTTTGATAAATGTCTTTGATGACGTCATATCCGGCTTTTCGTGAAAGTTGAGGCGGCACTGTCACGCCCTCATTTTTCAACCAAATTGGTTGAAATTTTGGTCAAGTAATCTTCGACGAAGCCCGGACTTCGGTATTGCATTTCAGCTTGGTGGCTTAAAAATTAATTAATGACTTTGGTCATTAAAAATCTGAAAATTGTAAAAAAAAATAAAAATTTATAAAACGATCCAAATTTACGTTTATCTTATTCTCCATCATTTGCTGATTCCAAAAACATATAAATATGTTATATTCGGATTAAAAACAAGCTCTGAAAATTAAATATATAAAAATTATTATCAAATTTTTTTTTTCGAAATCAATTTAAAAACACTTTCATCTTATTCCTTGTCAGTTCCTGATTCCAAAAACATATAGATATGATATGTTTGGATTAAAAACACGCTCAGAAAGTTAAAACAAAGAGAGGTACAGAAAAGTGTGCTATCCTTCTTAGCGCAACTACTACCCCGCTCTTCTTGTCACTTTCACTGCCTTTGCCATGAGCGGTGGATTGACGATGCTACGAGTATGTTACGGTCTTGCTGAAAAATGGCATTGCGTTCAGTTTCATTCTGTGAGTTCGACAGCTACTTGACTAAATATTGTATTTTCGCCTTACGCGACTTGTTTTTTATTGTCTCACAAACTGCATGATGAGAAAAAAAAAGAGTCTGTTTCAACACAGATTTGACAAAGCAGGAGTCTTTTTGCTGTCAAGGTCTATAACAAACCAAACAGGGTCAGCCATAGATAGTTAAAAGACCATTTCGGCGAATTTCCTGCTGGGCCGACACCATGTCCTGTACAAAAGACAAAACTTCTCTTTCCGTGGTTGTGTCAGTTTCAGCGGCGACACTGTCATTGGCACTGTCATTTTCAAGAATGATGCTCGCCGTGTTTTCTTCTGTTTTTGACACAAACGGACAATGACCGCGCTCAGTTGAAAACGATAGGACATCTGACCGCCATGCAGCTATGTGAATCGGACATTTGAGCCTTTTAATCGGTCTATGTCCGATATCCGACGCCTAACGACATCCCTGAGTCATAAGTTTTTGTATGTCCAGCAGATGTTTGAAGTGAGACTGAGAGCGGTGAGACTGAGAGAGATTCATAATCCACAGTGAAGAGTAAGATTCATAATCCAGAGTGAATTCAAAAGAATAGCAACAATCAGTACCTCAGCTCTCTCTCTCTCTCTCTCTCTCTCTCTCTCTCTCTCACACACACACACACACACGCACAGTGACACACGGGTACACACACACACACACACACACACACACACACACACACACACACACACACACACACACATACACAACACACAGTGACACACAAACACGCAGCATTTGGAAGTTATTCAAACCACACAAACGCCACAATACAGTGGACGCCGCTTAATAAAACCGCGGTTAATAGAGCCAGCCGCTTATAAAAGCCGATTTCAGACGGTCCGGATTTATCACTATATCTTATGTATTAGAAAAAGCCGGTTAATAAAACCAACCCGCCGCTTATTAAAGCCAGTTTTCTCAGAGAAATCACGTAGTTTGTGACTAAAACTCACATTATCTTGTTCTGATGTGGAAGACGACCAACAAACAAACACTCATAAAATCGTTCTTCTCTGACGAGTAATGGTTCGTGACGGTGACAGGGAAATTATTGATGTACCGAAGTGATCAAAGTACACGTACATATACATAATTAAAACAAAAGTTCAACATCCTTCGTGAAGTTTTGTTTAGATTCAAACAAGTGTAAATGACGAAAGAAAGTGACTGAGTGACGTAAACAAAAGAGATTGTTTTTTCTTTCGAAAATGACGTATTCCTGGACCGCCGGTTAATAAATCCGCCGCTTATTAAAGCCATTTTTCGTCGGTCCAGAAGTGGTTTTATTAAGCGGCGACCACTGTACTCTCTTTCTCGCTCTCACTTAAAACCATTAGCTAGGAGGAATCATCATTCACTGGCCAATCATCCTTACCTTCTATGTCGTCTTCATTCATCACATCATATTTGTCGGCATCATCATCCTCTTCGTCGCTGTCAAGAGAATGTTTTCCCTTTTTAAACCCTGTTGCGTTCTCTACCTCTTCCGGTTGAAATTCGTTTACCTCAGGATCTTCCTGGAACATGACTTTCTTGTCAGCCATTTTTGCAAAAATAGCACTCGCTATAAACTTCGGCAAGCGTCAATACAATCGCATTCGCAGTTCCAACGAAATTTGTGTTCCACACACCGGAAATAGATTGCTCTCGAACGGGCTAAATCTGACTAGATCGTTACCATTTACGGTTGTGTCTTCTTTTCGTTTATATGTATTAATTATAATCCTTTTTATATTTCATTCTAATCTAGGTATGTTTCCTATGTTTATATATAAGCTCTGTATTTTTTATAGCGCGATGAAGAATGGAAATTGATAATAAAATTGAAACACAAGATCGGAGCAATTTAAGAATCAAGAGCGATAACTCTAAACACCAGTAATCGTGCAACAACATGGCTTCACGCTGCTTGAGGTAAACTTTTCGGAGTCCCTTAGTACAGAAGTTCTTGCAGGTTCCTCAAGATGTATCTTAATAAATGCAACCGCAAGTTATTAGTTAGGGATTTTGTATTTAGTCTAAGTCGTACAATTGACAACATTACTACATGATCGCAAAGATCACTTCAAGGTTGATCAACTACGTTTAACATAAAAAGAGTTGTGTAAGTGAACATATAACAGCTACACATGTTGAGCTTGTTTAGCACCCTTAATTTTGTTTTTTACTGGCACAAAGTTGATATTTACTTAATTTATAACAGTAGAAGGACACAATAGCACCATGCAGCCTTTTGATAAATTGAGCATCTATTGTTTTTTTGTGTGCAGATGTTTATTGATGCCGCCAAGGTCTGGAGGAGCCAATCCTTTTCGATACTATGCATTTGGTCGCACAATCCCACAAGTGCCTTGTAGGTTTACACCCATACGCTATGCATCAGGTCAGTCTCTTTCTCAGACAGATGTACACTCTGTAATACTATGATTTTAGTTGTTTATGATGATATTGGTATTTGGAGGCTATGGCAATGACATCTATAGGTTAATCACACTCTCAGCCGCATCAGTAGAACAACAGATGAGTATTTAGTCTATGGGTTTATTCACAAGAGTAGAACTAACAGTAACAATTATTTTAAAAGGGACAGCAGCATACATCAGTGTCAGAATTTGGTACAGAGTGAAGCTGATTAGCATAAGGTTAGACTTTAGGTAGGATGAGTCAATGATTTTTTTACAAATACAAGTAAAAAAAAAAATATTTAACTATTGAAAACACATCTTTGGTATGTCCAAATGACTAATCAATTGAAATAATACATAGAAATAAAAGAGTTAATTTAAAAAAAAAAATTAAAGAAAAGAAAAAAAAAAGTCTTTCTCAATTTTTTTTCAAAACGCGTCACTCCGAGGGCGTAACAAAACTAAAGGCACCAATGGTATTGTAGCTACACAACAATGTGTAGTATAATATGCACACTGGAATAAATAACTCCAAAATTGAATTTGAGGATGCTTTTAAAAAAAAAAACATTGTTTTTTATTTGAACAAAACAAAATTTAATGTCAAAAAATCGAATATTTACACCAAAAAAATAATGTCTTTTTTGTCCCTCCAATGAATGTGCTGTAGAGTCTTCAGCAACATATGGAAAATCAAAAGAAACATTTTCAGTACACTTTTTCAAACAAAAACAACAACAAAATCACAAATATATTTACTGGAGAAGACCTCAGAAAAGGGAGAGAACAACAGGGGGAAAAAATGAAGAGTTACATGTCTTGGGCGATTGGTTTGTTTTCAGTTATCTACAAAGACAGAAAAGAAGCAAAACCAAATATGCTGTTTTAATTATGCAACAATGTGTGCTTTCATATGAAGTTTGTACTGAATGACACTCCACGATCAAATGACCCTTTATTAAAACCAAAAAAAATCAGATTTGCACGTTCCTCGAAGATGGCAGAAGGTCAAGGTCAAGGCCCAAGCCGTCTTTTCAGACAAACAATTATGTCAGATCGAAACTATCTAATTACCGAAATTATCAATTTTGGACACGTTATGGAAATATTTATGCACTCCCATTCATCTGTATCGATCAAATTAATGCTAAGGCACCTAAAAAATGCAACCACTAGCTGGTTAAAGGTGGTTAGTTGAAAATATCCATGTTTTACCTGGGTTAATCGCTCTTGTAAAAAATTACAGGCTTTTTTATCACATGCACCAATGTATCCTCGAATTTTACTGGGCCTTTTTCGGTTCGTAAACCAATCAAATTGCTGCTTTCTTTCCACAAAAAATGCCACCGTGGCAACTCGTGACAAGGACGCCACCCGGGATAACTCTAACCGGAAATAGGTTAGACAACTCTAGCCCTTGGCGCATGCTACTTTAGGGTCTGAAATAATCTGAACTATTTAATAATTTATGCACTGCTGCTTTCCATTTATTATTTTTAAGTTTATTTGCCTTTAGCTAGTTTCTCAAGAGTAATTGTAAACAAAATATCATTCTATTTATTTGAATTATTTTCTGGTCTTGTTTTGGTACTTAGTTTTGTTTTGTTCATTTGTTAACAGGGTGTTCATTCCTTGCCCAAGCCTTCAGTTTTGTTTTGTTCATTTGTTTACAGGGTGTTCATTCCTTGCCCAAGCCTTCAGTTTTGTTTTGTTCATTTGTTAACAGGGTGTTCATTCCATGCCCAAGCCTTCATACGCTAAATAAATTAAGAAAATAATCCCTGCGTCTACGACTCCTTTTTTGATAACTGGACCACTGAATGATAAATACCCTAAAATTTAGTCTGGTTACATAACTGTGATTGAAGCTGGGGGTGAGGAGGAGAGGGATAGAAGTAGATTTCACCTTTGTTATATATATAGATGCGACAGAATGTGATGTTGAGTAACTTCTCAGCAACTTTCATGCATTGTCAAAATAAAATGCATCACAAGTGTTTTGAAGCAAAGTTAGATAGATGTTTGATCTGCTTGTGTTCCACTCTCTAGCTGTCACCTTTTGTTCAGGAAGTCGTTTAATTATTTTGATAATACAGTAATAATAATAAAACATTTATATATATAACGCTTCTCCACAGCTCAAAGCGCTTTACAATTTTTTGATGATGAATTAAATGACAGTGTTCATTTTAGCACTGCATAAAAATGTAGTGGTTTTTGACTGTGTCATTTTGTTATTTTTAATGTATGGCTAAATTGTAGATGTACTTAGTTTCTTAGCTATGGTCTCTGTGATTTGATCTACCTCTGTGCCTTTTTTCTTTGTTTCCTCCTATTTTTCTTTTTTGACAATGATTAGTACTAGATGTAGTTACAATACAGTGGTACCTGTGATGAAAGGACACCCTAAGGACCTGCCGAAAATGTCCCTACATTGCAGGTGGCCTGTTACGGTAGGTATATTTTGGTCATGCAAATAGAAAATGGAATAAGTCGGTGTCCTTACCTGGGAGGTGTCCTCTCGATACGGGCACCACTGTACATACATTAACTTTATCAAGGATTTCTTATATATAATATCTTTCTTTGCAGAGGGTCGAGGCTCACAAACAGTTCATGCAGTGGGGCCTAGCACTAACAGACATATTGCACGCAAATTTCTGCTGGTGGTTGGAGGGACCGTGACACTTTATATCGGCTATCTCATCTTCACTGCGCCTGAGGAGGACTTTGACTCGTATGAGTTTGAGGAACCAGCCAAGAATTGGCAGGTAGGCTGAGTGTTTAGTCTGTTGTGTTTGTTTGTTGTACTTGTAATTGTCTCATTATTTCTTTCTTTACACGATCTTCTTTCTTTGGTTGACTGGGGCTGGTCAGTTTAACAGTGGAACCCTTGTTTTAAGACACCCCCCGCCCCCCTCCCCAAATTCAACACTCATCCTATTAAGACCATGTTTTTATTTAGATTTTCAGTTCATAACCTCTGTATATTTATATCCCTTTAAAGACCCTATTTTATCACATTTCGGAGGTCTTAAAAGGAGGGTTCCACTGTGATTATATTTGTCTCGTTGTTTTTTTCTCTTTACTTCTTTCTTTGGTTGGTTGGTTGGTTGGTTGGTTGGTTGGTTGGTTGGTTGGTTGGTTGGTTGGTTGGTTGGTTGGTTGGTTGGTTGGTTGGTTGGATGGTTGGTTGGTTGGTTGGTTGGTTGGTTGGTTGGTTGGTTGGTTGGTTGGTTGGTTGGTTGGTTGGTTGGTTGGTTGGTTGGTTGGTTGGTTGGATGGTTGGTTGGTTGGTTGGTTGGTTGGTTGGTTGGTTGGATGGTTGGTTGGTTGGTTGGTTGGTTGGTTGGTTGGTTGGTTGGTTGGTTGGTTGGTTGGTTGGTTGTCTCATTCTTTGGCTCACGTAAGTGTAGCCTATGCGATCGTAACTTTGTCTGTTTGTGCGTGTGTGCGTGTGTGTGTGTGTTTGTTTGTGCGTGTGTATGTCTGTGGTAGAAACTTTAACATTTCGTCATTTGAAGACGTCACATTATGACGTAAGAGGGTTAGACGTCACGCGAAGGAATTACTGAAAGTCTCGGTCATTGTTATTTTGAGCGGGCCGAGACTAGTTGGCAGTCGTGTCCCTGTAAGTAGGCTACATGCAGACAGACAGATCTAGATCTAGTGTCTCGCTTTCTTGCACAGTGTCACCTATGCTTACTGTGTGTGTGTGTGTGTGTATGTGTGACGGAGTGATTGAGTTTGTGTTACTGTTTGTCGCCTCTTGTTTCTTTATCTTTTCTTTTCTTTGATCTCTGGTTGGATGGTTTGTCATTGTCTTTTTGTTTGGTCGGTTGGTTGGTAACTTTCGTAGGTTTTGCTGAGAGAAAGGACACGACTTGTTCACTTAAATAAAGGGTTGCTTGTGGAGGCTTTACCGTTTATGTATGTATCCCTCAACATTTGATGTCATGATTTCAATATTTCTTCGATAAATGTTTCAAAAATGACCTTAGCAAATGAGTGATATTTTTTTTTACTCTGGCTAAGAGCAGTGCCAGTCTTTCAATCAATAGTCAAGATGTTCTTTGGGGTTGGCAATCAGTAAAATGCCAAAACTTATTTTCAAATCGCTGAAAATGTTGCCATCATTTTGGCAAAATTGACAAACATTTTCACGATGGGGGAAAGGTGACATCAAGAACTGCCAAGTATTGTCAAAGACATGAACATGTATGGCTATTTTGGCAAATGTGTACCCTTGCACAGGTGCTTCAGGTCAAACTGCTGATCCGACTGCAATTTTTGCAAAATTTTTGTTGTTTCTCGCGAAGGACAGTATTGCATTGAGTTTCTGTATTTTAGCCCATTGAAAGTCTACAGGTGCATTTTGACCGATACAAAAATACATGTATGCAGACAGACCAGTGATATCAAATGTTTTTAATCATTTTTCACTTGGTAGCTAGCAAAAGAGTAGCATTGGTTTGTCAGGATCAACACTTCTCAGTGAATGGAGAGATCGAATTAGTTTCCTAGTTCAGTAGTTGGCTGGTTGTTGATTTGTTGGCTGGTTGGCTACAGTAATTTGGAAATGCATGTGTTCATTGGTGGGTCTTTATGTTTTCCCTTAATGTTTTGTACTTATTTATGCTCGCTGTTTTCTTGGTCAGAAAAGAAGCTGGCTGCAGCAGGTGTGTGTCCATGTGGTAATAAAGTTGGTATTTCACTTGTATTGTTGCAAGTGAAGGTTTCGGTTTTTAAACACAGATGAGATTTGTCCACCTTTCGGAGGAATTTCTCCATTTTAGCTTCAACTGGTATCCAGTTTAGTATGAAAATTTTGAACAGTTTTATTCAATCAGTGAACAGCGCTATGGTCATGCACGAATCATTGCCTGTTTTCTCTTCATGAAGGGTTAAGAAAATCTACAGAAATCTTGACATTTTATTCTTCTAATTTTGAAAAGTATTCCTTCCCTTTTTGCCATTGCACACTCTCATCTCTATTTAAAGGTACTGAACTTGTCAAATCCAGGTGCACGGAGCCCCTGGGGCTTTTAGTCATACCTCAGGCAGCTATCCGTTAGAAGAACTACCAAGTTTCATTGACTTACACCCAAAGAGTCAAGAACTGCGATTTTTTTTACGAATTAATTTCGTACTCGGACCCGGCTGGTCTTGGCATATTTTTGGATCTAAATTTAGATCAGGTAGATCACCACATCATGCACAAAAAGACACAGCACTAGCAAACTATGTCAGACGTCATCATGAGTTTGTGTAAAACAAAATGGAGGCCGGAATCACTCAGTTGAATCGAACTCCGACCAAACACCACGTAATAACTAGGTTAATTTATGCACTCGCGTGAACAAGAAACTGTCGAGCTTCACAGATGTCGTCGTTGGGTAGTTTTGGGGTTGTTTTACTACCATAGGAGGATTTTTGAACTGTAAATGCACTCAGCTGCAACAAAAACGCAAAACGAAGGCTGTGAGCTGCACTGTGCCTTTAAGTTTCAATAGTTGCAGCGCTTATACTTCAACTATTAGTATTACACTCATGCACAAAGGTTTTCTGTTTTGAATATACATGTATATGTGGTTGTGTATGCCGTATGAACAATAATTGGTTAAAAGGAAAGAGGCATGCAGGGGGTGAGGGTGGGGGTTAGGATGATACCAAGGTTTCAAGGTTTTCAAGGTTTTATTTTGGCTTTAGGCCCATAGGGCGTTTTAAGCTAACAAAATACACAGTTAAATCACACATTCACACACATGCACAATGAGAGTGCACACAGGCACAGCAAACAGTGATCTTAAGTAAGCAACAAAAGAAAACAAAACACACAAACAAACAAAAACAACATCACCACTAACTAGAAAACTTATCAACAGGAGTAGCCTCCTTTAGGATTATTTTTTCCTCGTCCAAAAACAAAAACTACAACTATCAATATTGAGACCCAAAAAAAGCAACAACAAAAACGAGCCAACAAACAAATAAACAAAAACCATAAGATCAACAACAAGATATGGATGCACCATCAGGGTTGTATGTTTATTTCCATTCACCTTGGAAGGAAGTTCAAGGTCGCCCATAGCCTGTCACAGCCTGCACGTGTGAAAGAAAGTTTTTTTTAAAAATTGCAGTCATTTTGGTTTGGTTCAATTCCGCTGGAAGACAGTGTTGAATATAGTTAGAGATCGTATGAGGACACATCGAAGTTGACTTTAGTTTCACCCTTGTCAGTCAATAAACCACACTGCGTACTTTGTTGACCATTAAAAAACAAAAAAACAAAAACTGTCTTCTGGTAAGTCAATGCCGTGCTGATGTTTCACAATGTTTCACTTACCTCTTACTTCCCATGCATCTGCTCAGGCCTTTTCAAGACAATTTTCCGTTACTGTGTTTTGCAGTTTGTCTCTTTGCAATCAGATCTTATGTATACCTTATTTGTTAACAACAAACATCTAGCATGTGCAGAGACATTTTTCTGTTTACTGTGGAGGCAGAGGTTGCTTACGGTTGTATCATCGAGCAAGAAGGGGGATAGATATAACATTTTTTATTAAGCAATTCACAGGGAAAAAACTGACACCGGACCAACCAAGATATGATGAATCGAAGGTGATGCAGGGTACGTTGGATCCAAGAGTAAAGCAAGGGATGGTCAGGTGGGTCCACGGGTAAATGTGGATCCAATGATGATGGACCAAAGGCAAGGGATGGTGGGTCCACGGGTAAATGAATCAAGGAGATGATAACCCAAGGGTAAATGAGTCCAAGAAATGACTTAATGACTTAATGAAGGTAAACGGACCCAAGGATGATGCATTCAAGGAGAAATACATCCGAGGGATGCTATTTCAAGGCTAAATCTGAGTCAGAGATGATGAACTGAAGGTAAATTGACCCAAAGGATGGTGGATCCAAGGGATGGATCGAATACATGTACTATCTGCTAAAAGGCTTCGCGTGCGTGCGTGTGTGAGAGAGAGAAAGAGAGAGTGGGTGAGATAGAGAGAGAGAGAGGGAGAGAGAGGTACGACGGATTTGACAAATCACGTCATTTTTTTGTTACACGTGCCCGTGTCTGTCGTCAGAGTTTCCAGGTTCTTGATACAGACGAGATTGGCCAGTGATTGTGCCAGGCAATTTTTAAACCCGTATCGCATTTGGACGAAGTTTGTATATTGGGTTTTTTGTCCGCACGTGTCTATGTCTGTCGTTCTAGTTTTGGGGTGAAAGGTAGGCCTATTGGATACACAGAGTCAGAGGTAGGCCTATTGGATACACAGAGTCAGAGGCTGTAGAGTATATATATATGTGCACTATACAGTCTCTGACAGAGTTAAGCCTATGATCGCGCGAGGCCTTTTTCAACCCCGGCAAAATTTCTCTAGCAGTATGCGAATTCTGGCTCTCATGCAAAAAAAGGTCACCCAATTTGACAGCGACCAAATCCAGTTAGTACAACAAATACAACATAGTTTTACGGAAGCAAATTCGTCAAACAAAGTATGAAAAGGTATTCATGACTGACTGATCTGTTGCAGATCAGTTTTTCTTTTTGGTATTTTAACAAAAGTATTTACCAGTACAAGGTACTAGGAATTGCTGGTATGCGCGATCCCTGGTCCCTGCGCATGGTATCAATTCTAATTAGCTCAGATTTGATTCGTGTTGATTCTCAGTGTAAGGTTCTCTTTTCTTTGACTTAGTTGAATTTTGATAGCCTGGCCGTAGTATGACCTTTCTGGGGGTTTTCTGGGACACGAGTAAATTAGTTATGAGTTACATAGCTTCTGTTATCAGCTTAAATAGTCTTTTCTATCTTCCTGTCGCCCTGGTCTCTTCGCGGTGCGTAGTTTTCCACCGGCCATTGGGGCAAATAAGGAAATTGAAAGTTGAGGGCATGTTCCCCTTCCACGGGCTTTCCACCCCTGTACTAGTCAGTAACCTTGAAAAGTCTGCACCGAGTGAATAGATACAGCCGCCTCCGTAGCTTGCACCAGAAACCAAGACCAACGCTAGCTACATTGTGTAGACCCAGTCATTCGAGGACGTTGAAAAATTTCCATACGCACGTGACCTTTTTATTTTTTTTATTTTTATTTTTATTTTTTTAAAGTCAAGAAGTATAATCTGAGTTGTGCGCCTTGGTGAATCCCTCACGTCATATTCATCAATAAGTCGAAGGAACACGTTCGTTTAAAATGTTTTCAAGAGAGAGAGAGAGAGAGAGAGAGAGAGAGAGAGAGAGAGAGAGAGAGAGAGAGAGAGAGAGAGAGAGAGAGAGAGAGAGAGAGAGAGAGTAAACCGAAACGGGTCGAGCTGGGTTGCTAAACCGATGTTTTTTTCATTCTGAGCACACGTTTAGAGTAAACATAACATATCTATATATTTTCGGATATTTTTCAGGTAAAGATAAGAAATGCAATGCAATCATTATTAAAAATTTGAGATAAAAATAGATTTTAATGACAACTTTAATGAGCTAACTAATTGATTATTTTTTAAGCTTCCACGCTGAAATGCAATCCCACCGTCCTGATTGAGCCAAATATTGCAAGACTATAATTTCAATCAATTTGGCGGGTTGAAAATGAGGTCGTCACAGTGCCGCCTTAACTTTCACTAAAAGCCGGATATGACGTCATAAAGTACATTTATTGAAAAGATATAACAAATGTCGGGATATTGTCAGGAAGATCTCACATGCAAGGTTTCATAAATACCAGTCGGTTAGTTTTTTAGGAATCGCTGTGCACGCTAAGAAACGCACACATACATATTGCACCATCCGACCCTAGTATCGATAAAAGGGTTCATCGACTTCGTAGTTTCAATTTCTTATTTTCGCTTGCTCGCCGTTTTTGGGCCGCGCGCCACATCTCACCAGTCTCACTATGTGACGGTTTACCTCAGTTATTTTAATCCTGGTGCATGGTATGGCGTTGTGGGGCAGTGGGCAGCGACAGCTTGCCGGTGGCAAGAGTTCATCGTTATCGTGACAACGAACTTTCGTGTGTGACAAAATTGTCCCAAAGCACTGTTAGTGCGTTGGTCTCTTTATCAAGTTGGAAACACATGTAAGAAATGTTAAAGGCACAGTAAGCCTCCCGTAAACCATCACAGAGCTCCCCGAGCGTCTACATACAGTACAAGCATACTTCCATTTGAACGCTCACCGAACGGGAACATCCTGGCTGCTTTCTGTCGAGCGTGAGAAATTTTCAAAGAATTTATTTTCGTGGACTTGGTCTTCTACAACAATGGCGCCTCGTTTTGGTGTTGGACGGCTGTTATGATACCGGAAATCACGCCCGGACAGTAAGCCTCCCGTAAACCATCACAGATACTGTCAGGCTTTTACACACAGTACAAACACCCTTCCATTTGAACGCTCACCAAACGGGAACATCCTAGGTGCCCTACGTAAAGAGCGAGCAATTTTTTAAAGAATTAACTTTGCAGATTGTCTCGAACACTTTTTGGACCCATCCTGAACTCAGGTCAAACATGAGTTATACTTCCCTTCGGGTCTCATTCTATCGATGTAAACTGGCGATAGCCGTGAATCGATGATTATCAAAATGTTTTTGGACCATGGTGCGTTTTTGCGCTAGACCTAACTTTTAAAATCTAAATAATAAATTGACAGCTTGTTACACAAACATTCTTTTATCATAAAAGAATTCTTTTTTCATCAAGACAAGATCAGTACAATTCGAAGTTGTGAAAGTTTGAAAAAAGAAAACCCGGAAGCAGGGTCACGCAAGGGTCGTAGCAGACGACGGTTTATCATGCATATCGCCGTTCCTCTCAACAGTCAAAAGCCATCGCTAGAGTTCTTGTGAACCACAGCCGTTTGTTTCGTGCATAAAAACGTGCTACTGTAAATAAGCTCACATCGAGTCGCATTCAAATAACTAACTGACGACTACATTGTGAAAAAGGGAAACTGGATCACACGGGTTCACGATGGCTCAGGGGTAAGATAAACCACGCAAAAATAAATTCTTTGAAAATTGTTCGCTCTTTACGGAGGGCACCTGGGATGTTCTCAATCGGTGAGTGTTTAAATGAAAGGGTGTTTGTACTGTGTGTAAAAGCCTGACCGTATCTGTGATGGTTTACGGGAGGCTTACTGTGCCTTTAAGTCCTTTGTACTGGAAACTTGCATTCTCCCAGTAAGGTGATAATATTGTACTACGTTGCAAGCCCCTGGAGCAAATTTTTGGTTAGTGCTTTTGTGAACAAGAAACAATTGATTATCCCCGTCGCGATATAACCTTCGTGGTTGAAAACGACGTTAAACACCAAATAAAGAAAGAAAGTGCATGTGCTGAACGGTTTTCACGAGAAGAAGTGTGCCTTTAAACCATACATGTAGTAGAGGAAAACTTCCGCGACTCGAACAAGACGCAGATTCGCCTGAGATGACTGTACACGAATATCATTTTCGCGTAGTCAGCAATTTTTGCTATCTCCTACCGGCATGCCAGCTGGTCAGGAAATATTAGTCACCTTTAAGTGTCCAGTCAGTGTTACAGTCACTGGGACGTTGCAGGGTTGCTGCGTCATGTCGCTGTCTGAACACTTCGCCTGTACGCACTCCCAGTCTGGTATTGAGTTCTTCTCCCCCAGGTGTACCTGTGTTTTTGATCTTTCCCTAAATGTTGGTATGTGTGTTTGTTTGTAACTTGTTTTTGATTTTGGTTTCTTGTTTGTTTGTGTGTGTCCGTTTGGATGTTCTTGTGCAAACCGTTGTGAACTGTGAAATCTCCCTCTCTCTCTGTCTGTCTGTGTCTGTGTCTGTCTGTCTATCTCTCTGTCTGTCTCTGTCCCTCTATCTCTCTCCACCCCCCTCCCGTCCCCGCCTTCTCTAGTGTTTAAACCTTCTGTCGATACGCATTCCAGGATAAATGAAGTGAACTCCGCATAATAACTTTTACCATCTCGACCTCCCCCCCCCCCCCCCCCCCTTTGGCTCCAGCTTTTTGCGTTCCTGTTTTACACAAATAATATGGCATGGTACGACCTATGATGTCTGTCTGTCTGTTTCACAAGTATCCCATCAGTGCTCATATTTTGTATTGATCGAACTTGACCATAACGTCTTTAGTAGCCATCTCAAATCACCACCACATCAGCCCACCCAAAAAAACACCACCACCACCACGAGATATACATGTCAGCATTTATTGATTGACGTCAGTTTATATGCTATCTTCCCAACGGGAGGTAACACGTGTGTTCTAATTGGGCCCACTTTGATTAATTGGCTTGCAAAGGGGGGGGGGGGGGGGGGGGGGGGGGGGGGTTGGGATGGGGAATGTGTGAGGGTCCAAACTTGACAGAGACAGCCAGACAGACAGACATCCAAACAGAGACAGCCAGACAAAGTAAAATACAGAGATTGGTACGGTCTTAGTTGTGGAGGTAAATGTAACACGAAGCGACTAGTGTCATTTATCACAGTATTATGAGTATGTCTATGCAAATTGTAAATGTGAGTAAAACAAAAACCCACCCACCCACACACATGTACAGACGATGGGGGGGGGGGGGGGGAGAGAGAGAGAGAGAGAGAGAGAGAGAGAGAGAGAGAGAGAGAGAGAGAGAGAGAGAGAGAGAGAGAGAGAGGGAGAGAGATAAAATCTGAGTGCGTGTCTGTGTGTGTCTCTTAGAATTCCTGACTGTCACTGTGTATCGCACGCCGGTATAATTTATGTAACTCATTCTTGTACTGTACACATATAGTTCTGTCCGCAAACCGTCGCAACAGCTTGAGTGGCCACAGGTCAGCGAAAAGTATGGTCGTTTACCTTGAGATTCCTCTGTGTACCCGATTAGTATCCGGTTTAGGTCAGGGATGGGGTGCTCGGGGTTACCTGTAGAGTGTTCTTAAACACCGAAAGTACATGACTCAACTCTCTTTCAAGTGACCTTGACGTTTTCTCGACTGTCTGAACTTTCACCCCTGGCGATTTAAGATAAGGTGAAGGTCGGCTTAGTTTCCATGTGAAACAGATACATGTTCCCCCAAGCTGTTTCCTATCCCTCAGTTGGGCAGCTTCGCAGTCGGTGATCCTGCTGGCGGTGAGCTCACCACATCCTGTGACTCAGTGTTAGGTAGTGGTGGTGGTGGTGGTGGGGAGGGGGGGGGGGGGGGTTGAGTGGGACTTTGATGTGTGATTCCTGATTTCCAAATGTTCAACATTTTCTTTAGCTGCATTATTTTAGTTATTCATGAGTGGGTGGGTGGAGGGGATGGGCTAGTTCTAACTATGCATTAGATTATAAAATTGTATTCTGTGTAGACCCTTCCACCAGCATCTTAGACCACTCTTTGTACATTTTCTTTTAATAGATGATTGTCATTTGTTTTACCTCATGTCTGCCCTGCGTGTGATGGTGTGATCGTGACTGCTGTAGTGTGGGCGTGTGTGTGTTGGTGTGTATGTCGGTGTATGTGTGGGCGTGTGTGTGTGTGTGTCAGTGTGTGTGTGGGTGTGTGTGTGCGTGATTTTACCAACACTACGCGAAATTCCTTGTGCTTTAAATGTCTTTTAATGTCACTTGGCTCAATAAATACTGTATTCTGTATTCTGAAGAAGAAGTAGAAATAAAAACCTAAGTGGCCGTGGTAAAATATTTTAAAAAAGCAATAACAAAAAACCCAGTTTATATGACAAGTAAATAAACAACAAACAAACCACCACCAACACCACCACCACCAACAACAACAACAACAACAACAACAACGCATGCACACTTTTCTGTTTCTATTAGCTTTCTTGGTGAATGCTGATGCAGATCAAACGTCGGCAATAATGCCGTTTTATTGTCTCAGGCTTCATGGTGTTCTTTTGCTGACGTTAATCTTGCTGACGTTAATCTTGCTGACGTTAATCTAGGTCTGCTGAAGACTCCACAGGCATGCAACTCATGCACAGCAGCCGTATTGGTGATATTCGTATTAATGATGATACTTCCCTTATGGCAGCCTTATTTTATTTGCATTCTTCAACTATATATTTAGCGAACTGCTGCTTATCTGCCACTGGATTGCAATTTATAATGTAGTACGTATATATTCTTTTTTTTATATGCGCTAACCACCTTCATCTTTCATATGTATCTACCGTTCTTTCCTCCCCCTCCATACCCCCGCCCTCTTCCTCCTGTTAGCTTTGTCTTATTCTTTCTGGTTTACTTTAATTATGATTTGATCTAGATAGTTCCACAGTTTATTAGTAATGTCATGTCCGACATCATATTTGAGTTATTGTCCAACTACGTACGCAGGGCGCGTAATACTTATAGCAATCGCTTGAGTTCGTGTCCCTATTGTTTTGTCGTTGTGTTATTGTATCATGTTTGATTTAATAAAACATTGTTTAAACCAATGGCAGCAGATGGGGATTGGAAAATGGAGGCTACCTGCACGTGACTTCCAGTTGATGGTGTAATATAATATATATGCTCCTTTCATCAGTGTGGCGGATCATTTTCTATCACAATAAGAAATTCCTCCGAGGTAGGAAAAACACCCCCGTTGGTCAAAGGGAAATAACCATTCTCACTGCCACCAACTGAGAAGGTTATTTCCCTTTGACCATTAACATGTCCCTCTATAAGTCCTTGTAGAATCTTAATCCACCAATAACTCCCTAACCGTGTGTTTGACTGGTTCCAATTTTTGTAAGGACCGTCTCAGGAATGTATAGAACCTGTTCACCAAGTTTGGTGACGATCGGTCCGTTCATTCTTGAGATCTATATGCGAACACAAACACACACCCAAACAAACAAACACATCGAGCGAATCCTATACACACCCCTATACCGGGGGTGTAATAACCATTGTCAGCATCATGCATCTACGTACATGTGACAAGATTTTTAACTTTTTAAAAGAGATCAAGATTTTTAACCAGATTTGAAGTACAAAATGTGAAAGTGAAAGCTTTAGAACCTTCTTTTTACAGAGATAAGACCTGATTGTAATAGTTTTAAGCATGAACGTTAGCACGTGAACTGAACTGAAAAAGGTAACATTAACAAACTTGCAGCGGTCTCCAACGGCGTTAACATTCGGAAGAGACATTAAACAATATTTATCAATCAATCAACCAATCAATCAATCATGTCTTACTGCATTCTGATAATCATCGGTCCACGGTTATCGCCAGTTTCTCTCTGACAGCATGCTGAATTATTGCGCGAATCTATCAAAACAAGAATACAGAGTTATCTCCCCTATGTTTTTCGCGAGCATTTTGAGATCAGTGTCAGGGTACCATTTACTAGTGCGCCTTGCGCCATTGGCGCATAACGTCTCAAAATGTCCCATTGGAATTTCCTTCAGTGCGTCAAAGGGCGCACTGAGATTACGTACCACTGCGCCACCACATGCACCAGTTTTCACGGGAGTACAGTGTTCGGAAAGACCTAAGCAAAAACGGGCGCCAAGCCGAGCAACCGGCTTGCGAGTTTGTGAAACGCGCTGTGATTGACTTTGAAAATGTCATTCATTAGTATTCAACCAATCCTACTAACTATCTGTACGGGACCGATCTGTGCTTGCGCGTTTACCTCTGTGGAAACTGTCAACACAAGCAATATCGATCGAAACACAGACCCACGTAAAAAAGCAATGTCCCATTAGAATTTGGTTGAGGGGGACAAATGTCCCATTGTCTTTTTCTTCCAGGCTAAACCCTGAGTGTTCGCGAGACGAAAATGATTGCAGATTGGCCGACTTCGACAGTGATCTCCGTTCTATTCTTCACAGTTATAATAAAGACATCGTTCTAAGGTCAAAACAAGTCGAAAGTTTGAGACTGCTGTCGGAAGGAGACCGTGATATATGATTGCATCACTCTCAACTGGTAATAGAAAAAATCGTCTGCTCCGGCGCGCGCCGAAGCCTAAGTTGATTATCACGTGACACTTTAGAGTTGTTTGCACAGTAAATACATCCGCGAAAGATAGCTCGCTTGAAACTGTCTTCCATGTAATTTAAAAATTACACAACACCATGAAAAATCATTATCGACGATCGCGAATCTGCTTATATCCATAACACATTACGAAAAGATCTAAATATGTAAACAATCGATTTCTTACCCACAGAAAGAAAACCAAGGCATCCTGTCAGGGATAGAATGAGACTCGAAGGGAAGTAAGGCCGAAAAAAAATAGGTCTGTTTACGGTAACATAGGCCCAAAAAATAGGGTCGGTAGGTCGGGATTTTTTTTTCTTTTTTTTTTTTCCCCAAAAACCATATTTTTTTGGCTCACGAAGTGTAGCCTATGCGATCGTAACTTTGTCTGTCTGTGCGTTTGTGCGTTTGTGCGTGTGTGTGTGTGTTTGTGCGTGTGTATGTCTGTGGTAGAAACTTTAACATTTCCGAGTCTATGTGTGAGTGGTTATCCAAGACTATGGATAAAGCTCGCATAAGATTACGTCACGGTCAAAAGTGTTTGACGTCAATTAATGCATCATGACGGCATTCCTCCCTGTAGTCTTTCTCTCTCGCGTGGTGTGTGTGGTCTCGGTCATTGTTATTTTGAGCGGGCCGAGACTATTTGGCAGTCGTGTCCCTGAAAGTAGGCTACATCAAAGAAACTACAATGGGAAGAAGGATAACTTCCTCATTGGGCATGCTTAGAAATGAGAATGGCTAAATATGAGTTATTCCCCTTTGCTGCATGCTGACCATGCTGTCTCCTGCTTTGTTATGACTAGTACAGTCGATCTTTCTCATGTTGTGACTTGCTTTATTTTCACATTTTCGGTATTTAAAACAGCAAACACACACACACACACACACACACACACACACACACACACACACATACACTGAAGAAGTTTCCATTCTGATTCGGTTATTTTATTTGGTGCTATATGTTTGCTTCACATTGTTTCTTCTTTTACATTGCTTGAGGTATCCCAATTCGCTAAACACATCCATAATGCATGCATGGCTCATTCGAAAGAGGGCAACTGAACAACTGATGCCCAATAGCAATAAATACTGAACAACTGAACAATAAATAGCAATAAATGATGACAGTGCCAAGTTTTTAAGTACAAAGTGAAATCATGTGACTGGACAAAGGCACAATTACAAAATACAAATACAAAAATCGTGGCCCATTTTAAATTAAGTTCTCAGCTCATGGGGAAGCATAAGATGACCCTAGAAACCGAAATTAGGAGACCTCCCGCCCCCAGGGCAGACTACAAAAAAAAAAAAAAAGGGGTGGTGGGGGGGGGGGGGGGGGGGCTAATTTGTGAATAAGTATAAAAGGAATCAAAAACTGTATACATGTATTTAGTTAATACCCCAAAAATTGTATAGTATATACAATGTCAGACCCTAAAGAAAGTTTGTTAGTCATTGCTTAGGCAAAACAAAGCAAAATAGTCTGTTTACGGTATCCCGACCAACCCTATTTTTCCCCGCCAACCCTAGACCTTTTTTTTGGCATTTGGAGAAAAAGAAAAAGAAAAAAAAATCAATTTTGTTCCTGTTTTTTTGCAAAATAATTTAAAAAGATGGTTATAAAAAAAAAATTAAGAAAAACCGACCTACCGACCCTCTTTTTGTGTGCCTATGTTACTGTAAACAGACCAAAAGGTACATCAAAAACAACACACCAGGGATGCTACTCTCCCCTTAAAAATAGCCATGAGTCATAGGTGTGACGTTTGAATCTTTTAGCTAAATAAAACCATAGGCAATTGATCGGAAATATCAGGAAAAATCTTACAAGTTTATTATTTGTTTGCTTGGACCAATCCTCTTGCCGAAGTGTTTTACAGTAAAAATTGATTTTACGTCAAAAATATCACAGGAATATCGAATGTTGAGGCAAGGCTGGGATAGCCAAGTTCAAGAATAACGGAAGGTGACTGTTGAATCTTTTTGAAAATGTATAAAAATATAGATGGTAGGCAATTCAAAATTAAAAAAAGGACTCTCGGAGCATGGACTTTTGAGTCAAAAATTAAAGAAGGCTCTATGAGCCGAAGTACATGTTTTGTCTATTGTCTTTTTTTTATTTTGAATTCCCTACGATCTATATTTTGATACAATTTTGGACCCTCTTTGTACGGAGAGAGTTGGCAATTGTTAATCACATTCTCTCATCTCATCGACTCTCCTTCGGCTCCTTGGTAACATGCGTTCCGTCTCTGCCAGGATTGGACACAGCAGCAGATAACCGGTAAATATGTAACAGGCATAAATGGCAAAATAGCTCGCCTCGCCTGATAATATATGAGACAACTGTTCTATTACAAAGTCTTTCTTGGGAGGCTTGGCTAATTTACTCGCTCGTTTTACACGGGGTTCCATCGTTTTCTTTTCTAATCGGAAAACCTTGCTCCTCAGTTTGTTGACCTTCTGCCGAAGTTCCGCTTCACGAGGGGATGGGGAGGATGACGACTTTGATGCTTTACATCCTATGTCCTCCAGGATCGCCTGAATGTCATCTAAAAAAGAAAACACACACACACAAAACACACATAAAATAACATAACCATAACAAGTTACAACCTGGAAGAAATTAAAACATGTGTAATTCAATCACAAAATGAAAATAAACAATAGCGTAGGAAGGCAGGCCAGAAATGAAGTGTATTAGCAACTATGGATACGATGTGGAACAATGATGGAATTGACCTTGTTTAGTACTGAATGGGTGAGGCCATTAGAACTGTACCCACGGAATACGCGCTATATAAGCTTTATATTGATTGATTGATTGATTAGGACAACAGTACCAGGTAAACTCCTCACACACCATGCCTCTTTCTTTCTTTCTTTATTTGGTGTTTAACGTCGTTTTCAACCACGAAGCTTATATCGCAAAGGGGGGGGGGGGGGGGGGGGGGGGGGGGGATGGGAATAGAGCCACTTAATTGTTTCTTGTTACACCATGCCTCTAACAGGATATGTTTCCCATCTTTACGTGTGGGAACTACAGGTACAATTTCATCCATCCATGCATCCGCCCTATACAGCTTCTTCTTCTGCGTTCGTGGGCTGAAACTCCCACGTGCACTCATTTATTTGCACAAGTGGAATTTTATGTGTATGACTGTTTTTACCCCGCCATTTAGGCAGCCATACGCCGCTTTCGGAGGAAGCATGCGGGGTATTTTTGTGTTTCCAAAACCCACCGAACTCTGACATGGATTACAGGATCTTTTTCGTGCGTATTTGGTCTTGTGCTTGCGTGTACACATGAAGGGGGATAAGTCACTAGCAGGTCTGCACATAAGTTGACCTGGGAGATCGGAAACATCTCCACACTTAACCCACCAGGCGGCCGCGACCGGGATTCGAACCCTCGACCTTCCGAGTTAATAGACCGACGTCTTACCACCCCGCCACAGCGCCCGTCACCCTATACAGCAATTATCAACTATGTAATGGATGGGTTTAAACATTTTTTGATGTCAGGGTGTTCTTCATGGTTAAAAATCTCTTACCTGGTTGAACAATTTGTGCATCAGGCGACAGGTCGGTGCTGGCTTCATTTGTAGCTACCCTTTGCGATGGTGGCTTCCTCCCACTAGCAACCTGCAAATGCACAGCTCTTTAACTGACAAACTCACAACCAACACCCAGTCACAATGAAACAATTCTCCCAATGTCATGGCATTGGTCTTAGGCCACACAAAAAAGTGTATGTTTCTCGTAAGGCAAAACAAAAAATAATCTGTTTACAGTATCCGGACCGACCCTATTTTTTTTCCCACCGGCCCTAGACTTTTTTGGGGCATTAAAAAATGAAATTAAAATATTCAGATGGCTAAAATACAAAAATAAAAAGCCGACCTACCGACGCTATTTTTGGGGGGCATATGTTACCTTAAACAGACTTTTTTGTGGCCTAACATGACTAAAGGTGGAGATTTTTTTTCTAAACTTTTTTTTTTTTAAACCATCTTTTTAACTTATTTTGTTGAAAAACAGGAAAACAATTGATTTTCGATTACCCCTTTTAATTTTGAAAATGCAAAATAAAAGTCCAGGGTCGTCGGGAAAACATAGGTAGGGTCAGGTGACCAGAAACATACAACTTTTTTGTTGTTGACGCCGACCCTATACTTTTTTTGCTATTTGGGGCTGTTTTTTGGCAAAATAAGTTCATCATATCATCATAATCAAGACGTCGATCCAAAATAAGTAACTTTTTTTTGTTGGCCTTATCATTTTTTTGCGCTAAATGCAAACAGGCATTATTTGATGGGAACAATGCTGGTTTTTTTCAATTTTTACATCAGCCTCAAACTTGTCATTACTCAACCTGCATTTAATAGTGTGCTTCATTGGTTTGCAAAAACCTAAAACCAATAAATAAATTATAACCTTCGGTGGTGGATTGGGCACTGCAAACAATGTCGGGACAGCATTCCACACAAGTGATCCTCTCTGCAGGATTGTTTTACTGGTTGGCCTCAAAGTGATCAGTACAAAGCTTGAGACCTTGAACATCAGCTGGCTGCAGCTTTTCAAAGTCCTCTCGCCTTGTGAATTGCATCCATATTCTGCACCTAGTTTGACAATAAAAACAACAATAACTAAGACAAAAAAAGCTAAATCAGATCTTCAGTCTAAATCTAACGCTCTGCCTGAACGCAAAACGGATGAGTGATGTACCTTTGTACTGTAGTTTTCCCGTAAGCAAGGTTTGATAAAGGATTCGGCAAATATGCCCACGGGTAGGTCTAGTTTGTCATCAAGTGTAAACTGTTGTTTTGTACTGACTGCTGACTCACACTCACAGTCGTAAGTACAGTGTACACATGCACACACAGGTACACACGCAGACTGTGACACACGCGTACATAGTACAGCTAGTACAGAAATCTCAGGATGAACCGATCCATGCTATGTTTGTAATATTTCATTTGCATATTAGTTCTATAAATACTATAGTATCATAGCAGACAAAAATGCCCAGAGACAGTTGGCTTATCTGAGTGTAGCTAGGTCAGGCCATTTTTAATTTTTTTTCAAAATAGGCATATATATATATCATTGGAAAGGTATTTTAAAGACAAAGACAACGGTAGTAATTAAATTAAAATAGGTCAATTAGGTAACGAGCTACATAGATTTGAAAACGGCACCCGTCAAGTAGGGTGGGGTCAAAAGTTAGCCCTCTGCATTAATCGGTTTTAAACACTACTTGTACCCAATGACTGGGGTCAAAGTGAGCTTTTATATATACCATTAGAAAGGTCTTTTAAAGACAAATATTGTGGAAGCAATTACATTTCCATAGGTCAATTAGGTAACGAGCTACATGGATTTGAATAGAGTAACTGTTTAAGAAATGTGTGGTCAAACTTTAGCTTTCGGTACTATTCATTTTAAAACACAAAAGGCACAATAATTTTGATAAAAAAATAAAAAAATGTTCAAAGTACTAATGACAATACGTAAAATATCATTATGTCTACTGAGTAGCATGCTATTGCTAAACATTGATGTATTTTTCTTTTAATGCAATACCATTGAATCTAGAAATGGAGAAAATTAATTTCTTTAAAACTAAAAGTTAGAACATCACAAATTGAGAAAAAAATCACACTGGATAAATTGTATTGCCTGTTATTCCCAAAGAAATGTAAATCACAAGTTTACCTCTAGCTCTACATTAATTTTACTCAACACCAATAGTATGTATGTATGTATGTATGTATGTATGTATGTATGTAGGTATGTATGTAGGCATGTATGCATGTGTATTGGTGTGTCGGTGTGTCAGGTGTGCAAGAAAAAAGGGTATTTTTATATCATGGGTTTTATGAATTTTCTTCTTTTATTCTTTTATAGTTATTAATTAATGACCTATATGTGCTGATGACTAATTTAATTTCCTTTGTTGGATCAATAAAATGTTATGAGTTATGAGTTATGAGTTAGTTTGAAAAGTGCAAATTCAGATTAAATCATTGTTTTAAAATCATGCCCAGGGCATTTTTCTCTGAAACAAAATATGTCATTGTTTTAAACTTGGGGAAAAAAATGCTTCTATGTTAAAAGCAAAGAAATAAAAAAGGAATTAAAAATTAATAAATATATAAATAAAAAGAGAAAGAAAACATGCAGCATGCAAATCATATTTTGTGGTGTGACATCAACATGTCACTGTCTCATTCTAAGCAGGTATAGGTACACATAAAAAGAAGGCACATACATGAGTCCAACAGTGACAGTGCAAAAATCCACACAAGAAAGAACACACCATAAAAACAATAATAGTAGCATTAAAGGGGCAATAATTATGTAAAACAAACTCCTTTCATTTACATCTTCTAAAAAGATCTATTTTTTTACTATGTGTACTTCTTTTCCATCTTTAATCTGTAATCCATGTCATATATACAAAGGTTACAGCAGGCCTCAAATCTACTGAGTAGAAGTGGACAGTGTGTCAGTCTTTAGACATTGTCACAAAATGATTGTCATTTCTTTTGGCGGACTAGTGATTTACAACAACAAAATAAATAAATAAATACATAAATAAATAGGTACAATTAAGAAATATCATTAAAAAAAATGTGCCATACTATTGTTTTTACAAGCTTAGTCGAGATGGCGTTTACCGGTAATTTCTGGTATTTTACCGATTGAGATTCGCCAATACCGATAATAAAATGGGTGCTCGGTCAGACGTACCGATTGTTAATTATTTTGACCGGGGGGAAAAGAAATAGTGGAGAGAAAAATCCTTTATAAAGAATCCATGGTCAGTAAGAGAGAGAGAGAGAGAGAGAGAGAGAGAGAGAGAGAGAGAGAGAGAGAGAGAGAGAGAGAGAGAGAGACTCGCATGGCTTATTGTGCCATTGTCTCATGGAAAACAAACTGATGAGGCTTGGTGTCACAAGGTCGTGTTAACGAAACGTCAAAAATGAAGAATGCTAAAGCCGGCATGCGATTATACTGAAAAATCACCTACGCACACCAGATCCGCTCTTTGCTCACATATATATTTGAGGTCAGTACTATCTTAACCATGAAGCAAAGATCATTGCTGTTGTTTCTGCCTCCAAGAGGTCAGAAAAGGCCCTTGTCATACACTGAAACTGAAACTGCTTCACGGCCGAAACTGAAAGTGCTTCACGGCCTAGTACGTCAACCGCCTGATGATGCTACGATGGCATAGCAAGTCACTCGGTGATTTTGACATCGGCTCTGCGCGTCAACACTTTTTTGACAACCAGGGGGGAATAACCCAAATTTATTCCACAGAAAACGTCTGCGTGTCGATGGCATTGAGAAACATTGATTTAGTCATTGTTTGCCTTTGACTGGTTGCATTGGCAGGTTGACTGATTTTCGTGAGAGCATTGTGGTCAGCTCATGATGTCATACCGGTTTGAAAGATATCTAGCAGTAGCGCGATCACTGAATATAAGCTCTTTACAAATTTTAAAATAAAAATAATATTAAAAAACAACAACATGAACATGCAATTTCCCCAACTGGCCAAGTAGCTAGAACTATCAAGCCAATTATTCTCACTAACACTCCCTCAGCCGGCTCAAGTGAGAAATTGCACAATCACTCATGAACAAGCAAGTACATGTTTACATTTTAACACCAAGTTTGTCAATAATAGTTGATAAAATTAAGTTAACTTTTCTTACAAGAGAAATCGAAAGTAACGAGGGGCGGTAACGAAGACGTGATCAGGGGCGGCTACTCTATGATCTTCAACAATGGCGCCAGATCACGAACACCCCTGTGTCAAAACTACCCATGGAGGCACTAGGAGAAAGCAAATATTGTCATAGTTTCTGGTTTAAATAAGAGATAAATGGCTTAACTATCGATTGACACCCGCTCAAAAATGGCCATATTCACCTAACCAGCGATATTGACCGCCAAAGTGACCCTTGAGTTTGAGAAGCTCGCAGAAATTCTAAAAAAAATAAAAAAAAATGTTACCAAGTCTCACCGTCAGCTTTAGCCATTTTCTGGAACCTTGTCACATGATATGCATACATTATGTTCATTAAACCACATGATCGAGGCAATTTTGCAACGTCACCCAAATCGAGGTCGCCGGAACCGAAAGTAACTATTTTCCGCTCGGTAGGATTTTTCAGAGGAGAATAATGGCACGAATTCGTCATCTAAGTGAGTAATGTGGCATATCAACGGAAAATAAAAGAACTAATCTCTCCAATGAGGTACATTATATACTATTTTACGATCTGTAAGTTGTCTTTAAGAGGCGTCAAAGATTCAATGTTTACATAGGTGACGACGTAAGACTTCCGCTGACTGACTTCCGTTGACCTCGCTACTG